>NC_140576.1:3582500-4055000 GCF_057381845.1 Rhamphochromis longiceps | reverse complement strand
CACCAGAAATTTCAAATTTGGATTGATCACTCTATAAGACCTCATGACATTGATTTTCAGTACAGTTCTTGCGTATTTAGTCATATTTCAGCCTTTCCTCCCTCTTTCACTTCCTTAAGAATGGCTTCTTGATAGGCACCATGCCATAGAGATCATTCCTGATGAGGCCTCAGTGAACAGAAGAGCTAGATGCATCTCTCTGGCTGTGTGTCAGGTCTTTCCCGTTTTTCTTTCTTATTTCTTAAGGACATGACTATCAGTTACTGTTTATCTGCTGTAGATAATTTTGTTTTCTTTTTTGTTACTAAAAGAAATAAAAAAAAGATCAAAATGGACTGAAAATTAGTTAAAAACAGCCAATGTCCACGAAAAACTTTGAAAGACCTTCAGAAAGAATGGAAAACTTGCTCAAGACAGAAATAAATGCTGTTTGAAGACTTTTGCACTCTACTGTAGATGTATAAAGATAAACCCGCATTGTGCCTTTATATCTGTAATAACCCAGCATGATTCTGCTCCTCAAACATTATTGATCTTAAAAAAAAAAAAAGCTTTAGCTGCATTTAGTTGTTGTATAGTCCCCGCCGCTGCGCTGATAAACCACTCAGTTTAATAGTGACAGCATTCTTCACATAAGCACTTTATGTTGGAGAGACTCTTAGTTCATAAATCAATAAATTACAGATTACTGCTATGATCTTCCTTTCTTAGAAAACCTTTGCCTGGAAAATAAGTAATTTCCATCAGCAGGCTGGTTTTATCTGTTTGTCACTGTCTGTTGGTTCTTCCAGTCAGATTTTCTAAAAAAAAAAAGACGAATCGGACGTCATCCCTTCAGCCCATAGATATATCCTGACCTTTGAGACCATACCATTGGCAAGTGAGGTCAAACGTGTGTCCTCATGCTTTTGTTTTGAGGGGTGATATATCTACAAGACACTGGATACCCACTGACTTAATGTGTTGATCCACCCATAATAGCAGTTAGGAAACATCTCATACCACCTGCTTCAAAGTTTTTCTTTCCATGTGGGATATAATCTAATTACTAAGCCAGTTCACCTTTACATGGCCCTTAAACTGCCAGACAAATCTGATATTGCTGACTTTGCAAGGTGAATGAACTACAGACTAACAGTATAGTGAGGGTGATAGCGGCAAGTTTGGTAAAAAGTCAAACAACACTAAGAGAGCACCCTGCGTTTCATTCCAAAGATACCACTGAATATGTAGCATTTAACCACCATTATTAGTTTTCATGCATTTTCTTTTAAAAAGAAAAACACTGAGAAATCTTTTCCTGCATGGTGTAACAAAGCAACAATTTTAATCCTATTGCATGGATGAAACATTGTCTAAACCTCGTGACTTGTTCATCGAGGTTGACTAACATTTTAGTTTTCTGGTTCTGTCATTTCCAAGTGTTTTTGGAGTATTTTGGAGAATTTTGCTCTGTTCATACTCAAGACTTAAAAACATACACTTGTTAGCATTGCTGTTATCACCGTGGTCATATCAGCATGCTGACATTAGTGTTTAAATGGTATACCTGCACAGCCTTGCAGACTGACCTGTTGTTCACTGACTAAAGGACACTAGAATTGATTATTTGCACATGCACCAACTGAACCTTTTCATCTTAAACATATATTAAATGACACGTCTATTCCAGGGATGGTATTTTGAATTATGTATTTATATATTTCATTTTATTATATACACTGTATATATTTACAAAAAAAAACTTATAAAGTGTTGAAACCATGGGGAACAGATAATTGAGGTTGTTTGTTTCCAAAGAGATGCATGCATCCCACTTACCAAAACAGGCAGCAGCAGAGCCATGTAGCCACCACAGAAGATGGCGAAAAAGACTGCGTAGACCATCAGCAGCATGTAAGAAGTTGCCAGTGGGGAAAGCAGGTTGACCAAGCCACACAGGATCAGGTAGGCTTTGTGGAAATGGTACTTGTGGAAAAGATTCCTGTCTGTCACCCAGCCCGAGGCCAACTGGGCGATGGTCTCTGTGATACCTGTAACAGGCAAAGGTGGACAGACAACTGGATGAGAAAGATATATATTTATATGACTTTAAATTTTGATATAAATGTGTGTAGGGCCATTTTTGATCTGTGCATTTATACTGATGAATTCATTACAGCAGAGAGTGTTACGATGAATAAAACGATTCACATTTTAGAATGTTGTGGTTGTAAAATAAAGGTAACACAGAAGTTCACCACGCCTTGAGGCGACTGTTGTTGTGATTTGGCGCTATATAAATAAAATTGAATTGAATTGAAGTTTCTCTGGTTCACAAAGATCCAGCTGAAGATAGTTTTAAAAGCAACTCAGTCTCAAGGCACCCTTATTAAAATTCCAGCCAATTTACACATTTAACTAGTATGCAAATCTTGCATACATACGGGTGTGGCCACTTCTCAGGTAACTAATGTTTTTTTTTCCAATGTTCTAATAAAACCTTTAAGGTTTTTTTGTAAGTGCATTACTTCCTGTCTTGCTAATTAAATAAGCTTTCAATTCATTTTATATCAAGGTGAAGCACTAATCTAGCTAGTTTTGCAGGACTGTGAGCTGATGGAACTTCCTAGCTCTACATTCTTCTCTAAAATGATTATGTTCAGTTTAAAACAAAGATGCCAAAAAATCCCACAAAAAAACCAAAAAGATCATGACCAAAAACCAGGATTGTAACAGTCCACAAACCAAATGATCACCAGTTTTATATACAGGCTAGTGCACAAAGACATGAAAAATATTCCACTAGCTGTTACTTACATGCATAACAGCTGCATAAAAATGATGCAACATTTCATTGCAATTTCAGTATTAACGCTATAAGAAGCAGCTTCATGTTGGACTGCATTCCTCAAGTGTGTTTGTTTCGACATCTATGAAACATTTTAGTGTTAAATCATCTACAAGCTCAGCTTTCGAAAGGAAGGGGCCCAGGCAGAACTAGATGATCCTCGAGTCTGTTACACTGACACTTTGAGCCATTTAATGATCGGTCATTATCAACACTTTTTCAGATAAATAAATGACGTTTTGAACAGCCCTGTATCTCCTGATCTTTCTTCTATTCCCACAATAAGGTTGTTGTGTTTTTAGTAAAATACCTTGACAACAACTAGATGGATTAACATGAAATTGAGATCTCACATTTCAAATTTAAATCCATCAACTACTACTTTAGAACTTGGTTCGAGGCTAACTCTGGTGTTGAGAATTAGGATTACAGGTTGATGCAGTTATTATGTGCTTAACGAAAACAACGCCAGGAGGAACTGTGAGTACATTTCTCAATGTGAAGGGTGTCTGTGCAGATAAATGATGTGTAAGGAAAGGGTAAAGAAAGCCTGTGAGGAGAAGGAAACTGAACTAAATAAAATAGGTCACTATTATCCAACCTAACTTCCCTGTTGCTCCTGTTCTCTTGACACAAGAATACTGTGTAACTGGCACAGTGGGTGGCAACACACCGACCTGTTAACATCTGCATTACACCAGCAACAATAAGCAAACTACCTATTAAGCATTTCTTCTCATCTGACTGATTGTTTGCTCTACTTGGGTATGATGACTGGGCAGATATGGACTGCGCTCTGCTGAGGTCAACTGGAATGCGATAGGTGATGTGGAAACTGCAGTGGTGTATTGAGCGTCACAGGAATAGCTACAAGCAGGCAGTGCTGAGCAATTAATCAATGAAACAAACTGGTGCGGTACGGATTCAGAATTATCCATCCTTTGCACAGCCTCTGCAGCACAACTCCGCAGGCTGTAGGCAACTCTCAACTTCAATGCATGATATAAAAATCCTGCTGAATATGAGCTTACGTAGTCTAAATTCCCACTTTATGTTTTACAGTGTCGCTCTTCATAGCAAATTTGAATAAATCTTACATTAATCTACATTAACATGCAGATGTCAAGTAACAACAGTAAATTAGTAAAAGAATAGACTATAAAATGCTTCATCATCGAACATCTGTGCTTTCTTTATATGACAGCATTCTCCATGGAGGTTAGAAAATTGACATGAGGCAGCTGTTCACTGTTTATGTGTCCTCCTCTTGTGATCCAAGACATATCCTGCAGTGTCTCCTGCTTGCATACTGACAAGTTGTGAGTTTGTTTGTGTGTTTTAGCCTCAGCAGGTCGATTCAGCTTTGCAGCTGTCCTTGTTCAAACTCAGCACATTGCTATTTAAATTAGGCTTCACCAAGTAGCACCTTATGCCAAGTTCATGTGGTACACTGGTTTTGACCAGTTCTGTTAGTAGTACTACCAGGTACAGACATTTGTGAATGCCTCTGAGAATTAACAGATCATGAGGGGGGGAGGGGCATGTTGGTTTTCCCAGTTTCTATGAAACTGCTTCCTTCTCGTCTCGTCTCTTCTTCTGCACACACTTCTGCCTCAGAGCTCCTCTGCAAAGTATCAGCTACTTCAGGACTGGGCTCCAAAATTAAAAAACAAACAAACAAAACAACAACAAAAAACTGGGAGCCCCACTTGTCAACACGCCAACAACTTTACTCCATTAGCTGTTGCTTAGCGACTCCGGTTTGTTCCAGTGCTGGTGACTGAGGGTTGACGAAAAGACTGACCCGGACGATAGTGGCCTCTCTAACCGAGCCAAGTTAATGGGCCTCAATGACAAGCACTGGGTCAGAGAAAGAGGGACAGCGGGACATTGGGATGGTGGCTTTGTGGTGTGAGCAGCACCCCATCTCTTTAACTTTGTCTCGCTTTCTCCACCATTACAGCACATGAGCAGAGAAAGTGACAGAAAAAACGTGGCTGACAAAAAAGAACCTGTCTTGCTGCTTTCTGGAAGCTCTTCTGAGTAAACCCACAGACTATTATACTCTGGCTTTACAGCTTTAAGAAACAACAGACAGTTAATCTTCATATATTCTGTAATTGCATGAGTCTGACTCCAGTTCAAATGCTGCTGTTCCATACAAATACTGCCTCGGTCTGTGCCACATCATATCGTCCACAATGATCGCCATATAAATTGCGACAAGACTTAAAAGTTATATGAGGAGAACAATACTATAGTAACGCCACGTTACTATAGTAACTGGCCATCGGGCATACCGGACATTTGTCCAGTGGGCTGATGGTGATTTTTCATTTTTATGGGCCGATGACTTTTTTTTTTTTATAACAGTATAAACAATGAAAGGTGATGGATTGGCCAGAAGCTGGCAGATGTGTAAAAATAACTCAGTTGTTTGGTGGTGGCTATGGCGGAGCTGCCACAAGAGGCCAGGTGGATGAGGGAGAGGGGAGGCAGGAGGAGCAGAGATCCGAAGCGGCCGCTGGTCCGAGTGTCAGGTGAACTGAACTTCAGGTAAGAAGTTATGACCTGCAGTCTATCTGGGTCAGATATAAACCAAGTTTAGGTGGAGTTTATTTCTGTTGTGCTGAGTTTTTACCGTCAGTTACAATAACTTGTACTGTGTACTAGCTAGCATGACGGAGTTTCTACAGCTGGGTGGGTGCTATGATGTTACTGATAGTGAACTTTATTTTATTCACAAGGTTAGTTAGTAGAGTTGCCAACCGTCCCCTAAAAAACTGAATTGTCCCGCATTCAGAGAAAATATTACACGTTTCGTATTGAGGTGAAAAGGAACACAGTTTGTCCCGGACTTCAGCTAGGATGGAAAAAGACACAAAGCTGGAGTTTTTCTCTGTCTTTACGCTGCAACTGTCTCTTCTTCTCTCATTCAATCGTGAAACTGATCAATGATCAGCTGATCGGCTTTTCTCTCGTGTTTGTTTATCGCCCACTTTGGGCCAGAAAGAGGAAACCAGCGGATGTTGAGCTAAACAACAGCAGCACGTTTAAGCTTGATCAGCTGTTGTTAGAATTGATTTAATATTACTTTCTAGTATCAGCTGATGTTTGCTGGAGCCACAGCTGTAAAAGCTGCTGGTCATGATGTCAGTTTGGTTATCTGGGGAGAGGGAAACATGAAGATGAAACCAGGAGATGTCCTTACTGAATCATCAGAGCTGAACAGGTGATGGAGAAACAGGTTTACCTTTTAGGTGACATGACTGAGTTGAAGGGAAGTTATGAACTGCTAGCCCATACATAAGCTGCCTTTATAGGTTAAAAGTATCAGAATCGGTGTCGATATTGGCAATACTGACCCTGTATTTACTTGATACTGGATCAATACCAAAATTTGCAGTATCACTCAGCACTAGTGAGTGTCACTGGACCACTTGCTAGCTGCACTCCATATGACACGAAGAGCAAACAGTAGATGGAAATTACAGATGTGGTTACCTGGTGGAAGAGCAGGGCTTTAAGCAGATGGTGAAAAAGTTTGAGCCAAGATAAAAAACTTTTAGATAGAAAATGTTCTGTGATAATATTATGCAGCTCCTTATGAGTCACAAAGCTACATCACTTTAGTTATTGTTAAACTATGTGCTCAGCAATTATTATTTATACTTTTACTTAAAATATCCAGGAAAAACACAACACTGATATTTCATTAAAGCTGAGTGACTGTTATTGGGCTACATGCTGCTGTTGCATTATTGTTATAGTATAGTCACACTTCGAATTAGGTTATCAGTGACAGCAGCTCACTGATTAAGGATGGAAAATTTACATTTAATGTGATTGCCTGCAAGCTGCAAGCATCACATTTTCTAGATGTCCTGTGATTTAATTCTGAGATCCTTTCTCCCACCCACTAATGCTGACACAGATTGGCTACAGGCAATTTTAAAACCAAAAAGATGGGCTTTTTTTCTGAACGCACAAAATGCATGATTTTGACACTAATAAAAAAATTGTACACAAAAAGTTTTGCTTTAATTCAAACAAACAAATGCACTTTTGTTGTGCTATCACATAAGAGCTGTGATATAATAGAAGTTTGATTTATTGATACCCCCTTTTCCTCTCAAACCCCTTATCACTACTACACCAATCAATAATAGATGTACCTATGTGTCATTATTTATAGCTAAAGTATGCCTTTCATTAATATTAATACAGTCTCTATCGGGTAACAGTTATTGATTATCAGTGGACAGATTATAAAACAAAGTGGTTAAAAACAACCACACATGGAGCTTTTCAGTTATTCATAAATCTACAGAATTACATGCATGGTGTGCATAATGTTAATGCTGTTCTCTGTTCATATGGAGTGGCCTCATCAGTGGCACACTGCTGAACCCACCCACCCTGGCCAGTAGACCAAAGTTCAGCTTTTATGTAAGAACATCCATTACATAAGACTGCAGAGTCTGAGCAGCTCACAAATAATTAATGGCTAGAGGTTGACTGAACACTTTTTTGCATCCCTCCTCAGACTCAGTCTGAAAAAACTAAACTAAACTGGAACTTCATCTTTATACTTCAAGGTCACTACTAAAGGTTATTTTTTATAAGACATAGCTGTTTAATTCTAAATTTGTCACATCTGTGAAACTACTTCAACTCTTACTGTCATAAACTTAAGGATGTCTGAGCACTCTAGTGATGCAGAATCAAGCCAAAAATTCACTTCTACTTTAATCTACATACAGAGATTCTGCATATGAACATGCACAACCTGTAAGCAAATAGCAACATTTTTGGAAACCAAAGCTTTCTTAGTTCTTTTTGTAGTCAGAGTACTACAGAGCAGCTGAGCTGGCACTGGTCACATGTACGTTAAAATCCATGTGGATAACAACAGAAGGGAAACCTTTCCCGAAAAGCCACCTCAAAACTATCAGCAATTTTATTTGTTTTGTTTTAAATGCTTTTGAAACATGGCCAGCGTAGCTTAGATATTGTAACTACACTCTGGAACGCCCTGAAATACTGCCAGTTGTTTCCAGAAGACAACCAGACAATAAGTTTCCACATTGATCCAGCTTAAACGAGTTAGAAGTCATGCAACAGTGCAACAGTGTTGCAAATTAACTGACGCTTGCAAATGTTTCTCTCATTGGCACAAGAGTTAAGTGGATTAGAAACAGTCATTTTTGGTAAAAAGTTACACATGAATATTTATCATTAAGTTGGAAACAAGCTTGATATTGATGACTCTTCTTTAAAAAGGGGGGCCACTGGCTGTAGATTACAGATGTGATCTTGTAATCTGCAAGTATCTTTAATTCAACAGTGATGTTAAAAAGGCTTGGACCCCAGAAACCCTATAATAATTTTAGCTTTTGATAAACTTTATAGATGACTTTAGATGGCTTGTATTTATTTAAATTGTGTTTTCATAATAATTTAATTTAATATTAATTTTATATTATATACTATTGCTAAAATATTTTTAAAAATGTATTTTCAAATAAATGTTTTTGAAACTTATCAAATCTTTGTAATTGTTCATCACTACATCACAGAAACATGTAAGGAAGCAAAAACAAAGGAAGCAGAAAAGCGTATAAAAACAAAATTTGTCCCACTGCCCAAACTTCTCACCATGACTGCAGACCACATGAAGGCCATAAGCTGTATTGCTCTAGCTAATTATTTACAGCACAGATGAAAAAAAAACAAGAGAGTTCTATTTTCCAACATATCACACTGCTCATTAAACGCTTGGAGTAACACAGAGAATCTATTAGCCAACATAAACCTTACCTGCGACAGAGATGATAAAGGAAGCATCCATGGCATCAATGTCCAGGGTTCTGGCTCGGGCAGACAGGTGGAAATAGGGAATAAAGTAGGCAAGCTGACTGAAGACCAAAGACCAAGTGTATATGCAAAAGAAAGGGTCCTTCAGCAAAGAGAAATCCAGTACTTTGGCTTTTGTGACAGTCACCTCACTTGGCGAGCTTGCATGTGAGGAAAATCCAACAATCGTGGACCCATTCATACTGCCATTGAGCTCCGCTGAGCAATCTGGAGTTGTGGGTTTACACTGACCCAGGTCATGATGGGGCTCATGGCCATTTACTCCATTCAGGACCAGTCTGGTCAGTTCAGGGTTCACTGACTGGTCCTGGAGTCCCTGAGTACATTGCCCCCCCACGTTCACGGTGTCCCTATGAGAGGGAGGAGGGGATTGAAGACAGTCTGATTTGGAGACGCCATTGGAAACGTGAGTGGACCCATTCAAACAGTTCTTGGAGTACTCCTTCTCTGAGGAGCTCTTGAGAGAAACAGCAGGACTCTTTTGGATGGCAGAGGAGGTAGGGTTTGAAACAGGTGGCTTTACATTGATGGGTCGCAGCAGCATGCCAGAGGCCACCAGATTCAGCATGAGACCACTGAGAATCAACATGGCTCCTAAACATGACAGTGAGAGTTTAGGATCTAAAACATCACTTTTAGATCACTCCATGGCCTGTATTTCTACACTTAGGCACAAAATTTCTCCTTCTTACCTTGCCAAGCATACCGGTCCAGAAGCAGCTGAGTGAAGGGAGCGAGAGCAAAGGTCAAACCCATACCAGAGCGTCCAATAGCATATGCTGTTGCTAACCTTTTTCTGAAGTACAGTGCTGTGACCACTGAGAAGGCCTGATACAGTAGTGCAAACCCCATTCCTGAGAGGAGCAAACAATGTAATTATCTGACATTGCGTCAGTCACGGGGACACACAGGTTGGTTTTACGAATTAATAACACGACACAGAAGTCGTCTTGTTACTAGAGTTCGTGTGGAAACAGCAACATTAAGGTACTTTACTGTTTAGCAATTAGTTAAACTCACCAACTATCACGCCCATGCTGATGTAGAGGAATACCACGCTGTTGGCGAATATACTCAACAGGAAGCCTCCGCTAACCAGCACTGCACCGGTGATCGAGGTCACTCTGGCTCCCACCTTGGCACATGCCACAGAGGCGAGGGGCGCTACAGAAGTGAGAGGAGACGAAACACAACGACAAAAAGCTAAATGCAGACATACAGACCACAAAAGGCTATTAAATACATTTTGTGAAGGAGAGACAGTAAGTCACAAGAAAATAAAACTGTGGAAAATGACGATAAAGATGTGATGCAATAGAAGGAAAAGATTTTTTTTTTTAGTTTGAACCTCCAGACAGACGCAGACTTGACATGATGGAACCGATCCAGCTGATACTTTCTGCTGAGCCACCAAACTCATCTTGGAACGCCACAAAGAAGATCCCAAAGCTCTTTAGGGTGCCCATAACGAGGACATTTACCTGCACAGACACGAATGAGAATATACAGATAATGACAGATATATTTTCTCTGAGAGAAACTTTCCAGTTAATTATATATAAATAAATGGTTCAGTGGGGAAAAAAAGGAGATTATAGAGAACAGAGGTACGCATACCAGGAAGCAATGTAGCACGACCATCCAGCCCCAGCCCCCATCTGGAGGGTCCTCATACTGGATCTCTTTCTCTTTGTCCTTCTTCGAGGTCATGGCATCCTTCCTGAACAGGTTCATTATGGCCCTGGTTTCACTTGGAGAAGAAAGATAAAATAAATCACCTCAAAGCTGCAGAAAAAGGATATCATATCAGAAGTTATATTCAGCATAAGACCAAGAAGCCTTTCAGAGTTTTTTCAAGTAAAGACAAACAGACATGAAAAAATAAAACAATAGAACAACAATGTTCGAAATAAAACTGTGACTTTCTGCTTTTTGATTTAACTTTACAGAAACCCACAAGCCAAAACGTTAAATCATTTCGAATCAATAAAAGTAAAGTCTGATATTATATATGATACTGACATAAAACATCCATCCATTTCCTTCTGCTTATCCAATTCAGCATCATGGGAGGGATGGAGCCCATCCCAGGTACCATAGGGCGAGAGGCGTGGTACACCCAGGACAGGTCTCCAGTCTGTCACAGGGCTACCATAGAGAGACAGACAACCATTCACACTCACATTCACACTTATGGGCAATTTCACATTTAGAATTACCATTTAACATAACCCCACTAACTGCATGTCTTTGGACTGTGGGAGGAAACGGGAGTACACAGAGAGAACCCACACAGACAGATATATTCAAGAGTAATACTCTATTACTTTTTCATTTCATTGAGCTGTGAAGTGGGGTGACCTCAGTACTACTAGACCTGGTAACATCTCTTTTGCACCCTATTCAGCTATTGGACTGGATATAATGCTAACACTGCTGAGATATTGTCTCTACCAATGTGTAATGTGTAAGTGTTGATTATTGACTGCAGCATCTTCTAAGTCCCTGTTAGAACTAACACTGTGTCCTGTGTGTACCTGGTAGATGATTTCTTGTCTTTGTTATGTAATAAAAAATGGTTCGTTGGGTTGGGAAGCTAAAAGAGAAGTAGTTGTCTTAAACCAGCAGCAAAGTAAACCTACAGCTACAAAGCAACATTTCAACAATTTTAAACTACACATTCTAAAGCAGGGGTCTCAAACTTGGCCTGGGGGCCACTTGTGGACCACATCACCCCTACTTGCGGCCCGTATATTGACATGAAGAAAGATAATGCAATTTGGCTTTTTTGTTGGGGAGGATTTGTTTGTTGTTGCATGCACTGTTAAAATAAGTTCTTTAAAAAGCAAAAAATGATTTAATATAAAGGTAATATGAGCAGAGAGTACAAACATGTGGAGGGATTGGCTACGTTAGCTCAGTGAGAGAGTTATTTGTTAAAAAAAACATTTGTCAAACTATCGTTTTTGGCTTGTAGCTTAAACAGAACTGACTTTTCTTCCCTGTTTGAATTCAAAGGGATGCACATGATAACCTGGTAATTAAGTAGAAATGTAAAACAGAAATGCAGCATTAAAATAAAATGAACTTATACTAGTAGTGATGTCCTCACTGGCCGATACCAGAAGAGGTGAAAGAGGATAATAATGGATTAGTGAGTGGTTTAATAATGAAATGATTTTTAACGTATTGTGCTACACGTAGCACAATACGTGTAGCACAATAGACACATAGACACACACACGTATTGTGTGTGTGTCTATGTGGTCTATGTGTAACTAAACAAGTTAAGACTTAAGCTGTAAGACTTTGGCTTATTTCAAATGAACCCATGCCTCTGTTGTTAACAGATTCAGAAATGACTTGCTCTTTTGTGAGCCAGCTTCACTGCAGTTTGACTCCCAACGGGCAACATGTGACCTTGAATTACTTCGGGCCCTTGTTGGAACATGTTTTCAAATACGCTGACTTGTATTAGCAAACATATATATATATATATAAAATCACCCTTATTTGAAAATACAAGACAAAAAAATTCATCCATGGAGGCAAAAAAAGGCAAAAGTGATTTTAGGTGAAAAGGTAACAGCTAGATAGAGTTAAGTTTAAATAAACCAAATGAAAACTTTCTCACAATAAGGAATAATGACAAACTGAGTCAGCAGCTGAATGCAGGCTGTGCCAGGGTCAGCGATAAAACACAAGGGCAAACAGCAGCACAGATTAATGCATCTCAACAACAATGCAGACAGCAGTAAACAAACTCAGCTGTAAGTTTAGAAACTCGTTTAAAGTTAAGCATCTGTGTTGAGATCCAAGACACAGAAGGATGTCCATTTTAGCTTTCGTAGTGATGGTTTATCCTTAACATCCTCTTTTACCTGTAACTGTTGTTTTACTGGTGTGGAGAAACTGTGATAGCTTCCTCTCCAAACTGCGCTCTAGACACTCCTTGACTGATAAACTTCATATCTTTACAGTTGCCATCTCCACCCATAGATCCACCCATAGCTTTGACAGCCACACATGTTATTTAGCAACCAAACAATAAAAGCGCTTAGGTACCCCCAAAATGTTTCTTCTGTTTTTCTTCTGCCATGGAAGAATATGGCAGCAGCTGGAGCTGACTGGGGTCAGTCCCTTGATTGTTTTTACAAAGTTTCATGTCTGGGCCTTGGGCACTCTAGCACCACTAATGGGCTGAAGTTGGATTTGCGCCTAACTTCTGAACGATATGCCCAATTTTCAAACAAGAGTTGCGGTGATCTCTTGGATCAGCCTGGATTCAAAGCAATCCATGATTCTCAAGCAAATTGGATTTTTTGAAAAGTTTTACATGTTTGTTCAAAAGCTCCTTTATTTTTTGCAGTCCTTACCATAATCGGCAAAGCTATCCTTTACACGAAGACCTTTTAGACCTCACCAAATGTATCATATGGCGTGTTCATTTTTAAAAGCTTTGAATCATCACAGCCAATGGAAACGTGCAGCGAGGTGCCAAACAACTACCTCATAAGTTGGCAAAGACATGCATTTAGGATCTTACTGAAGGGTTAAATCACAATTTACCTCATCTTGGGGCGACAGTGGCTCAGGGGGTTGGGAAGCGGATCTGTAACCGGAAGGTCGCCAGTTCGATCCCCGGGCTCTCTGTCCTGGTTGTTGTGTTCTTGGGCAAGACACTTTACCCTCCCGCCTACTGGTGTTGGCCAGTAGGTGCAATATGGCAGCCTCACTTCTGTCAGTCTGCCCCAGGGCTACAACTGTAGCTGCCTTCACCAGTGTGTGAGAGTGAATGAATAGTGGCATTGTAAAGTGCTTTGGGTGCCTTGAAAAGCGCTATCTTCAGAAAGTTATAATAACTGTGTGTTACAATAAATCAATATTCATTCGTTAACATAACTGTTATTATATCTCAGCAACTGTTGCAAGTTTTACACTATAAAGCCCCCTGTCCATTGTGATTGCAGCAGAATACATGATGGTAAATTATCCCAATAAAATACTAACGCGTCCCTGCTCAGTGTTTGACAGTCAGTTACATAAGATTGCCTCGTATTTGTGACCAGAGATATATACGCTGTCGATGAAGGTTTAATAAATAAGTAAGCCATTCGGTTCTGCTGTATCTGCAGAATAAAGGATTGTGACTTTAAATATTAATCGTAAGTTCTGCAGAAAGAGATAATATGTGTATAAGAAGACGGTACTTCAAGAAACGAGCAAAGCTGTAAAACCACGGGGCAAACTCCAAGTTTACCAAAGTATTAGCTGTAACTGCCTGTCCTGTGCCAGGGGTACCGGACAGTCTAACACAGGGCAGAACTGTCTTTCACGTAGCTCTGAAAAAGAGGACGTGAAAGCAGGATTCCAGTGTGCAATGTAAAGACAATATTTGAACAGAGCTATCCTAAAGTCTAAACAATGCAACTCTAAAGTGATTCCATACTGACCACAGATGGGTTTTGGCTCAGGCTAACAAGGCAGCTGCACCGGCTGGACGGAAGCCAAAGTCATTGCTCCTCAACACTGCCACTGTTGCCTGATGCATCCCATACATTCTTAATGAGCATTTCTCACACTGCAGTAAAGAGCTGATGTTGAGTGGTGACTACAGACAGATAGGGCACCGCACATGCAGCTGACTCTCCAATAACCTTACTTTTTTTTTTAAAGCTGTTCAGATGATTCGTTTGCTAGTGAGTAACCAAGTTACTGATGTTTCTATGATAACTACAATATGATGAATTCTAATATGAATTATATTGTATTGACACAGATGTTCCATCAAGTTTTGTCATGTAGCGGGTAACCCTAAATTACACTGGCTTAAGAAAACGGATGGATGGATGTAGCAGCTGAGTCAAAGGGGACCTAACACTCGTATTTCAAGTTTCCAAACTTTTTATTGTGGGAGTCAAGTATCCACCAATCCTCTTTGAGATCCTCTTCTTTAATCAGGCTCCATTTTCAGCATCCTGTGACTGATATATCCGCTACCTCTGCTCGACACATGTCCAAACCATTTCAGCCTTGCTTCTCTAACTTTGTCTCCAAACTGAGCTGTCCCTCTGACATACTCATGTTTACCCTGTCCATTCTAGTCACTTCTGTAAAAAGTCTTGATATTCGTCTCCAGCCACTCTACCCTGCCTGTGCTCCCTTCTGAACTGTCTATTGTTTTGAATGGTTGAACCCAGGTATTTAAAGGTATCTACCCTCACTACCCCCACTCCTTGCAGTTTTCCTGTTACACCCTTCTCTCTCAGTCACACACAGCTGTTTTGCTTCTACTGACCTTCATTCCTCTTCTCTCCATTGCATACCTCCACCTCTCAACACTCTCTTCCACCTGTTCCCTACTCTCACTACAAAACACGATGTTGTGTCTGAACATCTTAGCCCATGTAGACTTCTGTCTGACCTCATCTGTAAACCTGTCATTTAACACTGCATTGCTGGATAAAACCTACAGAGCACACAAGTTTATATGGTAAAGAAGCATATGAGATTAATAATGTTATGAACAACTAATGAACAAAATCCATGTTTGACTTTTTTTTTTTAAAGTTAACAGTAGGTGAAGCTGTGTTTGGTGTTCACAGCTGTTCCCCGCTTGGTTTACTAAAAACCAACAGCTTCAAAGGACCACCCAAAACCAGTTGAACCATATGAGCATCACAACAACTTTAAACCTTTGCTGCATTTAAACAAATGGCACAACAGCAGTCTATAACTATCGGTTACTACTGACATAAAGGCAGTTATTCGAAACTGTTTGCTGTCAGAGAGCAGTCCTAACCACCTGTTTACCCTAAGTCTTTTGTAGCCAGCATTGCTAACTCAGTCTGACTTAGAAATGTATAAAAAGCCAGGCCCAAACTAGAGAGAGAGAGCACACAGAGCGGATTAAATGGGAATGAATTGGGCCAGTGTAGTGCAAGAAAAGTATTTCCCCCTATGTGCGGTTAACAAGTTGTCCTTAGAGAGTGCTTGAGCGCATGTTTGTGAATGTGCCGAGTTTCAGGGTTTGAGCGACAGGGGACTGGAGTCCAGCACTTTGTAGTGTGGTGTTCACACTGTGTTACCGCAGATCTTTCATGCAAACCTTCTCTTTGCAAGACTTCATATGTGCATCTGGTCTAATACTGCATTTCATTGAGGTTACTGTGTGTGTAATGTTCTCCAAAACCTGTTCCGCACCTACATTTCCTTCATACTGCTATCAATGAAACTACTGCCCACCAAAACACAATGAGAACAAATATTTTGCAGCTCCACCCACTGAGTGCAAGACTTTACATGACATCCACACTGAGCAAACTTGTGCACTTTCCCATGAAACACTTGCAATTATATTGCAATTATATTTTTTAAGTATGGCAAATCCAGTATTTATGACATCCATCTAACAATTCAGCACATTCATATATACCGAATTACAGTCTCCCGCTTCCTGACTGGCAAATCACCATAAATATTTGCATGTAACCTCCACATTGCATAACATGACCTTGTTTGTGAAACCTTTCACAGAGTAACAGCTGAGTCGAGTCCTAGAGCACCTTTTAAGGTCAAATCAGGCAGACACACCTAGCCTGGCTTTGTACTATTCAAAATAAACCCACTTATTATCAGCCAGCTATTGTTGTTGTGAGGCAATAACAAAGTTTTCATGCTAACTCAGCATGCAAGCCTCTCTCTAACCTGAGAGCAAACTGGAGCTATAAAATCAAAATTCAAAGATCCAACATTAATGTTAAGTCACCGTGTCTTGAACACACTCAAGCACTCTGCTTTAAGTTTAGCTGGTTACAATTAGCCTAAACAGGGGTCTAAACCAGTGAGATAATTCAAACTCTGAAGTATAGAATATTAAAAATATCCAAAGGCCTTTATGCAAATTATCCAACCATGACAGTACACCTATTAGACCAGTTTAGTGCTCACTAGAGACACATTTTGTTCATTCTGAAGGGAGAGCTAATTGAATAAATAAAATGACGTGCTTTATTTCCTTTACTACCAGGATGAACTTCTGAGAAGAGGTATGGGGTCTTCAGGGATCTAATGGAAGAATGTGTCAACTTTAATTCACCTGATTCTAAAGACAAATGTTTTGGAGTACAGGGGAGACACTTAACCCCCTTTTGTGCTCAATTAACTCATTTCAACAGTTTCTTTTCTCCACTATGCAGTATCTATGGCAACCTGATCTGTGGGATAATATTTCTGGTTTATGAATTGGACTAAATTTTTTTATACTGTGAACAGGACAATGGCAATCACTGGTGACTGGACTAACCTTATTTGAGATGAAAATGCAAAAAAGGCAATCGCATTCAAGAGTTTGCATTTCCAATTTGCAATCTAGACAGCACTTGATTTTGAGTATTGACATTTTTTTCCTCTATTAATACCTTGCTTAGAAATGACGGCAAAAATAAAAGGTCTTTTAACTCTTCAGCATTCTAAGTTTCTATTTATTTCTCCTTTTCCTTTACAGAAGTGGACTAGTGCAGCCTGCAGGTCAGTTTGTCGAAACCTGCAGATAAACCCAGGCTAAGAAAAACAACCCAAACTAGAGAAAAAAGAAAATAACTTATGAAGTTAAATATGACAAATTGCCAACTAAATATAACAAAAGACAAAAACAACTTCATTTCAGGGCGGCCCCTGAAGTACAGCCACTGTTTGACACCATTGTCTGACCCTTACAAGAAGCTAAACTCGTCTCTATGTATCCTCAAGTTCACTCCAGGAAATATTTCATAACTGTGTTTCATCTGTTATCCAAAAGAAAACTGTAAATAGGTAAACAGTGTTTAACAAAAAGCATATTAATGAACATAATCTCAGACTGTTTAAAATCAACACATCACCCAACACTTTCCCAAATGTGCCCCTCCTTTGTACTGCAGTTGGCACATTACTTCGGGATCTTGATTATAAAAGCAGCCTGGTTTGGCCGCTACTGGATCCAAACCCGAGGAAAGCCAAATACAGTTTGAAGGAGAGGTGAGAAACAGATTAATTAAGTACACATCTTAAAATGTGATATGTTTCATTATTTTAGAATCATACATGCAGGTTTATTCTGCTCTGGTTGGAAGTTCTTGCCCACAGAGGCTTGAGTTTTCTGCTTCAGGTAGAGTTTCCCAAAAATGTTGTGTCAAATTTTAAAAAATAACAAAAAAAAAAGTGCTCCATTAACACACTTAAAAAAAATTATTAGTGTTAAAAATATCATTAGAATAACACCCACAAAATCTTTCACCTGGTTATTTGTGTCCCAATTGATGTAGCTCTGCACCCCACTTATGGGGCCCGGCTCATGGTTTTAGAACCACGTGCTAAGAGTAATATGAGACTTTAGCAGCTGGAGGGTTCGAATCAGGAGGTTCCTATAGCATAACAGTATAAATTTCTTCCAGCTTGAGCTGAAGTTCTGATGGCACCAAAAAAAACCAGGCACCGTGGTTTTCAAACTCCCAACTCATACAAGTTCTTGTCTTTTGGACTTGTGCACAGTAAACTCAAAGACTGTCTGTCTCTAGAAATTATGTCAGACTCTAACAGAAAGTTGTGTATCCTCTTAATAGCATTTTCTGTGACCCCAATACTGCCCCCCCCCCCACACACACACACACACACACACACACACTCACACACACTAGTTCTAGAAACACATGGCACTAAAGAGATCAAGGAAACCTTTGCAGATATCAGATCTCTTCAGTGAGGTCTTATATTCAGAGGTTGCAGAAAAAGAATATTCAAAAAGCATCAACGTTATACAAAAAAGAAAAAAAAATCAAAGCTCCACTAATTATATATGCATAATAACTGAAATGGAGACAGAATATAATTATTATTCCATTATTGTTCCACCATCCTGCAGAGTAACAGTTCTCTTTTCACCTGCTGTGAATGACTATTTAATTCGAATTACATTTTAAGATGTTTAAATCGATTTCTTATTCAGATGAAAATCTTCCTTTAGTAGAGCTTACCTGTTATGTTTTGTAGGTAGAAGCCCTGAAGGCACTGTAGGTGAAGATAAATCTCAGAAGTCCTAGTTTCTGAGTACCACCCTCAGAATGATTGAAGGGCACTTGGAACTACAGCTGCACCAAGATCAGCTTCATAACCTACAAATATAAGTGAAATAAAAACAGAAGAAATCATTGTGTTGAAGCATATGTTTTAGCACCTGTCAATGAGGCACCATTTAGAAAGAAGAAAGATAAATAAAACCACAGAGCCTGTAGGGAAATCCATTACATTAGAATACAAGCAAACTAGTTGCATTATTGTTCATCAGTCGTAAAGAAGACCCATCAAGATGTAGTGATAGATCTAGAACAAGGTAAAATAAATAAATAAATGTGTCTATTTCACCCAGAGAAGTGTCTTACCTTTCTCATCCCGAGCTACAAAAAAGTCTAAATCAAGTTATCCATGTGTTCCTGTGCTGTTGAATTCTAAACTATGACTTTGAGAGAAGTGTAAACACCTACAGAGGAGTTTGTGCTTAAAAAACAAAACAAAACAGGTAGCCTATCTTGTTTAACAGGTTTTTACTAGACTAGAGTTAACTCTGTGTAGTTTGTGGTGAATAGCTACAGGCTAAACAGCGAATAATAACTTTCTTACTTAAGTGGGCTGTGTCTAAAGGCTTAGGGCTAATACAGGAAAATCAGCTTCACGGTGCAGCAATTGTACAAAAAGTGGGTCAAACAAAGATCACACTTCCAAAATAGTAACACACTTTACTCACATATGGCAAAACATTTGATTGGGTAGGAGTCTGAAAAACAGGATAGTTTGAGAACATACTCTATCACTGTAATATTTATAGTACCATGATTTGAAATTGGTGAAATGATCTCCCTGTGCTGCATTCCTACTGTCAGATAGAGCCTGTAAAATGGGTTTCATTTGACCACAAGATCCAAAATCAACTGAATCCAAAAAGTACTCTAAAAAAATAAAGATTTTGATTAAAAAAAAAAATCAAAGGATGTTTCTATTGAACTGGGTAGCACTGAGCTCCATATGTAGGCCATAATGAAAGAGGTAGAGCTGGGCGATATGAGATTTTTTCATATCACGATATGTTTTTTTCATTTCAGGCGATAACGATATCTATCACGATATAAGCCAAATAACTATATTTGTAAGATTTAAATGTGCCGTTGCTCACAAGTAAAATGTGAAATAATCAGCAGCTTGTTTTTATTTAAATATTTATTTCCCATAATAAGTTCAACAGGGTAGATGTACTTAAGGAACATGAGACTTTTTCAGATAAATAAAGGCAAATATTGCAAACTACACAAAAGGCAGCCACTAAAGCGTTTAAGTTTCAAAATAGAACAAACGAAACAGACTAAATTGTCAATTCCACTTAGAAACAAAATATTAATTCTAAAAATAAATCTTAGTTTGTTTTACAGAAGAACAGACAAAACTGACTAACTTTTGTCAATATCAAATAAACTGAGAACTAAAAGGAAATTCTCAATCTCTCCTTGTTGTATAGCTGAGCTTTTCAAACAGTTTTAACAGTTACTTTAGTCTGACAAAAGCCGAATGACGAATTAGCGCTTCCAGTCAGAGACTGAGGCTACGTCCACACGTACACGGGTATTTTTGAAAACGGAGATTTTCCGTTTTCGTTTTAAAAAAATAATCCCGTCCACACATAAAGGCAGAAATGAAGGAAAACGCTGCTATGAACATGCCAAAGCAGCAGGTGGCGCTAGATTCCTAACCGTGCAGAAATATTGGCCAATCAGAAGTCTAGAAGCCTCGGTGGGAAAACGTAAACAAAGCTGGGGCATAGAAGCAGAACCGAGTCGTATGTGTGGAGGGACAGTAACTGTGTGTATATGTAAGCATTTAAACACTGCAGAGAGTAGAATTAACAGTAACAGTATTGTAGAAATTCATTTCACTGAAACAATAACGTGGTGCACAGTGTGACGCATGCACCAGTTTATTGTATTTCCAGACTTGCTTTCGGCACAATTTACAGTGCACGCTACTCTGTTTTTTGTCAGACTTGAAATAGCCGAAATACCTTCACACTACGGACCTTCTTTGGCTCTTCCGTTCGACAATCTCTCCGGCATTGGAACCATCATCTGTTTTCTCTTCGGTCACGCTCGGTTGATTTTTCTAGTCGGCACACTCATTTCCTCCATTACGCGCTGGCTCCATTACCCGCTGGCTGCTTCCCAAACAAACACACGTGCGGCTTGGCACTTGTGCTGTACGTAACAAGTCACGCGACGTGACGCTGCGGCTGTGATTGGTTCGGCTCTGCGCTACTTAATTTGGATTGGCTGACCTTTTTTTTTTTTTTTTTTTTTTGAGGACAAGAGCGGCGAGGTCTATCGCGATAGCTTAATTTCTCTATCGAGTAAAAGTTATATCGCGATACATATCGTTATCGTTCTATCGCCCAGCTCTAGAAAGAGGGATGGAGTATAAATGAAAAGCAGGTTAGCGCAGAATTCATGTTAAAAAGGGCAAATGTCTTAAAAGGAGGAGGTATGTTACTTATAACTACACATAAACTACCATTTATTAATCAGTTAAAGGCACATCAAGTGTGGGAAAAACAACAACTGGCTTCTTTAATAGTGCCTTCATTTAAAACTTGCTGAACTGGAGCGCTTTCCTCTCTTCTGTCAGAGACGAGAGGAATTGTTTTGATAATACATCAAAAAACTAAAAACCTGTTTCTCAAAAAACTTAACCAAACTTTTCATTCTTGACCAAGGTTCTAAAGTTCCTTCACCAAACACACTTTTTAACCACATTTTTAACACTTTTATCATTTAAAGTTATGCACTTAAATAATTATTGAATGGTTCTACAGTTTCAATGTTAATGCCATGCTTTTAAAAATATTTTAAATTGAGAGCCTACCGATTCAAATTCCCAGCCACGGCTGGCCTCAGCTGCTGTGTCAGGTGTCTCTGTGCACAAAGAAATGCCCACGTGATCTCTGTGCCCCTCATTATAGTGGGTGCCTGCCTGACACCTACTCCTCGTCCCCTACCTGTGTGACTTTGCCTTCTTCCACCCTTAGCTGGGTAATTACCTTGCCCAAATGCCATTAATTGTGGCCCCTAATAAAAAGCGATACTTGATCAAAAAAGGTCAACCTGTATTTATTTTAGCATTGACTAATGAAATTGATCTTTTTTCATTATTTTTCCATTAGGTTTACCCAAAACTCATGAGGATGCAACCTATGTATGCATGACGTATGTTCAAACCTTCGGTTGTACAGTTCTCTAAGGACCTGTTTACAGAAAACAGGGGCACAATCGAGATATCCGTTATCAGTGCTGACTGACAGCAGGGCTATTCAACTTCTATAGCAACAGGTAGGAAAACTACTGAGGGTCCATACAATAATGTATACAGTATAACTTTAATAGCTATTTTACTAGGTGGCATCAAGTAGTCACGCGCATTCCTTTTCCTTTGTAGTATCGTTTTAAGTGATTCTAGACAGCAGCCAATCCATATAAAAAAGTAGGACAGTCTTCATTATGATGCACAAAAAGCTATATGTAAAAGGAAAAAAAACAGGACAAGAATAAGTTGCTGGCAGGCACAACAAATGTAGCTGGTTGGATACTGTATAACTGTATACATCAGACTAACGTTAAGCTTACATTAATTCGGGGCCTGTTCATAATAAGAAAAACGCATCTAATTATATACATTAAGTCTTTAAACCAGGTCTATAAGTGTAAAATGCTCACAGTAAGACAACACAGTTATCAAAGTAATTATAAACTGGCATGTCCATGGCAGAATCACAACCTATTCCAAGCAGTCACAAGTGGCTTGCAGCAGGTTCATATCCATATTTGTTTAAGGTGAAGTCACTAAAACAGTATCCAGACTAGCAGGTCTGTTTGCACTATCACAACAATAGAAAAATAGATGACAGTCTTTGTAGTGTCACTAATACAGCATTACATGCTTTAGTAACATTGTAGACTAACCATACATACAAAAAAATGGGTAATTTAAAGTTGTTTCAGCCAATGAGAAAAGCTGGGCTGCCATTTCTTTGCTTGCAGCATTATGCAACCACCCCTGCATCCAATTTCATGAAACTGGAGGGGTGGGGGGGGGGGGGGGGGGGGGGGGAGGGGGGGGGATAAAGGGGAGAGGGGACATGAGCAAATGAGAACCCAATGAATTTTGGGGCAGTTCTTTAGAGGTGGAGTGAATAGGGCATAGGTGGGTTCAATTTGACGGAAGACGTGTCCCTCTAACTCGGCAGGGAACAGCATGCTCTCGTTGGGGATTGAAAGCATTTTCATAATGGAAAGGGACGCTTTGTGCAGTGGGGTGCAGTGGACTTTTTAGCTTTACAGGCCAACACTGTAAAGCCAAAAGTCAAAAGTCCACTGCACCCTCACTGGAAATGCTGTTTGTAGCAAAGATAGAGTGCATTTGACCAATTCAATGTGAAAGATGCACTCATCAATACATTGCTTTTACACAGATGTTTGCCTTCTTCGCTTGCAACCTATTTGATGGAAAATAGGTAACAAGAACACAGCGCTAACCTCAGTAAGAACATCCTGTGAATGTGTCTGTTATGATGGGCGTCCTATCCGACCAAGATTCTGTGTGGCACACAGAGGTGTGGCACACAGAGGTGTGGCACACAGAGGTGTGGCACACAGAGGTGTGGCACACAGAGGTGTGGCAAGAGCAGACGTTTTGCTTTTAGTTGATAAGTAACATACCTGATTTGACTTTCTGTGTCCTGCACTTTAAGTTTCACAGTTTCCCTTCTGTCATTAACAGGCTTATCCAACACGCACTGCATAGATTTGATTGTTCATTATTTGTGTTTCCTCAGGCTGGAAAAGATGCATTTTCCAGGCGGAGGTCACATAAAAAGTCAAGAATTATTTCAGTTTTTTTCAGGTATGGATGAGGTATTTACTAGATTAATGATGTTATAGACTCAAGATTAAATGAATGAATGATTAAATTAGTGATCTTTGCGCACAGCATAATGTCAAACCTGCGATTAGTGAGCCTCGGCATCTGATCTTTCACTCCAATGATCCTAGCTACAGTCACCATCAGTAACTAAGAGAACACTGTTCTGTGAATGCAGACTTAGTAAATAACAATATTTAGTTATAGAAGACCTAAAAGTACTAGGTTAGTGAAAAACAGTCATCCGGTCCAAAAGTGTTCTATAGCTGCATTAGTGAGAAAGACAACTCAGATTATTTAAAACCCTTAAACATGCTAGATCAACCTTTAACCTTGTTCCCTATTAATTATCTCGCATTAAGTTTCTTCTTATAGATTTATCACCTCGTGTGCAGCTTGGGACCTGAGACTTGCTTGTTTATAATTCCACTTAAAAGTAAAAGGCATGCCCTTGTATGAAAAACCTGTGAAAATAAAAAATAGTGATGGACATAGTTGTGGTCACCTGTGCTACTTTTCATATGCACACAGGGCTTTGGAACCACACCGGAATCGCCCCTGGACCGGAGATGCAAAGTCCTATTCATAGTCTCCAGGTGATCAGCAGAGGAACAAGTCAACCACTTCATCATAACATGTTTTATTTGGAGTACTCCAGTCAACATAAAGTGTTAACAAAGCACAAGTATTAGTAATTAGGCCTGTTCACTGCCAGTGACATACTTTTGTGTGGATTATGCATCGATAGCTGAACTTTTTTTTCTCCTGGGAGATTAAATGGGAGTTTACATCTCCTAGGAGATTACATAAACTACGACTTTGCTAAAACTCACAAAAAAGTTAATTTAATTATACTTCGTTTATTATTGCTTGGTGACACTGTCTTTATGACTTTTGGTCCCATCAATCAAAATAACCCATATCATCCAGCAGTCTTGCTTCTACATCAGGAATAGTGAGATTATGGAGCAAGCCTTTGACTTGCAGTCGTATTATAGTGAGGAAAAAACAGGGTGGTCTTACCTTGTGTAGCTGCAAGCCAGTCCTTATCTTCACTTCGCAGGCCGGTTGCATTGCGCCGCTCACTTCAACTCAGCACCGCTGCGAAGTGAAGAGAAGGGTCGCTCAAACAGATGTGAAAATTCAGGCAGACATGGGATGGCACTGACACGAGATTATATCTCTTATCCACCAGACCAAAAAAAGAGGCCCGAACCTGGACTGACGCAATCTAGGTGAAACTCTCTTAACCCCGAAATAACTTTCATGGGTCAACGAGGATACCGGTCTGTTTTTGGACAGTTATATTTCTGTCCGTGTCTGAGCTTTGTGTGTGGGAGAACATAGATCTTTACCAATAAAAGAAAAATCCGGTTAAAATGTAATCCGAACATTTCGTTTACTCATCTGAGGAATAAGTAAGTTGAAACGTGTTTGCAGTTAAAGAAAAAGCTGCTCGTACCTTTGATTTCCCCCTGCCGTCGACTTGCTTCTGTCCCGCTTTGAACTAGTTTGTTTTGACGCGTAATTTGGGGTTTTCTCGCTCAGAGCTTCTGCGCCCATGAAAGACGTGCGCGTCACCATTGAGGGACTTCTCGGCACAGAGAGACTGCTGCGGGACGTTTTTCTCCGGGGATGATCGTGCCATAACTTTGCCTCTATGCGCGGGACCCTCTAAGTTGCATCTCACATCTCAGCCTCAGCATCGCTCTCTGTGCCGAGGAGCTGCAGAGGGCAAAGCCTTCGCGGAGGAGAACCACGTGACTGTAGCACCAATGAGCCCCAATCTGAAAGCTCGGAGACTAGGAAGGAAAAAAAAATTCCCTCTGCGGTCAGAACCTTAGAGCGAGGCAGACTTTACTCACATTACACGGTCTAGTATGTGAATAGGAGACCATGTGCTATAGAAAGCAGGATAGGCGGGAACTATATCTAAAAATAGGCCATCTGCAAGCAATATTACAAAATCAGTGCAAGTTCTTACAGAGAGGAGAGCACCCAGATGATACCTGTTCCCACCTGCACCTACTCTCAAAACGACTGGGGCTTTATAGCAGCTCCGTTTAATGATTGCAAACACTGAAACCAGTTTGTTCTCACCTCTGCAGCAAATATCATCCAGCTTCCAAGAAAATGGCTCAACCATGTAAGACTGAGCAAAGGAGAAAACAATGAATACTTAACACACATTAGGCAATCTCAAAGTCAAGTTAAAGTTTATTAGGGGTTGTTACTCTGTGTACGACAGCCTTGAAATCAAAAAGACACAGGAACAGAGAGCGTTGATATAACAAAGCACGGAGCTGGTTTTGGAAACGATATCAAAGTAACAGTATTACTTTCAGATCAGCATTTACCATTCAATTTAAAGAACAAGCATCTTCTTATTGAAATATGGAGTCTGAATATACAGAAGCAGCAAATCAGTTTTTGGATTGCGTGAATAAACTTAATGTGCATACACTTCTTTACAAAAAGAGAGAAAAAAAATCCTCAGCGAGTCAGTTGTCTTCAAGATGCAATCTTATGAACTGCTACTGTGATGGTCCCGTGACTCCTCACCAGAATGTTCCTAAAGAACAAATAAAGATAAAAAAAAAATGTAGAAACTCTGAGCTGATAAACAAAAACTGTACTGACAAACAGGGATTAGTCAAAGGTGACAAAGTTCAGGAAATGCTCTGTTTTTCTCTATGACATGTTTTCACCTTTGACTGATAAATCTTTTTCAACCTGTCAGTCGTACACTGCTAATCTGATGATCAGTATGAGCAATCAATCAATGATTATTACTCAAAAAAATTTTTTTGTCATCATCATTACCACAAATTTCAGTAAACGAGGTAAACTAGCACAGAAAGAAAGCACCACTTCCTAGATTTCATCACAAAACCACAAATTTGTTCTTATCAAGTGGTTACAAATGATCAAACTCTAGAAATAATCAGAACAAAATAAATAACCACCTTTAAAAAGGAAACAGTTAAAAAACAATAACAACAAAAAACAGGCTCATCCATTGTCTCTATCCTATCACTTTAAAGTCTTAATTTTATTTTTAATAACTTCTCCTTTATGGTCACAAGTATTTTGAGAGCTGATGTTAATGGTACACCAGAAGGGGGCAGCAGAGCTGCAAAAATAGTCTTTTTGTCAAGCCTGTGATCAGTTAGAGAAATTAATCATTTGATTTTGGCCTGTTTTCAGATGTTTTTTGGAGGTACTGAAGATATGTTTAGCCTACTTTAGAGTTCAGAAATGTAGAATTATTGTAGAGACACTAACACTGCCCTCGATGTAATAAAGGCCTGAGTGTGTCATAAACTTAGGAGTAGATTTCTAGGAGACTTTCCCCCACTTGAGCTGTGAAAGTAAGACAAAGAGAAGTTAATGTTGAGTGGAAATTCCCCAGGTGAGACCTGGGTGGCGGTCTCAGTGTTTGTAATATGTTAACTCTGTGTTCTCTGTTGTGTAGAGGAATTTGGTGTAGCTTAGGTGAGGAGATTACTTTTATGACCGGCAGGAAGTCACGTACACAAATACACACACACACACACACAGTGCTTTGACTGTTATGACGCACCCACACCTACATGCACAGTCACTCACGTGCACTCACATAGACACACAGGTACGCGGGCACACAGGCACTCACATGCTCGTGCATACACACACAGACACAGAGTTTGCAGCACACCATGGTGGTTTTATGATGGAGTCGCTTCTACAAAACTGTGTTTCACAGACAAAGGAGTGAAGATCTGCAGAGGGACACCGGCCTTGCACGTCCTCCCTTCTAGAAGATGCATGCTTAACTGAAGATGAATGAAGATGAATAAAGGTTTTGTGAAAATGACTACTGAGTTCCGGTGCCGTCTCTGGATGCCCGAGGAATAAAAAGAACTGGGGTGAAACTGATTTCGTAACAGTACTCATCTCCCTGCATATTAATCAGTGCAATGCTTGAATTCACTGAGATGGAGAAAAAAAGGAGAGATGAAAGTCAGTCAAACAAAAACCAAAAAGACAAAAGTCGTGTCAGTGCTCACCCCGACTCGGACTCCAGGCATACGGTTGGAGTGTCTGTTGGGTCTTTTGTGAGAGCTGCAGCTTGTTTGGCCAAAACGGACACAACACCGCCATGTTCATCAGACAGGGACCCGCGGCCTGGAAATAAAAGACTTTTTTTTAGAAGAAAAAAAAAACACTCAAACCAGTGTTGATTAATTTCTCTTTAAGGTCATCGTGCATCTAACAAACTCATGTTGTCTAGCTTCTAGCTGAGGAGCCAAACCAACATTTTTTGATTTTAACACATTTCTTTGTTGATAAGGAAAACCAGGCTACACCTGAAGGAACAAATCCACGGTTTTGGACAAGCACACTAACTTCACTGCGTTTCCAGGCCTACTCTTAGCAACAATCCAGAAAGTTTCTGCACCTGGTCAAGAAAACCCTGGAAAACACAATTTGCTGTTTCTGCACTTCAGTTTTTGTAAGATGAACAAAAATGAACATTTTACAGCATTATGTGGATAATTAGTTGGATTTGTCTGTAGATTTTGTTACGTTAGGACAGACAGTCTGTATGTAAGTTGAGTGGCTGCTACTTTACTACGCAGACATGAGAGTGCTGTGAATCTACTGAACTAAAATGTAGGAAGAAGTCAAATCAATACAGAAAGCTGTCAGAGAGTCAGACAGCAAAATTGTTTGGCCAGTAAGATTTTATTCATAATATTTTAATGAACTTCTTTTGAAGCATATACTTCAAATACACACAACTATCACACAGTGGACATTCCATCGCAGTGAAAAGTGAGCCTGTGAGTAGAGAGTCTACTTGTATTTCAATGATATGAAAGTCTGTTGGTCAAATGTAATAAAATCCGCAAATGCTGATAAAGCAGCACATAATCTGGTGTAAGTGATAACCCTTCCAGCTGAGTTATACCACTATCAATATGCTAATTATGTTTTTGAATGAAAGATACACGACACACAATTTGTTATTAAAGAGCAGCAATTTTTTGTATCAGAGAAAATCTAGTAAAACGTTTACATTTACAGTGGTCCCTCGCTATAACGCGGTTCACCTTTTGCAGCTTTGCTGTTTCGCAGATTTTTTTTGTGCAATTTTGCATGGTTTTTATTTTATTTATTTATTTTTACAGCGCGTTGTGTTCTGCGTCCTGATTGGCTGTAGACCATTGTCAATCAATCGTTCAGCTTGTCAAATTTACATAAATCTTCAATCGCTAGCAGTGTGACTCTGAAGTGCTGTACTGTATGTTTGTATGTTTTCTCCCCAACAAACACAACAATGTCAACGAAACGTTTTGCACCGTCAAGGGCGACTGCGGGTGCCTTTGGTTTCATTCTATAATACTGGAGATTATTTTTTATAATTATTATAGATGAAGTTGGCTACTTCGCGGATTTAACCTATCGCGTGTTATTTTTAGAACGTAACCCCCATGATAAACGAGGGACCACTGTACATTTGAAAAATACCATCTGTAACATTTATACCCATGTTTGGATGATTTTTACAGGAACTACATCAAAGTTAATCAAGGGATCACTAAAACATTTATTAATCCTTGATAGAGCAAGCATAGGAGCAGGCTGCTGACTCTCAGTCATGTAAAAAAAGAATGTTTTCACGGGACTCGGTGGAGCACACTGCAGCCATCTTGTTCATGATGTTTAACATTTAACACATTTACCATGAGACATCCACTCATGGGAAGATTGTGGCATTGTGTGTTAACACACACCTGAATCCTGCAGACCACCAAATTCCCAAAATTTCAGCTTTCATAATTAATTGTCTTTCATTCTCACTTGACTTATATGCAGAATGAAAATGAATTCTCCATCAACATAGTTAAAGTTTTTTAATTATTGTATTTTATTATTGTATTAGAATAATGTATTAGTAGTGGATGGTTTAAAAACAACTTAGAACTTATTATTCTAAAACTAATGATTACATTTGACTACAAATACAGTATGTACAATGCTAATACTCAGATCAGTATACAATATAGTTTTACTACAATTTTAAGTTGAGAAGCTTCTATTCTTTTTGAATATTTTTTCCCTTCATAATGATGTAAGTGCGTCTTTCTGTTTCATGCAGTGACAAACGTCACTAACCCATTATGATCAATGCTTTAGGTAGAAATTTTAGTATGGCCGTTGAGCTTCAACAATTAACAGATTGCAGGTAAAAAAAAAAATCCCCACATTTCCAAAGAAATGCCCACAACCTTTTTATTATGAAGGAGCTTAACGTGGATTTTTTTTAATTAATACTTGTGTTTTTACTTTGTTTATTTGAATTATTCTTTTGCTCTTGAATCTGTTTTATATTGTCTTATGTATTACTTTAAATGCTTATTTGTAGACCAGTATTGATCAATAAGAACTTAATGTTTTCGTGAAAACAACACCACTCGGTACTCTCTCTCCCATCCAAAGCGTAATGACTTATGGCTAAATAACCCATAACTTTGAGCATCTGAGCAGTGACACCAGTGCACTTTGACAAGTAAAAGGCCAGTTAACGTGAACTAGTTTGGGGTTTCCTCACTTACAGCCCAGGTTGTGTCCTTGTTGATCCGTGCAGAGCACACCAACCACTGCTGGATTCTTCATGCTGCCACAAACAAACACACAGAAGGAGCGAAAGTCGCTTTAAAGGTCACAAAACCGTAAAACATATACTCAGTGCTAGAGTGGTTTTAACTTACGTATCATCGAGATGCTGTTCGAGGGTCGACTCCATTCTTATCAATCGGGAATAACTTAAATCGAAGTTTGCTCAATGAAGCTGTATTTTTGTTGTTGTCTGCTACCTCAACGTTTCCGGGTAGAGTCAGCTGACTGTCACATGAACTAAGGGTCCATATGAGGACCAAAATATGCCAAGCGCGGAAATATACAATAGTATTGTAGGACCAAGTGAGTCATGCGCATTGAAATAAAGCGTTTCGTTTTCGATTTAATGATGAATGATGCATCAAAATACATTCCCTCATTCATTCATTTATTGGACATTCAGGCATTAATAAAGTCAATAATTATTTGATAATTCAATCGAAAATAAAAGGACTGATCATAAATAAATATTTCTAAATGAACTATAAATCCATTAATTTAATAAATATTTAAAATAAAATGGCATTAAACTAACAAATAAAAACTTAATAAAAAAACGTTTTTTAATGCCAAATTTAAAAACTATTTTTTTCAAAACCCTTTTGAAAAAATGCAATTTTTAAAAGAGACATCACTAAATGGATTTAAAAAATCAATTACAAATACAAATGTATTTCTGACATTTAAAATGATGATTCACACTCCCCAGTTTAAAATCTATTGCCTGCTTGCATTCGCCTTTTCTGTTTTCTATGGGGTTAACTTCCATATTATCTAATTCATAATATATTGGCCGTTCTTACGTTCATATAAAGCACAGAGTTTGTGACTAGATAGATCGATATTTGCTAATACACTTTTGTAACTTCCATATTTACACCCTAGAGAATTAATTGTGCAGGAAAATCCCCGTAGATCAGCAGTTTCTGAAAAACTCAGAACAGCTCACCTTTGTTCTCCATTCTGATACTCAGTTTGAATTTCAAAATGTCATCTCGACTATCTCAATGCCTAAATAAAGAGTCATCAAACTTGCATATTTAATGAAGTGGCCAGTGAGTGTATGTCACAGTTTTGTGTGCAATGAAGCCAGAATGCAGGACACAACACAGAGGAGTCAATAGAAAGCTGATAATAAGTCCAAAAGCACAAAGTACAAAGAATACAAGGAGACCTGAAGACAACAAAAGCACATGCACAGGGAACAAAACACCAACATGACAAAGATGAAAGTAATCAAGACAATTCAACAGACAGAAAATACGATTCAAAAACAGGAAATCAGAGAGAAATAAATCACACTAAAGCAGGAAACAATCCAAAAGCTACAAATAAACACAGAGACAGGAAAGCTCATATTAAAAATGAAGGGAACACTGGAGAAGGGAACACTGGAGGACACAGAAAGATAAGATGAAGGGAATAACAGAGGCAAGCACAGAAGGAAGTTAACGCATGAGAAATAACTCAAACTAGGAACTGAAGCTAAATAAAGATCATGGATCCAAAACAAGCAGTAGGTTTGTTACCCATCTGAAAAGGCATCCAAAACACCATGAAAACTAAACAGTAGCCAGAACTAAAAAAAATTAAAAAAAACAAAACAACAACTTTGCATAACATGAATAAACAAACAAACAAAAACCCAAATAGACTCAAATATAAAAAGGAAAAATTCAAAACCCAAACACTGAACAAAAAACAAACAGTGGACAAAACACAGGACCGTAACATTTACATCATGATGAGATTTCATATTCCCCACTCTGCGAAAAGTGTTTGATTCATGAGTATAATATTCAGTACAGTTTTCCGTGTCCCGAGGTCCTCATTCACTGAAGTAACTGTCTACACTAGATAGGTTATGTAATGAAACCTTGCTCCTCTATATTTCATCATTGATCTGTTACTCTCTTCATACCCACCTCCACTAGAAATTGATTTTGGTACTCAGAGGTGTATAAATATAAAATCAGATTAGTTTAGTTTTTCTTCTGAATATATTTATTGATTATTCACTTCCCAATGTATTCCTATGGAGCAGTCACTCGACACCCACAAATAAGCTGAGGTTGCCTAAAACAACTCCAATGTCGAAGGTGCTCCTCGGTACTGAGAAGCAAAATCACCCCTTCAAACACAATCTTCACCATCCATGTAACATAACAGAATGACTCAGCATAATAAATACAAGGACGGTAACAATGGCTTTTATTGCATGTAAAATATAGCAATAATACTTTGGGTTTAAAACAGAAATCTTGTTTCTTGTACCCTCTTGATGGCAGATTTTGTTAATGCAATTTCTTTAGAAGTTAGTGTGAGGCCTCTGGGCACACCTCCACATGATTTCTGCTGCCTGTCCCAGGATGGCTTGGCTTCAGTGCTCCTGCTGACAGGGCAAAAATGGGTGAATGTAATTATATGGCCACTGCATTGGAGGAATCCATCACCTGTGCAGCAGCAGGGTAATGTCCTGCTGAGTAACCCAAGGGGTGCTCTCCCCCTCCCTCCTTCCCTCTAATTTTTTTCTGTCTTTGGCTCTCATCTTCTCTCGCTCATATTTCTCTTTTCGCAACTTAAATCACAGTCTGCCCGTTTTCTCTGACAACCAGCTGCTCATCACTGTCCAAGCAGTCACGTACTCACAGACGCATGTAAAAGTATAAGTCTGTGCATAAGGAACAATTTTCAGCCTGCTTTTTATGCCATACATGCATGCTCATGTATCACGTACACATCACATACACACAGTAACTCCTGCTATCTTCATGAGGACAGCCAATAAAATACTAAATCCATAAGCCCATTGCTGTAACCTTAGCCGTCACAGCAAAGCCAGTCACTCTAACCTTACTGAATTCTCAATGAAACCCTAAATCTAAGTCTTTTCCCTAATTTCAAATTAAAATTTGTCCTCCAAAGATAGTAGAACAGGCCTGCACACACACACACACACACACACACACACACACACACACACACACACACACACACACACACACACACACACGCACACACACACACACACACACACACACACAGGAAATCTTTAATCTTGTACAACCAGAGGTTGGTATAAATCCAGTTATTCGTGACCTATACATTAGAGCTGCAGTAAATCTGCAAATGAGCTGGATCTGAAATAGAGACCTGACTCAGAGTCGATGTATCACTGCGATCCTCACTACCATAATTCAGAGACATTAAGACTCATTATTCCTATTCTCGTATCACTTTAGTGGCACTGTAGCTTCGACGTCTCAGTGAGGAGTGGTGCGAGGTTTTAATCATTCATTTAAACCTCTTTAAAACACATAGCATCATGACACACACCATACAGCAGGGGTCGACAACCCTAGGCACGCGTGCCACAGTTGGCACGCGAAAGGGTTAACTGATGGCACGAGTATTCTCATTGTGCTGACTTTTTACAATCAGTTACAGTAACTCGTACTGCGTACTAGCTAGCATGACGGCGTTTCTATACAGCTGGGTGGGTGCTATGATGTTACTGATGTTGAACTTTATTTTATTCATAAGGTTAGTTAGTAGAGTTGCCAACTGTCCAGTAAAAAGACGAATCGTCCGTATTCAGAGAAATTATTACGTGTTTCGTATTGAGCTGAGAAGGGATGCAGTTTGTCCCGGACTTCAGCTACAATGAAAAAGACACAAAGCTGGAGTTATTCTGTGTCTTTACGCTGCAGCTGCCTCTTCTCCTCTCATTCTCTGCCCCTCCCTCTCCTGTTGCTACTTCAATTATGAAACTGATCAATGATCAGCTGATCGGCTTTTCTCTCTTGTTTGTTTATCGCCCACTTTGTGCCAGAAAGAGGAAACCGCCGGATGTCGCGCTAAACAACAGCAGCGCGTTTAAGCTTGATCAGCTGTTGTTAGAATGTATTTAATATTACTTTCTAGTATCAGCTGATGTTTGCTGGAGCCACAGCTGTAAAGCTGCTGGTCATGATGTCAGTTTGGTTATCTGGGGAGAGGGAAACATGAAGAGGAAACCAGGAGATGTCCTTACTGAATCATCAGGGCTGTGATGGAGAAACAGGTTTAACTTTTAGGTGACATGACTGAGTTGAAGGGAAGTTATGAACTGTTTCTGAGAGACAAATAACACCAGGATCCTTTTTTTACTTAGCTGACAGCTGGTAACTGTGCAGGGGCGGGTTTAGCAAAGTTTTGCCAGGGGGGCAGGTAGGGCATTAACAGGGAGAGGGGGGCACAAAGAAATACTTTCTTATTCTCATTTAAAATGTCTGTTATTAAATAATTATCTGAATCTTACAACCAAAGTTTTTATCTGACGTAAAATATATAGAAATCATATATATACCAACAAGACTGTACATCACTGTCACAACAGCGTTTGTTTTCATTTAAAGGCTTAATGGCTTTAATACCTGGTGGGCCGGTCTCTAGTCAAAATGCCCGGGACGATTTTTGTCCCAGTCCAGCCCTGGGCACGACACGCAGTGAATTAATATGAGAAGGTGCATTAAAAAATAAATGGCCGCGTCAGCGGTGCACAACGCAAATTAGCTCTCATAGACACATTAGTTGTGCTGCTTCTTCATGACGGTATCTTAGCTAGGGTTGCCAACTCCCTGAAAAATAAATAAGGGACACCTCGTGGCCAGGGCCGGGCAACCCAGTTGTCTTCACCCTTCCCAGTGTGGTAGCTCTTTTTTTGTGTGTGTGAAATTATTTTTTAACCATTTGACTTGAATTTGATTTAAGCAGATGCATATTCTTTGTGATATGACCATATGGGAAACAAATGATCATTTAGCCATTTATTTTTAGCTCAAAATGACAACATTAACACAGTAAAACAGGTCTCTTTCTTAAACAGAAGCCTGTCATGCTTAACTTTTGAGAATATAAGTAAATCTTTCTTTAAAAGAACTCTGTCCTGCTTAACTTAAAATTATATAAATTAATAGAAAGCAATAGAACGAAAAATATTCTTGTAACAGTGCACATATAGTGCATTTAGTACAATTGGCTTCAGTTGAGGTATTATTTCAGCTTTTCTAATGCTAATCAGCTGCTCCTGTTTGTAAACCCGCTTGTTCCCATGATTACGCACCTTAACTCATCATCATTATTCATCTATGTATTACTTTTATGTATTATTCATCTATTTGTTGTAATCATCCATCCTTGCAGTTGTTTATTACATAAAATAAATGATATTATCACACTTCTGGCCACATAGCGCTGATATTCACCGCACATGCCCATATTAACCTTAACCAGAGGGTTTAAACAACAAACCAGTGTTTCCATACCATATCTGTTTCTGCCGTGGCCTGGTGGACAAAAAATTGGTTAAGGGTTCCCCGAGCTTTCACGCCCCTCATGTTCTTCTTGTGCCCACCACTAGAAGCATGCCTATGGAAAAAGTGCGCCGGCACACAATGCAGTGCGCTTTATAGGTGTTATCGTGCACTTTCCCAGCCAGGTGTTTTCCTTTTCCCAGTCCTCCCTGTACTTTTGCAGCCTTTTTTCTTTTCTTTCTCTGAGGGGAACAAACATTGCTGCTCTAACGCTGGGCTTACACTGTGCGATTTTTGGCCCATTTTGAGCCGATTTTTGAGTCGTGCGACCGATTTGGTGATCGGCCCGATTTTGGCCTTCATCGTGCATCGTGTAGTATACGTGGGGTAACGAGAAGCGATTAACACCTCACGACCAGCTCCCGATCATCAATCGCTCGTGAGGGTGTCACCACAGCCGCTCACACTGCTCATGCGCAAACACGTAAACATCGGTGAAAAAGACGGCGCAGCACGGCTGTGCAGCGTGTGATCTGGACACAAGTGATGGAGGCACAACTTGTAGAACTTTGGAAAGCTCATCCGAGCCTTTTCGATGTGGCATCACAAAATTATCACGACCACAACAACCGTGAAAATAGTTGGATTTACACTGCTGCTCAATCACAGCTGCCTGATCATGTTTTTCATTAGCAATTTAGCAAAGTTGATGGTGGTGTGTCTGTGTGAGTGAAAGACAGAGAGAGCGAGCGACAGATTTTCTGTTATAACCTTCATGTTATGTTGGCACAGTGTGAGCACTCAGGTCGCATCAGAGCATCGGGCCGTATAGTGTGAGACCCTGCATCGTGACCTGCAAACTTCTAATCCCTGCGAGTCAATCGTGCAGTTTGAGCAGGAGCTGAATAACGTGACTGAAAAAAATCGCAGTGTCTGCCCAGCTTTAGGTGTACTGTCATCCGAGACGTGCACCGCAGTGTCGGCGTTTGTTTCCCTGTTGGCCATGCTTGTTGTTGTGGTCATCTGTTGTCTTCCGGTATTTTCTCCGCAAGCGACCTTTCCTCGACCAATGAGATAATCTGAATTGTCATACTCGAATTGTCATAAGTGTGCTGTCAGCTCATTGGTCACAAAGCAGGAGAGGGGCTGGGAATTATGTTTTCAAACAAAGCGTTAATTCCATTAACATTTATAGACTACTTTTGATTCTCACTGTATTACGGGACAAAGTGCGTCCCTTATTAGCTCAATACGGGACGTGTACTTTTGTTTCTAAATACGGGACGATTCCGTTTTTTAAGGGACGGTTGGCAACCCTAATCTTAGCTAACAACCCCAACTTAGCCTACTGGTGAGAGGGTCGTTGTTAGCTTTCCATATTCCGACATTTCAAAAGCTTCAGGAGCTGTCCGCTCAGCACAGCATCAGCACCACGGAAATACACGGATACATCCGTAGGCTTGAGACACAAGGCGTTTTTGGGACTTTCAGGTGTATGGACCAATTTTTTTTTTCTGATCAAACCAGAAATCTTTAATGAGCAGCTGGATTTGTCTCACATTAACTGGCTGAGTTAATGCCAGTTAATGCAACATCGAAGCAGCTGGAATCCACAGCTGTGCGTGTTCATGGAGCTGCATTTTCACCTGCTGGACATCACTACCTGACAAGTTTAACTGTCTTCAGAACATTGCAGAGGCCTTATTGACAGTATTTGACTCTACATATCTGTGTGAGCGGATTTTCTCTCACATGAGTCCTCAGGCAGCCGTCTGAATGCTGGACACTCGGAGACCTGTGTCTCTGAGTGGGAGACCAGAGATCACATTTTCCCTGTATTAACAGACATGCCATATTGGCCCAGTTTATTGTTCTTATCATTGTTGTGAGGAGACCATAAATAGCATTTGCATTTTCTGTTGTACAGTTCATTTGCTGTCATGGATAAAAAGTCTTTTTTTGTTTCAAAATAGCTGATAACTATTCACTGATAGCTGCCAACATCTGCGAACAAATATAATTCTATAAAGTGGTTCTATATAGTGCGTAACTGTTCATATAGAGCGTTATTAAATTTATTGCTAATGCAATCATATGGCACACTGACTTCTGAGGAAATTTTAAATGGCACTCGTCATCAGAAAGGTTGCCTACCCCTGCCATACAGTAATGTGATAAATAAGAAATATTGCGTTCTTGTTTCTGTTTTACCAGAAGACCAACCCACAAGTCAGTAATGTGGTAATGTCAGTAAACTCATTAGATGGCTTTGATTTTTATTTGTTTTGTCTTGATCACTTCTGATTGACAAATAGCTCAGGACTTGTGCCCTTTCTTCCACAGACATGTCAGATTTATTTTAGTTTGTCAACTCCTGAATTGGTTCTTTTGTTTTTGCTAGCTTGGTGGAAACTCTTACAGCTCCGGTCCAGAGACGATGTAGTCGAACCCTAAAGTGAGTCTTCGTAAGCCATCATCTAGATAGGTGAGATGACAGAGCTTCTGAGTGGACAGGCAGAAGGGGTGTAAGGGGGATTTTTCTGGCATGAGGAGGGAGGAAAGAAGAGAGGGAGGGGAGAGTGTTGGGTGGGGGGGTCACAGGTGGATAAAGAGAAGGAGAAAGGGAGGCTGCCTTCTCTAAGGAGTTGAGTAAACGTTGAGGAGTGGCTGAAGAGTCGGGGAACCAGCTTGACGTGCCACAGAGACAGTTCACAGTTGTTGTGTGGTGCTGGGGGTGCTGAGAGAGTCTAGTTCTCTTGTTGCTGTCATGGGTTTCAGGGAGGTGCTGCTGTCCTTCCTCCTGTTGTCTGTTGGGAGCTGGTGCAGAGGAGCTGTTATCACAGGGGTAAGATGGAAATTTCTAATGGAGCAACTCAATGTTAAGGTTTTTGATTTATCAGACTAAAGCAATATTTTAATCAACTCATCAATCTGTGTGTTGTCATATTGAAAGTGCATTTTACATTGTGTCTATCATAACTGTAACTGTTGCTTCAGTTCAGTGCCCCATTCCAAGTGGAATGGGGCACTAGTATATTCAAATAATTTTTTAAAAAATCAAGAAAAATATTTAAAATGTCTGTTTCTATCATTATATTTTCATCATCACAAAATCCTTTTATATATATATATATATATACATATATATATATATATATATATATATATATATATATATATATATATATATATATATAATTTTTAGTTTTATTTTAAATTATTTTAACTTACATTTTTGTGTGTGGATGAAAACTGAACACATCACTTCTCTGGATAATATTGTTAAATTTCATTACAAATGACTAATGACAGATCATATCCTCCCCCGCTTGAAGTTAACTGGAAAAATCAGAGGAAATTATCTCAGCCCCCTGAATGCTATTCATTTGTAAATGGGTTAGGGAGAGGACAGGGAATAAATCAAATGGATTTCACTCGCCAAACATGGGAGGGTATCTCTATTACAATAAGTAAAAGTTATATATATGAAAAGATAAACTCTATATCTATTACCATATATGAAGATGAAACTGATTTACTGGCAACAATAGAATTGCTTTTATTACTTTTTGTCTAGACCTCTGCCACCTTGTCCTTCTATCTTTCTTGCAGGCTTGTGAGAGAGATGTGCAGTGTGGTTTTGGCCTTTGCTGTGCTGTCAGTCTATGGCTGAGGGGTCTGAGGATGTGTGTCCCAAGAGGTGTGGAAGGGGATGAGTGCCACCCCTTTAGCCACAAGGTGGGGATAAATGTGATGTCAGTTATAATAATCTTCCAGTGTTACACACACATACGCGCACATAGGCACACACACACGTTTATCCTTCTTTCCTGTTTTAAGAAATTCTGATTGCTGTCAAGCTGGCTGAAGCCTTAGAAAAGCTGCTGATAAGTGCAGGGGGTATTGATTCTACTCAGCAGATCTGAGCCATATATCTCTTTGATTATCTGGAACAGGCGACGATTACTTCTACTAACACCACATCCATCTCTGAAACTCAGACCGATTAAGAGAAGCTTTAGGGCCTGCAGTTCCAGTTGTCAGCTCATAAAGGATTTAAGCTGTCAGATTACCCCAAAGCTACATTCCCTTTCCCCTTTTTCACGCTTCCAGGTACCCTATCCAGGGAAAAGGCAACATCACACCTGCCCCTGTCTCCCCCACTTGGTGTGCACCAGGTATGCTGACAGCAAGTACAGGTGTACTGAGGACTTCAAAAACATGGACTTTTAACGGACGAGAGAACACCCAGAATGATGCAAGCACAACAGCAAACAGAGTGGAAATCTGAACGGCCTGCGGATCAAAATCTTCTTCAGTGACTTTATTCTTCATTTGTGTACTCTATGCACTAAAATGTATAGGTTCTACTGATGCACACAACAAGCACATAAAAAGAAACAGGGAAGTGTAACCAACAAGATCTACAATAAACATGAGACAGCTTTAATTTAACAAGCCAAATGTTACCCCGAGAGTTATTTGTGAACCTTTAGCACATCTGCTGTTTCTTTCATGCTCATTTTATATTAATTTATCATGAGACGTGTTCGAGTATTACTGTCAATAAACATATACATAAAGTTGTGTTTTATAGAGGGCTCAGTTAATATTGTTGCATAAAACATTATGTTCAGTATGGAATGGAAATGTCAACTGGTTTTAATCACGGTGTGATAACGGTCATAAACAGAATCTTAGTGCAAATACTTTCACACGCAAACTGACCTTGTATAATATATTTGATTAGTGCATACGTGAGTCAAGGTGAAATTCCCTCATGTTAAATCGTTAGTAGTTCTTTGTTTCTTCTGTCTTAAATTGAAATGTACCGTGTCCAGTGTGAAATCATGACCTGACACGTGGACTTCAAAAGCTTTAACTAATAAAAAATTAATAACAGGAAAACATTAAGGGAAAAAGTAGTATAGATCACCAGAGATGTTATGAACTGGGAGTATTACCCTGCAGCTGTGAGGTACTTGTGCTGTCCTTTACTTACTCTACTTGGTCTTTATATTTATACTCCACTGCATCTGTGTAAAATATTGTCCTTTGTACTTATATTTATTTGACATCTGCAGTAACTACTTACTTTTTAGGTCGAGTTACCACATAGAAAACATTTATAATGCTCATCAAATACAGCTCACCGTTACAGTATATAAAGAGCTGCAGCCTTAGCTACAGCATAAAACACCACTTATACATAAATGCACAGCAAATAATAATAAACCAGAATAAATTCAAAGACTAGCCACTTACATCATTTGTTTAATGTAGGATTACATTTTGCTAACTGTAATTGAGTATGTTTTGATTGGAGTACTATAATTGCTACTTCTATTGGGTGTGAATACTTTATGCTACCAATTTGTTAAATGTTACTGCAGCGTAGTACAGAAAAACAGCTATTGTTTTTCAGTGAACTTATGAAAATTGAGAAAAAGTGTTTGTCTAAATCTTAAACCTAACCCTAATTTCAGTTTATTAAGTCAAAACTTTGAGATAATAATGAGAAATTTTGACTTATGGATGGCAAAATAAGCAAATAAATACAGTGGTGGAAACAAGTTTCTGTAATTTACGGCTCACACTTTCACATGATTACATCTTTGCTTGTCCTACCTTTGTTTTATTGTTATCAGATAAACCTTTCCAAGTAATTCAAGCTCACATCTTTGGAAACCTTGAGGAAAGTTTGCATACTGGTATTAAGTAGAAGGTCTGGACATCATATCTCCTGAACTGCACACCAACACATTGGTGTACCTGTTTAGCACTTACAGTGTATTTAAATGATGTGACGAATAATAAAGTCAATCCTTTGGAAGTTAGTTGTCATTTTCAGTAGATACCCTGTAAATACAAGTTTGACTTTTAGAGTTGCAACTTTTAAGTTCATACAAAACATTTTTTTTACAATCTTCCTGAACACTTTCAGTGTTCACAAGCTTAATGGGATATTTGTCCCCAGATAAGAGTCTGTTTTCTAAATCATATGCTTCTTATCACCATCTTTCATATCAGCTTATAGGAAAGGGCATTTCGGAAAAACAACCTTGATTAGTTGTATATAAGGGCTGGCCTCAGCAACTGGACGTTCACTCATCTGAGTCTACCTGTAGAGACAGCAACATGATGAAGTGGCTGGTCGTTTTGGCTGCCCTCGTGGCTTTCGCTGAATGTCTCCATAAGTAAGTCTGACTTGATTGGTTGTTTCTTTATTTGTTTTATGTATTTGACATTAAATACATAAAAAATTGTGAAACTCTCCGTGTTCCTATGAGGAGATCTAAAGGTCCTCCTGCTCACCTGAATATCGCACAGACATTTCTCCAGCTGTAAAGTTCAGGCCTGCCTTGCTCATTGCATGACTTTCTGCTCACATTGCTACATGTAGGATGCCCCTGATTAAGGGAAAATCTGCCAGGCAAACCCTCAAAGAGAAAGGGTTGTGGGAGGAGTACAGGAAGAGTCACCCATACAACCCAGCAGCCAAGTTCTACAGCAGTGGCACCGAGTCCATGACCAATGACGCTGACGTAAGCCCAGATTAGTAAAAAGCTTTAGATTTTGTTCATGTCGTTGAAAACATACCTTGCTTTACTTTTTCAAAATTGTCTTTTTAAATCTGAATCTGCATCTGTGTACTTGTTCCTTCTTTATCTGTCCCTCTAGTTGTCCTACTATGGTACGATCTCCATTGGAACCCCTCCTCAGTCCTTCTCTGTCATTTTTGACACTGGCTCCTCCAACTTGTGGGTCCCTTCAGTGTATTGCAACAGTTCAGCCTGTGGTGAGTGCCTCTATGATGACTGCCGAAGCTCAGACAACATGGTACAACCTGGCCAGTATGGTTGGAACATACAGAAATGTGTACTTCTGTTATTAGATACTGTTCAAAAATATCCCTTTTTCATTTTAGGCTCTTTTTCATTCATGAATTTTATCCATAATGTAACTTTTTTCCAGCAGAAAATATGCTCTTAACTCGTGAGGCGAAATCAATATACAAGCCTAGATGAACTTGACCGCTAGCAACACTGGAATCCTTCGAGCATTAGTAGAAGTCATTTAGCAATAATAACAGAGCAGCACAGTTTGATTATCACAGTGACTTGAGATTTCTGCAGTATTTGCACTTGCAACTCTGATTCTCCACATAATGAATTGGTTTACTTTGGTAGCACATTCTTTCTAGCTTGTTCTAGTTGTAACTTTACCAGCAGAACAACACTCATTGCCATCACTGAAATGCTAGACATCCAAGTTGTATAAAATTGCAAAACTTAAAAATGCATTCCTCTGCAGAGAACCACAATCAATTCAACCCATCACAGTCATCCACCTTCCAGTGGGGTGACCAGTCTCTGTCCATCCAGTACGGGACTGGCAGCATGACTGGGTTACTGGGCAGCGACACTGTTGAGGTAACCAAAACCCGTGGAACAAAAAACTTAGTCTATTTAGACTTCAGATGGGCATCTCTTTGTGGTTTGCTGAACTGTGAGTGACAGCTGTTTTGCATGTCCAGGTGGGCGGCATCTCTGTGGCCAAGCAGGTGTTTGGATTGAGTGAGACAGAGGCTTCTTTCATGACTTACATGCAGGCTGATGGGATCTTAGGACTGGCCTTCCAGAGCATCGCCTCTGACAATGTTGTACCAGTTTTTAACAACATGATCACTCAGGGGCTGGTGTCAGAGCCCATTTTCTCAGTCTACCTGAGCGGGTACTGAAATGAAATGGAATTCAGTTGGCTGGAAAATCTTTATTGGGTTTTTCTTTTTGAGTATATTTTGTGAATTTATGATATGATTCTGTGTGTGTGTGTGTGTGTGTGTGTGTGTGTGTGTGTGTGTGTGTGTGTGTGTGTGTGTGTGTGTGTGTGTGTGTGTGTGTGTGTAATATCTTAGCAATAGTGAACAGGGCAGCGAGGTGGTCTTTGGTGGTACTGACAGCACCCACTACACTGGAACAATCACCTGGATCCCCCTGTCTTCTGCCACCTACTGGCAGATCAACATGGACAGGTGCCAATAAGTCATCCAAAAGCTGTTTTCTTCATAGCCAACATCTTTGCTTACAGCTTCATATCAGACACAAAAAATCACAAGGTTATAAAACTTCTTGGCTTGACTGTAATTCAACTTTCCACTTCACAGTGTTACCATCAACGGGCAGACTGTAGCCTGCTCTGGCGGGTGCCAGGCCATCATCGACACTGGCACCTCCCAGATTGTTGGTCCAACCACTGACATCAACAATCTGAATAGCTGGGTTGGAGCCTCAACCGACCAGTCAGGAGATGTGAGTCATACCATCGTGACACAAATTTTCCCCTTTTTCTGAACCCAGAGTAAACAGACATTTAAGACCCTGACGTCAGAACTTTGAAATAAAAATAATTAAGTGGGATTCGGATAGCTGCTTCAGTTGGAAAACTGTAAAATACCAATAAACAGATTTTCTTCTGCCTCATGGCCTCTGACTTTGTTCTGCTGACAGGCTATAGTGAACTGCCAGAACATCCCGAGCATGCCCGATGTCACCTTCACTCTCAATGGAAACGCCTTCACAGTCCCTGCATCTGCCTATGTTTCTCAGGTCAGTAAGACCATCCTGCCAACCACAGCACCAAATAATACAATACAATAATGAAGATTTGAAGAAATATATCTTTTCTTTCTCCCCTGTCCACAGAGCTCCTCTGGTTGTATGACTGGCTTTGGTCAGGGTGGCACCATGCAGCTCTGGATCTTGGGAGATGTTTTCATCCGGGAATACTATGCCGTCTTTAATGCCCAGTCCCAGAACATTGGTCTGGCCAAGTCAGCTTAATGACATCAGTAATCTCATAAATACTCCAAGCATGTATTTTAATGGAATGGGAGAGTTTATGCAAACAGGAGTTTGTGGAAAACGTGCATGTGAACATGTTGTAGCTGCCTTTACATTAAACAGATTATAGCAACGCATAGCATTTCTCTGTGTGTGTGTATCTGTGTCGACTGGACTTGCATGGCTATCTACTATTATCGCACATCAGTAGAATAAAGTGTTTCTGTGTTGTGCTGAAATGTCACAGGAACAAGAATCAGTCCAGTGTGTTCTTTTATACACTCGACCTTTTACAAAGGATCTGAAAGTTTTCACTTTTTTATGGTAAGGACAACAGGCTAAGAAAAAAATGACCCAACTGCTCTCAGAAGAAAAAAGGGCAGGTTGCCACTGACATCGAAGAAGCTGATAAGGACAAACATTGATAGAACAGATGATAACCTGATGACATGATTTCACAACTCTGCTGCTATCTCAACCTGTGAACATGAGAATGGGGAAGTCTCAAACACAGACAAAGCACACATTTACTGCAGAGACAGAGTTAACTGTTTTAATTTCATTTCTTATGCTGTCAACATTTCTCCATTAATAGCTCATTATTATAAACATCATCAGATTTCAGATTTTACAGTCCATTCAAGGTTTGGGATACAAAATAATCAAAACAAAGTAGAAGTGATCAGTCTCTGCTTGATCATTAAACATCTTTTAGTATTTAAGCAGTTAACTGACATATACATAAAAACTTTCCAACAAAACACTGACAAAAGAATTAAAGTGGATCAGACATTAAAATCTGTAACTCAAATTCACGGTTGGATTGCCAGTATGGAGTATTCCACCATCCCAGCATGCTCTTCGTCGGCAGCTCCTGTTGGTGCGTTGTGCATCCTCACATTTGCATACACTTCTTCGGGCTTCTGCAGAGCCCTGAAGTCCACCATTGTGTAAACTACGCTGCTCGTTTCCTAGTAGAGACACATTTTGCCAAGAGACAGTATTTTAGAGGAAGTTTAAAGTATAAACATGTCTCCAATTTAACATGATAGTGAGTCACAGCGACTGCTTGTTCCCTGTTTAGCACGTACCGAAGCTTCTTGGTTCAGTGAGTCACGGTGAGTTTGTCCATATTTGTCTACAAAGAAAAACAACAGAACTTCACATCATTTACCCATTCTATAAGAGGAAAAAAAAGAATATATTTTATCATAAACTTTGGCAGACAGTCTGAGCTCTGCGACAGCAGTTTTCAGGGAACTGCTTACCTAGCAGTTTGGATTTTCTCCTGACTCTGCAGCAAACAACACCAATCACTGAACTGATGAACATCATCACTGTAATTGCCACAATGACAGCCAGCGGCAAACTAAAACTCCAGGAGACTCTGAAGAGGAGCAGAGCACAAAAATGAAAAAACTATTCATGTTTCAGACACAGGAACAATTTGACCAGTGAGCAACAACAAAAACGAGCAATGTGCAGAGTGACCACCTGTTGCTGTCACCGTGGTCCTCTGCTAAAGCAGGTCTAGTGGACTCTGGGAGTGCTGTGGATGTGCCGGGGGCTTTGGTGGTCCCTGTGATTGGAGGCTGTGAATGGCTGAAGTGATCTGAAACTTCTGCAAATTTCAGATATAACAAAGTCAAATAAAAATCATGCTTAAATACAGCTAATAAACAATGACAGTAACAACTGTTGCATGAAATGCATTTAGAGCATCCTGTCAAAAGTTTTATAAGAATACTCACCAGACACTTCTACATAATAGTCCCTGTAGATGTGATTTGGGGCTCCCAGCACGACACACCTGTAAAAGCCTCCATCTACAAATTGCACATTTGCTATTCTAAATTCAATCCAGCCATCATTTTCTATTTTGGTCACTCTTCCTTTCAAAAGTTCACAGGTATATCCTGAACTGTCCATCAGCCTGTAGCAGCCTCCCGGATACAGTTTACAGCAAGCCTTGTTGTAACTGTTGTAAAATGAAGGAAAGGAGAGTCTCAGGAAAATGTGCTCGAACTCTTTAATCCTCTCCTGGCCTTTTAGATGACAGATATCTGGAAAACAAACAGCTGTCAATACAACTTCTCAAATACTGGAAAAAGTGGAATAGCCTTTTTTTTCATACCTATTAAAAGAATAAAAACAATGGAAAACTTCATCTTCATTGTGATGCTCGCTAATTCTCAGCACTTTGGGACAGTTTTAGTTTTGAATTCTTGCTGCAGGATTGAAGGCTCCTCCTAAAGAGGAAAGAAGAGGAAGTTGTCAAAGACGTGCTCCTCACGAGGCTTTGGGAACTGTTGCTGGACACGTCTGTGGCACAACAGTTCTGTGGCTGATTCTTTTTTTGACTGTGTTATGTGTCTGCATATTGGAAATGGACACAAATGGAAATGGACAATGGAGAGTCAATATCACTGGAAAAGAAATATGAAAATGCTTTCACCTCATATCCAACAGCGAACATTTGTCTCATAGTTTTGCATTTACACAAGAATGTGATCGCTTTAGCAGCTCATTAAGTTGCATGACTAAAATCTTGCAAAACACAAAATGTACTATTGCTTTTTTATATGGTTACAATAATAAAATAAAACCAACTACATGAAACATATGCTGGTAGCTTTATTTTATTTTACTGCACAGACAAAGACACAAGGAGATTAACCGAACTAGTTCACTTCTGATGCAACATTTGTGTTTATTACATCGTGTGTGTGTGTGTGTGTGTGTGTGTGTGTGTGTGTGTGTGTGTGTGTGTGTGTGTGTGTGTGTGTGTGTGTGTGTGTGTGTGTGTGTGTGTGTGTGTGTGTGAGTGATTCAGCCTCCAATACTATTAAAAGATTTTACCATATACTGTGATTTCCATTAACAAGTTATACTGTCATAAACTACAACTATGCCTGCCAGTGACTTTGTGAGGTCATTAGACTTACTTAGAGCTTTTTATTCTCATTGTGCATTTTCTTGGGTAGCTGGACCACAAAGGTAAAGTAAGAAGAAGAGAAACCAATATACAACGAAGGCGGAAAATAAATAAATAAATAAATAATTAAATAAATATAATAAAATAAAAAACAGTGTATATGTATACATATGTGAGTGGAACTATATACATGGTGTATGTGTAGGAAACATTGAAACAGACTGGGACCAAAATAATTGCACATGAGCCAAAAATATTGCACATTAAAACAAATATTTACCAAATCTGGAAAACAGAGTATTGAGAAAACATATTTCTGCTGAGACATTTGGATGGTACAGTCAAAATTTAAGGATACTTGCTTAAGTTTAAACCAAGCATTTACTTTGAATGTGGCGTGGTTGTTGGTTTTGGTTTCAGTATTTCAGAAAGCACTGATCCACTGGCATTTCCCACACAGTCATCTGTAAGAGAAAATATCCAGTAAACGGAGGTTCTTCAGAAGAAAATGTGTTGCTGATATCAAAGGTCAGAGGAAGAAGGCCAGACTGCTTCAAGGTGAAAAGAAAGCAACAGTAACTCCAAGAAGGAAACCACATCGGATGCAACTTCTGTTAACTGAAGTATATATATACATATATTATTCCCCGCTCGCCCCTGCGGGCGGTCAATCCTTCAAGCTCGGGTCCTTTACCAGAGGCCTGGGAGCTTGAGGGGATCTTAGCTGTTCCTAGGACTGCGCTCTTCTGGACAGAGATCTCTGATGTTGTTCCCAGGATCTGCTGGAGCCACTAGCCTAGCTTGGGAGTCACTGCAAATGACTCCCAAGCTATATATACATATGTATGTGTATATACACATACATATACATATATATATATACACATATCAGTTGGTGGCATGCAGTCTGACTTCATCACATTTTAGTACCTGCTCAGATCTCTTCGAAGCCCGGCCAAGCAGGCACCATTTAGTACCAAGTACCAGGTACTGTGACATAATGGAAAACCCTGAAAACTGTGGCAAACTGTGGCGAGTCGATCTGATTAATTACTAATGTAAAAGGGGCTTTTTGAGACAGTGGTCTTGGTGCAGTTACAAATGAATTTCAGAGCAGTTCATTTATGGTATAGATTAACCATGACAGAGACACACAACCATTAACCTCTTTATGAATTAGAAAAAAGAGATGCTAAATCTTGTCATATTATGATTCTTTTTCAAATGCATTAGATTAGTGCTATCACTACAGGGGACAATGCTGCAGCCTTATTTGGTCTTGAGCTGCACGTTTACAAGGAAAGAGGATGATGCTTTTCCTTCTTTTACTTTAAACAAAACATCTCAGTTCAGTTCTATTCTCTGACACACTGTGGACATTTTCAGATTTGGTAGAAACTCTATCAAGATTTTATTCACAGCAAAAAAAAAGTGTACAGTATCTATTTCATCTACTGGCATCCATAAGCTCCTCATACAATGTACAAATTTTCACATTTACTATTTGACAAAAAAAGGAAAAAATATTAAGGAAGTTATTTATTTTGCTTTGGAAAAAAATTGTTTTAATGATTGAATGTTATGTCTGATTAATTTCTGAATTCTCAGACTGGTCCGGTGTGCAGGCCAAAATATGGGTATAAAAAGATGAATTCAGTTCCATGGCTTTGACTTTTAGTTTTTAACAAGTTTTTGCCAGATTTAAAAACAATATTTGTGCTTTCCTGTTATTAATGACTGCTGGTCTAATAAATGTTTTAAGCATTGTATCAGTATGATTTGTATTCATTCTAATACACAAAACTATTTATACAATTTTTTGCACAATTTGTTGGTTTGATAAATTAATCTTGGAACACTCCTGTGAGTAAAGCTGGCATACAAACATGAAATCACTTTAAATACAAGAAAAGGATCTTTTATAAAACCCACTGAGCCTGGACATAAACCCAAAGCTACATGAGAGTTTCTTAAAAACAGGTATATGAGATGAATAAACTCCTAGAGAGAAAAAATGTAACAAAGTTTGATTTACCAAATCTGTTATGAACTAAACAATAGTAGTAAAGCACTCCCGGATCTCTCGAGTGATCACTGAACAAGCTTTTCTTCTTTTCATCGTGGAAACATTCACGTGATCTTTTGTTTTGTTTTGTTTTTGCATTTGTTTTGCTGTAGTCTGATGTGACTATGTGTTTCACATTCATTCACATTGCTTTTTCTGTAATCGGGTGTCATTACACTAACTACAGTACTAGTGATGCTGTGATAAAACCCTGTGAATATGTCGAATCTGTCCGGCCAATTGCTTCGCCAAAACACAGATCACACAAAGCCCCATTCAACAGCTCATTTGGAAATACTGACATCTGCTGGTCATTCACTCTACAACAGCCCTGCTGTGATATATCAGTGAGTATGTGAACGTTAATCATGTATCAATTGCAGAATACCCGTATGAGTATGAGGTCCAGTGTGTGTGTGTGTGTGTGTGTGTGTGTGTGTGTGTGTTTATGAAACAACCCATCCACTCTACGATTGTTTTGCGAAGATGTCACATGCTCACAAAATGCTGATAATTTTAACATTTTTAGTGGCTCCATAATGTGCTTGCATTCTCCTCGGAATCACCTCAGACCCAGATCACATAAAACACTGCCTGGAATTCTGTAATGTGTTTTCAAAAGCTTGAATGACATAACGAGGGAGTAACGTTGTTTAAGAGAAAGGGGGCTTCGGTTGTACTTGGTTAAATGACATTCTGAAGAACGACAAAGGCCTCGACACAGACGTAACTTCCCTACTAACTAAACAATTTAGAACGAAAGAAGCCCCCTGCGTACTCACATTATGATGAGTGTAGAATGGATGTTTTCACAGCAGGTATGGACAAGCATATGATCACAGCTACCAACATTTTCCCAGTATTACTATTTGTGTCACTTAAAGCACATTATGTCAGTTTGTTTAAGAAGCAGGGTTGCAGCCATTTCATTATGATGTCACTCTCAAAGATCACAGAGCAGATCACATAGCATTTGTAGAATCAAGAGATCTGGTACAAAGACGTGCATGTGGTGTCTTATTGCACCCCAAAATGATATGTGGCGGGATCTTTTAGTGGTTTTTGTACAGCGGATCAGTTAATTTGTGCGTGCATACCACCCCAAATGTACCTTGCATTCAAGAAAGACCTCAACTGTTACTGGAACATATGGCTCAGCTAAAATGCAGGTCCAGGTTTACAGGCCAGCTGTATTTCTGCTACGTGCACATGGAATTGACACTTCATTGCATATACATTTGCCTCCCGTTCCTTTTGTTGTTTTAGGTTAATACTTTAAAAGGCGATTTAAAAAAATTAAATAACGTGAGAGTTATGTCAGGTGGAATTGTATGTGTGTGAAAGCTGTACATTTCTCCTCAAATCAATGTTTTGATTCAGTGTGTCAACCCATGTGGTACTTTAAATTACACAAATGAAGGTTTAGAGTGCTGCAGTCTAGTAGGTATTGACTCAAGCAAGATTTAAAAAGCATTACAAGTTGATCATGACCCTAATTCAGAAAGCATTAATTTTTTCCTGCAAAAGAACACAACCTCCAGGCTTTTTCAGCATTGTCAGTTTGTGCAAAGAATCATTTTCCACTACATGTACAACAGGTGAAAAACAAATTAAAATAAACACATTAAACCTCCCAAGTGTTTTTTGTTTAATTGCTATTATTTTTCATTTCCTAAAGATTAATTGAAAGGTCCATGGAGTTTGGAGGGTGAGGACCCAGGAAACCGCAACAAGGAGGAGAGGGACAGAAAATGGCAAGTCGCAAAGGAGGCCTTGGAGACCATGATGAAAATGTCCACCTCACTCAGGCTTTTTGCTTTAGACTTTCCATTCTGGACCAATCTATGTGCAGAAATGTGCCTAAAACCCTGAAAACTGTTAAACTTACCACAGATATTCACTTAGTGTCTATAATAACAACATTTAATAGTTTCATGAATTGTGTTCATCTCATACCCAAACCACCTTTATCAAATTCTACTCTAAATTCTGCTCTAATACAATACCAGTACTCATGACCAGAGTGCACAAATGCAACATTGTTTTTTCATACTTGACAACACAATAAAACACAAGAAAAATCAGAATATGTTTGAGATTAGGATTTTTATTTGATGGTAAATCAATTTTCTTAAAATTTCATTTTGTTTTACTTTGATGCTATAATGGATGATTTTAAAATTCAGTTAAATCTAAGATTATATAGCATCGCAGCAAAACAAGAGTCTCCTCAAGGTGCTTTATAATGTAAGGTGAAAACCCTACAGTATTAGCAGGAAAATACCCAACAATCAAAAGATCCCCTTTGAGCAAGCACTAGGCGACAGTGGGGAGAAAAAACTCCCTTTTAACAGGAAGAAACCTCCAGCAGAACCAGGCTCAAGAGGGGGCGGCCATCTGCTGCGACCGGTTGGGGGTGATGGAGAGACAATATAGGGAGACAAGATGAAATATACTTCTGTTGGCCAATTACATTGTTTTTGAATAAATTATTAAATGCTTCGAGATCTTTAAAGAAGCATTGTAGTGTGTGTGTGTGTGGGGGGGTTGCAGCTGGTCTTTTAGTCATCGCTGCTGCCCCTACAGCAGCTCCTAAACGGCTTCATTAAAGCTTTTCCCACTGCTCGAAAGAACCTTGTAATTTTAGACTTCAGTGGGGGATTGAGTACAACCTCAATAATCATGTCCAGGAGATCCAGAAAAAGTTCATCAAAAGTGTAATCATCTGGTGTAAGAGCCGAATGTACAAACTGATCTGCAGAGTCAAGCTCCTTTATAAGGGCCTTACTCATTTTCTTTAGCATCCGCCGTTTGTTATTTTTAAGAGCACTCAGATATCCTGGGATTCTGACCTTATCTAGAAGCAGATCTGTAAGACGCCTGGTGATCGCTTCGTAATTTTCTATATTCAGATAGTTTGTGTCGAAAAGACATTTCTCCAGGAGCTCATCTAACAGACAGTTACTGAAGTCTCTGACAATTTTCTCAGACTCCTCCTGTAAGTTTTCAGAGGTTGATGGCTGACTTTGAGCTTCTGTAAGCCCAGCTTCAGTGATTGGTTCAGGCTCAGGGCTGTTTTCTGGGGGTGGGCCCTGCTCTAGTACACTCACGCAGGAGACTGTTTCATTTTTGGGAGGACAATCTGGACGTGACTCTGGTTCAGACAGTCTGTCATTTTCTTTTTGCTCTGTTGGAGTCAGTGCTCTTAAAATCACATCCTGGATGTCTCCCACGGCACCAGAAATCTTGTCACTTTGAACAGTTTGATCCAAAGCATCATTCTCTAACCACAGAAGAGTGTTTTGCAAAAACTTTTGCACTGAGTCTTCTACAGTCACATAGAGGACCTCGGGCGAAAAGGGTAACTCATCTGTTGGCTCTGCAGACCTAGAGATGACAGAGTCTGAAAGACATTTTCCTGATAGCATCACAGGGAGTACATATCTTTCAGTTGACTGGAGATGGTCATACACTTTATCTGTCAACTCCCTGGAAAACATCTCAATTTCCTTTATCTTTTCCAGGGGGTTCCAGATACGGTTCAAATGTTCTGGCCCGTTTAATTTATTAAACATTTGTTCAAGAACAGGTTTGATGGTGTTATAATCAACTGGGGAAGAACTCTTAAACATGCTATCCATCACTGGTGTGTTTACATAGCTACAAAAAGAACTGTAGCTGTCCATACAATCTGCTCTCTGATCATCAAGAGACTTGACCGGTTCGTGGAGACAGATGAAGAACCTTTTGTTTTTCTTCACCAGGTGTTTTATCTCTCTGATCATTTTGTAAAACTGCTTTTTGGCAAAAGCGCAGAAGTGGTCTTTGTGCAGCTTTTGGTCATTGCTTTTTCTGGATGGGATGCATGACGTGAAAAAGTTTTTCACCTTTTGGATATTTAACTGCACATTAAAAGCAGATTCGCGTGAGTCACATTTCTCACTAGATGTGACATCTTCACCATCAAAAGACTGCAGATTATCAATTATTGTGATTACAATGTCAGCTGCAGCTATTTCTGCTGGCGTGCTGGGACGCTGGAGACTTTCAGCTGTCTCAGCATCTGTGCACTTCTCTATTTCTGTGTCATCTTCGGCATTCGAATACTTCAGAGTGTCAAGTATTGCACTGACAACATCAGCCACGATCACTTCACCTGTGGTGCTGGAACGACTTTCCGCCATCTCTCCAGTTTCACTTTCTTTTATCTCTACAGGCGTCATGTCATTTTCATCCTTATTGTCCTCTGTGATTCCTGTGTCTGTGCTCCATTTGGTGAGAGCGCTGCTCACCTCCTCAACAACCATTGCCTTCTCAGAGATCTTTGATTCAGTACTCTCTGAATTAGACGGGCTAGGGGAACTAGCTGCGCCGCCCTTTGACATGCACTGGCTGCTTAGCTTACCTGCACATTTTTCCAAACACGAGGCTGCGTGAGAGACCATGCGTCGAAGGTTTTTTGTGGTTGTCATTTTTCCACTGACATAAACGGCAGGATCTGACCGTAAATCCGGGTTGTTCAAGAGTAGAGTCACAGCTGAGTCGACCTTTTCTGCGATCTCCAATTCAATCAGTTTTGTCAGCTTCTTACTGGACTGACAGTTTTCATGGGGGATGTTAAGAGCGATGCCAATGCTGGTTGAAAGAGAGTCTCCCAGCGACGGAGCTATTTTTGCCACAGGTATGCTGATACCTGTTTGGGACAATTCGTCTGTCATTAACTCCTGAAGTGTGGGAAGTGCAGATTTCAGGATGCCGCTAGAAACTATCTGAATGATTTCGATTATCATATCAGCCAGTAATGCTTGGAGATCAGAGTCCCAGATTCCCTGTTCAATCATTCCCCATTGTACCTGGGAGAACTGATCGAAACACTTGGTTATAGCTGGTAAAATATGCTCGGGAATAATGGGGATAGAGCCTGTAGTCTGAAATTCAGCCATTGTGGACGTTTCTGTTTCAGTAAAATTATTTGAAGGACTTTGAAAATCTAAGATTCTAGAGTGCGAAGATCGCGGTCTGTACATCTCATTTACTTAACGCTAAGTAGATTGTGAGTCCTGGCGGGTTCTATATATAGGCTCAGTTGACTGTAACGTCACGGGCACGTCAAAGCGTTCGCTTACGTCACAGTCAGGCGATCAAAGCGTTCGCTACTTCACGTCACACGCATGCGCACTGTCTGTGTTTTGAACTCCCACGCACAGGCTTCCCGACTTAAACCGCTAATAAATTCTTACATACACATCGTGTTGGTGTAAAATACAGTATCTGGAAGCGAAAGGACATTTAGCCTCGTTATTTACTCTCTTAAAATGCACAACACCCATATATAAAGTAACCGCGTGCGGCATTTTAAGAGAGTAAATATTGACTCAAGCAAGATTTAAAAAGCATTACAAGTTGATCATGACCCTAATTCAGAAAGCATTAATTTTTTCCTGCAAAAGAACACAACCTCCAGGCTTTTTCAGCATTGTCAGTTTGTGCAAAGAATCATTTTCCACTACATGTACAACAGGTGAAAAACAAATTAAAATAAACACATTAAACCTCCCAAGTGTTTTTTGTTTAATTGCTATTATTTTTCATTTCCTAAAGATTAATTGAAAGGTCCATGGAGTTTGGAGGGTGAGGACCCAGGAAACCGCAACAAGGAGGAGAGGGACAGAAAATGGCAAGTCGCAAAGGAGGCCTTGGAGACCATGATGAAAATGTCCACCTCACTCAGGCTTTTTGCTTTAGACTTTCCATTCTGGACCAATCTATGTGCAGAAATGTGCCTAAAACCCTGAAAACTGTTAAACTTACCACAGATATTCACTTAGTGTCTATAATAACAACATTTAATAGTTTCATGAATTGTGTTCATCTCATACCCAAACCACCTTTATCAAATTCTACTCTAAATTCTGCTCTAATACAATACCAGTACTCATGACCAGAGTGCACAAATGCAACATTGTTTTTTCATACTTGACAACACAATAAAACACAAGAAAAATCAGAATATGTTTGAGATTAGGATTTTTATTTGATGGTAAATCAATTTTCTTAAAATTTCATTTTGTTTTACTTTGATGCTATAATGGATGATTTTAAAATTCAGTTAAATCTAAGATTATATAGCATCGCAGCAAAACAAGAGTCTCCTCAAGGTGCTTTATAATGTAAGGTGAAAACCCTACAGTATTAGCAGGAAAATACCCAACAATCAAAAGATCCCCTTTGAGCAAGCACTAGGCGACAGTGGGGAGAAAAAACTCCCTTTTAACAGGAAGAAACCTCCAGCAGAACCAGGCTCAAGAGGGGGCGGCCATCTGCTGCGACCGGTTGGGGGTGATGGAGAGACAATATAGGGAGACAAGATGAAATATACTTCTGTTGGCCAATTACATTGTTTTTGAATAAATTATTAAATGCTTCGAGATCTTTAAAGAAGCATTGTAGTGTGTGTGTGTGTGTGTGGGGGGGGGGGGGGGGGGGTGCAGCTGGTCTTTTAGTCATCGCTGCTGCCCCTACAGCAGCTCCTAAACGGCTTCATTAAAGCTTTTCCCACTGCTCGAAAGAACCTTGTAATTTTAGACTTCAGTGGGGGATTGAGTACAACCTCAATAATCATGTCCAGGAGATCCAGAAAAAGTTCATCAAAAGTGTAATCATCTGGTGTAAGAGCCGAATGTACAAACTGATCTGCAGAGTCAAGCTCCTTTATAAGGGCCTTACTCATTTTCTTTAGCATCCGCCGTTTGTTATTTTTAAGAGCACTCAGATATCCTGGGATTCTGACCTTATCTAGAAGCAGATCTGTAAGACGCCTGGTGATCGCTTCGTAATTTTCTATATTCAGATAGTTTGTGTCGAAAAGACATTTCTCCAGGAGCTCATCTAACAGACAGTTACTGAAGTCTCTGACAATTTTCTCAGACTCCTCCTGTAAGTTTTCAGAGGTTGATGGCTGACTTTGAGCTTCTGTAAGCCCAGCTTCAGTGATTGGTTCAGGCTCAGGGCTGTTTTCTGGGGGTGGGCCCTGCTCTAGTACACTCACGCAGGAGACTGTTTCATTTTTGGGAGGACAATCTGGACGTGACTCTGGTTCAGACAGTCTGTCATTTTCTTTTTGCTCTGTTGGAGTCAGTGCTCTTAAAATCACATCCTGGATGTCTCCCACGGCACCAGAAATCTTGTCACTTTGAACAGTTTGATCCAAAGCATCATTCTCTAACCACAGAAGAGTGTTTTGCAAAAACTTTTGCACTGAGTCTTCTACAGTCACATAGAGGACCTCGGGCGAAAAGGGTAACTCATCTGTTGGCTCTGCAGACCTAGAGATGACAGAGTCTGAAAGACATTTTCCTGATAGCATCACAGGGAGTACATATCTTTCAGTTGACTGGAGATGGTCATACACTTTATCTGTCAACTCCCTGGAAAACATCTCAATTTCCTTTATCTTTTCCAGGGGGTTCCAGATACGGTTCAAATGTTCTGGCCCGTTTAATTTATTAAACATTTGTTCAAGAACAGGTTTGATGGTGTTATAATCAACTGGGGAAGAACTCTTAAACATGCTATCCATCACTGGTGTGTTTACATAGCTACAAAAAGAACTGTAGCTGTCCATACAATCTGCTCTCTGATCATCAAGAGACTTGACCGGTTCGTGGAGACAGATGAAGAACCTTTTGTTTTTCTTCACCAGGTGTTTTATCTCTCTGATCATTTTGTAAAACTGCTTTTTGGCAAAAGCGCAGAAGTGGTCTTTGTGCAGCTTTTGGTCATTGCTTTTTCTGGATGGGATGCATGACGTGAAAAAGTTTTTCACCTTTTGGATATTTAACTGCACATTAAAAGCAGATTCGCGTGAGTCACATTTCTCACTAGATGTGACATCTTCACCATCAAAAGACTGCAGATTATCAATTATTGTGATTACAATGTCAGCTGCAGCTATTTCTGCTGGCGTGCTGGGACGCTGGAGACTTTCAGCTGTCTCAGCATCTGTGCACTTCTCTATTTCTGTGTCATCTTCGGCATTCGAATACTTCAGAGTGTCAAGTATTGCACTGACAACATCAGCCACGATCACTTCACCTGTGGTGCTGGAACGACTTTCCGCCATCTCTCCAGTTTCACTTTCTTTTATCTCTACAGGCGTCATGTCATTTTCATCCTTATTGTCCTCTGTGATTCCTGTGTCTGTGCTCCATTTGGTGAGAGCGCTGCTCACCTCCTCAACAACCATTGCCTTCTCAGAGATCTTTGATTCAGTACTCTCTGAATTAGACGGGCTAGGGGAACTAGCTGCGCCGCCCTTTGACATGCACTGGCTGCTTAGCTTACCTGCACATTTTTCCAAACACGAGGCTGCGTGAGAGACCATGCGTCGAAGGTTTTTTGTGGTTGTCATTTTTCCACTGACATAAACGGCAGGATCTGACCGTAAATCCGGGTTGTTCAAGAGTAGAGTCACAGCTGAGTCGACCTTTTCTGCGATCTCCAATTCAATCAGTTTTGTCAGCTTCTTACTGGACTGACAGTTTTCATGGGGGATGTTAAGAGCGATGCCAATGCTGGTTGAAAGAGAGTCTCCCAGCGACGGAGCTATTTTTGCCACAGGTATGCTGATACCTGTTTGGGACAATTCGTCTGTCATTAACTCCTGAAGTGTGGGAAGTGCAGATTTCAGGATGCCGCTAGAAACTATCTGAATGATTTCGATTATCATATCAGCCAGTAATGCTTGGAGATCAGAGTCCCAGATTCCCTGTTCAATCATTCCCCATTGTACCTGGGAGAACTGATCGAAACACTTGGTTATAGCTGGTAAAATATGCTCGGGAATAATGGGGATAGAGCCTGTAGTCTGAAATTCAGCCATTGTGGACGTTTCTGTTTCAGTAAAATTATTTGAAGGACTTTGAAAATCTAAGATTCTAGAGTGCGAAGATCGCGGTCTGTACATCTCATTTACTTAACGCTAAGTAGATTGTGAGTCCTGGCGGGTTCTATATATAGGCTCAGTTGACTGTAACGTCACGGGCACGTCAAAGCGTTCGCTTACGTCACAGTCAGGCGATCAAAGCGTTCGCTACTTCACGTCACACGCATGCGCACTGTCTGTGTTTTGAACTCCCACGCACAGGCTTCCCGACTTAAACCGCTAATAAATTCTTACATACACATCGTGTTGGTGTAAAATACAGTATCTGGAAGCGAAAGGACATTTAGCCTCGTTATTTACTCTCTTAAAATGCACAACACCCATATATAAAGTAACCGCGTGCGGCATTTTAAGAGAGTAAATATTGACTCAAGCAAGATTTAAAAAGCATTACAAGTTGATCATGACCCTAATTCAGAAAGCATTAATTTTTTCCTGCAAAAGAACACAACCTCCAGGCTTTTTCAGCATTGTCAGTTTGTGCAAAGAATCATTTTCCACTACATGTACAACAGGTGAAAAACAAATTAAAATAAACACATTAAACCTCCCAAGTGTTTTTTGTTTAATTGCTATTATTTTTCATTTCCTAAAGATTAATTGAAAGGTCCATGGAGTTTGGAGGGTGAGGACCCAGGAAACCACAACAAGGAGGAGAGGGACAGAAAATGGCAAGTCGCAAAGGAGGCCTTGGAGACCATGATGAAAATGTCCACCTCACTCAGGCTTTTTGCTTTAGACTTTCCATTCTGGACCAATCTATGTGCAGAAATGTGCCTAAAACCCTGAAAACTGTTAAACTTACCACAGATATTCACTTAGTGTCTATAATAACAACATTTAATAGTTTCATGAATTGTGTTCATCTCATACCCAAACCACCTTTATCAAATTCTACTCTAAATTCTGCTCTAATACAATACCAGTACTCATGACCAGAGTGCACAAATGCAACATTGTTTTTTCATACTTGACAACACAATAAAACACAAGAAAAATCAGAATATGTTTGAGATTAGGATTTTTATTTGATGGTAAATCAATTTTCTTAAAATTTCATTTTGTTTTACTTTGATGCTATAATGGATGATTTTAAAATTCAGTTAAATCTAAGATTATATAGCATCGCAGCAAAACAAGAGTCTCCTCAAGGTGCTTTATAATGTAAGGTGAAAACCCTACAGTATTAGCAGGAAAATACCCAACAATCAAAAGATCCCCTTTGAGCAAGCACTAGGCGACAGTGGGGAGAAAAAACTCCCTTTTAACAGGAAGAAACCTCCAGCAGAACCAGGCTCAAGAGGGGGCGGCCATCTGCTGCGACCGGTTGGGGGTGATGGAGAGACAATATAGGGAGACAAGATGAAATATACTTCTGTTGGCCAATTACATTGTTTTTGAATAAATTATTAAATGCTTCGAGATCTTTAAAGAAGCATTGTAGTGTGTGTGTGTGTGTGTGGGGGGGGGGGGGGGGGGGGGGGGGTGCAGCTGGTCTTTTAGTCATCGCTGCTGCCCCTACAGCAGCTCCTAAACGGCTTCATTAAAGCTTTTCCCACTGCTCGAAAGAACCTTGTAATTTTAGACTTCAGTGGGGGATTGAGTACAACCTCAATAATCATGTCCAGGAGATCCAGAAAAAGTTCATCAAAAGTGTAATCATCTGGTGTAAGAGCCGAATGTACAAACTGATCTGCAGAGTCAAGCTCCTTTATAAGGGCCTTACTCATTTTCTTTAGCATCCGCCGTTTGTTATTTTTAAGAGCACTCAGATATCCTGGGATTCTGACCTTATCTAGAAGCAGATCTGTAAGACGCCTGGTGATCGCTTCGTAATTTTCTATATTCAGATAGTTTGTGTCGAAAAGACATTTCTCCAGGAGCTCATCTAACAGACAGTTACTGAAGTCTCTGACAATTTTCTCAGACTCCTCCTGTAAGTTTTCAGAGGTTGATGGCTGACTTTGAGCTTCTGTAAGCCCAGCTTCAGTGATTGGTTCAGGCTCAGGGCTGTTTTCTGGGGGTGGGCCCTGCTCTAGTACACTCACGCAGGAGACTGTTTCATTTTTGGGAGGACAATCTGGACGTGACTCTGGTTCAGACAGTCTGTCATTTTCTTTTTGCTCTGTTGGAGTCAGTGCTCTTAAAATCACATCCTGGATGTCTCCCACGGCACCAGAAATCTTGTCACTTTGAACAGTTTGATCCAAAGCATCATTCTCTAACCACAGAAGAGTGTTTTGCAAAAACTTTTGCACTGAGTCTTCTACAGTCACATAGAGGACCTCGGGCGAAAAGGGTAACTCATCTGTTGGCTCTGCAGACCTAGAGATGACAGAGTCTGAAAGACATTTTCCTGATAGCATCACAGGGAGTACATATCTTTCAGTTGACTGGAGATGGTCATACACTTTATCTGTCAACTCCCTGGAAAACATCTCAATTTCCTTTATCTTTTCCAGGGGGTTCCAGATACGGTTCAAATGTTCTGGCCCGTTTAATTTATTAAACATTTGTTCAAGAACAGGTTTGATGGTGTTATAATCAACTGGGGAAGAACTCTTAAACATGCTATCCATCACTGGTGTGTTTACATAGCTACAAAAAGAACTGTAGCTGTCCATACAATCTGCTCTCTGATCATCAAGAGACTTGACCGGTTCGTGGAGACAGATGAAGAACCTTTTGTTTTTCTTCACCAGGTGTTTTATCTCTCTGATCATTTTGTAAAACTGCTTTTTGGCAAAAGCGCAGAAGTGGTCTTTGTGCAGCTTTTGGTCATTGCTTTTTCTGGATGGGATGCATGACGTGAAAAAGTTTTTCACCTTTTGGATATTTAACTGCACATTAAAAGCAGATTCGCGTGAGTCACATTTCTCACTAGATGTGACATCTTCACCATCAAAAGACTGCAGATTATCAATTATTGTGATTACAATGTCAGCTGCAGCTATTTCTGCTGGCGTGCTGGGACGCTGGAGACTTTCAGCTGTCTCAGCATCTGTGCACTTCTCTATTTCTGTGTCATCTTCGGCATTCGAATACTTCAGAGTGTCAAGTATTGCACTGACAACATCAGCCACGATCACTTCACCTGTGGTGCTGGAACGACTTTCCGCCATCTCTCCAGTTTCACTTTCTTTTATCTCTACAGGCGTCATGTCATTTTCATCCTTATTGTCCTCTGTGATTCCTGTGTCTGTGCTCCATTTGGTGAGAGCGCTGCTCACCTCCTCAACAACCATTGCCTTCTCAGAGATCTTTGATTCAGTACTCTCTGAATTAGACGGGCTAGGGGAACTAGCTGCGCCGCCCTTTGACATGCACTGGCTGCTTAGCTTACCTGCACATTTTTCCAAACACGAGGCTGCGTGAGAGACCATGCGTCGAAGGTTTTTTGTGGTTGTCATTTTTCCACTGACATAAACGGCAGGATCTGACCGTAAATCCGGGTTGTTCAAGAGTAGAGTCACAGCTGAGTCGACCTTTTCTGCGATCTCCAATTCAATCAGTTTTGTCAGCTTCTTACTGGACTGACAGTTTTCATGGGGGATGTTAAGAGCGATGCCAATGCTGGTTGAAAGAGAGTCTCCCAGCGACGGAGCTATTTTTGCCACAGGTATGCTGATACCTGTTTGGGACAATTCGTCTGTCATTAACTCCTGAAGTGTGGGAAGTGCAGATTTCAGGATGCCGCTAGAAACTATCTGAATGATTTCGATTATCATATCAGCCAGTAATGCTTGGAGATCAGAGTCCCAGATTCCCTGTTCAATCATTCCCCATTGTACCTGGGAGAACTGATCGAAACACTTGGTTATAGCTGGTAAAATATGCTCGGGAATAATGGGGATAGAGCCTGTAGTCTGAAATTCAGCCATTGTGGACGTTTCTGTTTCAGTAAAATTATTTGAAGGACTTTGAAAATCTAAGATTCTAGAGTGCGAAGATCGCGGTCTGTACATCTCATTTACTTAACGCTAAGTAGATTGTGAGTCCTGGCGGGTTCTATATATAGGCTCAGTTGACTGTAACGTCACGGGCACGTCAAAGCGTTCGCTTACGTCACAGTCAGGCGATCAAAGCGTTCGCTACTTCACGTCACACGCATGCGCACTGTCTGTGTTTTGAACTCCCACGCACAGGCTTCCCGACTTAAACCGCTAATAAATTCTTACATACACATCGTGTTGGTGTAAAATACAGTATCTGGAAGCGAAAGGACATTTAGCCTCGTTATTTACTCTCTTAAAATGCACAACACCCATATATAAAGTAACCGCGTGCGGCATTTTAAGAGAGTAAATATTGACTCAAGCAAGATTTAAAAAGCATTACAAGTTGATCATGACCCTAATTCAGAAAGCATTAATTTTTTCCTGCAAAAGAACACAACCTCCAGGCTTTTTCAGCATTGTCAGTTTGTGCAAAGAATCATTTTCCACTACATGTACAACAGGTGAAAAACAAATTAAAATAAACACATTAAACCTCCCAAGTGTTTTTTGTTTAATTGCTATTATTTTTCATTTCCTAAAGATTAATTGAAAGGTCCATGGAGTTTGGAGGGTGAGGACCCAGGAAACCACAACAAGGAGGAGAGGGACAGAAAATGGCAAGTCGCAAAGGAGGCCTTGGAGACCATGATGAAAATGTCCACCTCACTCAGGCTTTTTGCTTTAGACTTTCCATTCTGGACCAATCTATGTGCAGAAATGTGCCTAAAACCCTGAAAACTGTTAAACTTACCACAGATATTCACTTAGTGTCTATAATAACAACATTTAATAGTTTCATGAATTGTGTTCATCTCATACCCAAACCACCTTTATCAAATTCTACTCTAAATTCTGCTCTAATACAATACCAGTACTCATGACCAGAGTGCACAAATGCAACATTGTTTTTTCATACTTGACAACACAATAAAACACAAGAAAAATCAGAATATGTTTGAGATTAGGATTTTTATTTGATGGTAAATCAATTTTCTTAAAATTTCATTTTGTTTTACTTTGATGCTATAATGGATGATTTTAAAATTCAGTTAAATCTAAGATTATATAGCATCGCAGCAAAACAAGAGTCTCCTCAAGGTGCTTTATAATGTAAGGTGAAAACCCTACAGTATTAGCAGGAAAATACCCAACAATCAAAAGATCCCCTTTGAGCAAGCACTAGGCGACAGTGGGGAGAAAAAACTCCCTTTTAACAGGAAGAAACCTCCAGCAGAACCAGGCTCAAGAGGGGGCGGCCATCTGCTGCGACCGGTTGGGGGTGATGGAGAGACAATATAGGGAGACAAGATGAAATATACTTCTGTTGGCCAATTACATTGTTTTTGAATAAATTATTAAATGCTTCGAGATCTTTAAAGAAGCATTGTAGTGTGTGTGTGTGTGTGTGTGGGGGGGGGGGGGGGGTGCAGCTGGTCTTTTAGTCATCGCTGCTGCCCCTACAGCAGCTCCTAAACGGCTTCATTAAAGCTTTTCCCACTGCTCGAAAGAACCTTGTAATTTTAGACTTCAGTGGGGGATTGAGTACAACCTCAATAATCATGTCCAGGAGATCCAGAAAAAGTTCATCAAAAGTGTAATCATCTGGTGTAAGAGCCGAATGTACAAACTGATCTGCAGAGTCAAGCTCCTTTATAAGGGCCTTACTCATTTTCTTTAGCATCCGCCGTTTGTTATTTTTAAGAGCACTCAGATATCCTGGGATTCTGACCTTATCTAGAAGCAGATCTGTAAGACGCCTGGTGATCGCTTCGTAATTTTCTATATTCAGATAGTTTGTGTCGAAAAGACATTTCTCCAGGAGCTCATCTAACAGACAGTTACTGAAGTCTCTGACAATTTTCTCAGACTCCTCCTGTAAGTTTTCAGAGGTTGATGGCTGACTTTGAGCTTCTGTAAGCCCAGCTTCAGTGATTGGTTCAGGCTCAGGGCTGTTTTCTGGGGGTGGGCCCTGCTCTAGTACACTCACGCAGGAGACTGTTTCATTTTTGGGAGGACAATCTGGACGTGACTCTGGTTCAGACAGTCTGTCATTTTCTTTTTGCTCTGTTGGAGTCAGTGCTCTTAAAATCACATCCTGGATGTCTCCCACGGCACCAGAAATCTTGTCACTTTGAACAGTTTGATCCAAAGCATCATTCTCTAACCACAGAAGAGTGTTTTGCAAAAACTTTTGCACTGAGTCTTCTACAGTCACATAGAGGACCTCGGGCGAAAAGGGTAACTCATCTGTTGGCTCTGCAGACCTAGAGATGACAGAGTCTGAAAGACATTTTCCTGATAGCATCACAGGGAGTACATATCTTTCAGTTGACTGGAGATGGTCATACACTTTATCTGTCAACTCCCTGGAAAACATCTCAATTTCCTTTATCTTTTCCAGGGGGTTCCAGATACGGTTCAAATGTTCTGGCCCGTTTAATTTATTAAACATTTGTTCAAGAACAGGTTTGATGGTGTTATAATCAACTGGGGAAGAACTCTTAAACATGCTATCCATCACTGGTGTGTTTACATAGCTACAAAAAGAACTGTAGCTGTCCATACAATCTGCTCTCTGATCATCAAGAGACTTGACCGGTTCGTGGAGACAGATGAAGAACCTTTTGTTTTTCTTCACCAGGTGTTTTATCTCTCTGATCATTTTGTAAAACTGCTTTTTGGCAAAAGCGCAGAAGTGGTCTTTGTGCAGCTTTTGGTCATTGCTTTTTCTGGATGGGATGCATGACGTGAAAAAGTTTTTCACCTTTTGGATATTTAACTGCACATTAAAAGCAGATTCGCGTGAGTCACATTTCTCACTAGATGTGACATCTTCACCATCAAAAGACTGCAGATTATCAATTATTGTGATTACAATGTCAGCTGCAGCTATTTCTGCTGGCGTGCTGGGACGCTGGAGACTTTCAGCTGTCTCAGCATCTGTGCACTTCTCTATTTCTGTGTCATCTTCGGCATTCGAATACTTCAGAGTGTCAAGTATTGCACTGACAACATCAGCCACGATCACTTCACCTGTGGTGCTGGAACGACTTTCCGCCATCTCTCCAGTTTCACTTTCTTTTATCTCTACAGGCGTCATGTCATTTTCATCCTTATTGTCCTCTGTGATTCCTGTGTCTGTGCTCCATTTGGTGAGAGCGCTGCTCACCTCCTCAACAACCATTGCCTTCTCAGAGATCTTTGATTCAGTACTCTCTGAATTAGACGGGCTAGGGGAACTAGCTGCGCCGCCCTTTGACATGCACTGGCTGCTTAGCTTACCTGCACATTTTTCCAAACACGAGGCTGCGTGAGAGACCATGCGTCGAAGGTTTTTTGTGGTTGTCATTTTTCCACTGACATAAACGGCAGGATCTGACCGTAAATCCGGGTTGTTCAAGAGTAGAGTCACAGCTGAGTCGACCTTTTCTGCGATCTCCAATTCAATCAGTTTTGTCAGCTTCTTACTGGACTGACAGTTTTCATGGGGGATGTTAAGAGCGATGCCAATGCTGGTTGAAAGAGAGTCTCCCAGCGACGGAGCTATTTTTGCCACAGGTATGCTGATACCTGTTTGGGACAATTCGTCTGTCATTAACTCCTGAAGTGTGGGAAGTGCAGATTTCAGGATGCCGCTAGAAACTATCTGAATGATTTCGATTATCATATCAGCCAGTAATGCTTGGAGATCAGAGTCCCAGATTCCCTGTTCAATCATTCCCCATTGTACCTGGGAGAACTGATCGAAACACTTGGTTATAGCTGGTAAAATATGCTCGGGAATAATGGGGATAGAGCCTGTAGTCTGAAATTCAGCCATTGTGGACGTTTCTGTTTCAGTAAAATTATTTGAAGGACTTTGAAAATCTAAGATTCTAGAGTGCGAAGATCGCGGTCTGTACATCTCATTTACTTAACGCTAAGTAGATTGTGAGTCCTGGCGGGTTCTATATATAGGCTCAGTTGACTGTAACGTCACGGGCACGTCAAAGCGTTCGCTTACGTCACAGTCAGGCGATCAAAGCGTTCGCTACTTCACGTCACACGCATGCGCACTGTCTGTGTTTTGAACTCCCACGCACAGGCTTCCCGACTTAAACCGCTAATAAATTCTTACATACACATCGTGTTGGTGTAAAATACAGTATCTGGAAGCGAAAGGACATTTAGCCTCGTTATTTACTCTCTTAAAATGCACAACACCCATATATAAAGTAACCGCGTGCGGCATTTTAAGAGAGTAAATATTGACTCAAGCAAGATTTAAAAAGCATTACAAGTTGATCATGACCCTAATTCAGAAAGCATTAATTTTTTCCTGCAAAAGAACACAACCTCCAGGCTTTTTCAGCATTGTCAGTTTGTGCAAAGAATCATTTTCCACTACATGTACAACAGGTGAAAAACAAATTAAAATAAACACATTAAACCTCCCAAGTGTTTTTTGTTTAATTGCTATTATTTTTCATTTCCTAAAGATTAATTGAAAGGTCCATGGAGTTTGGAGGGTGAGGACCCAGGAAACCACAACAAGGAGGAGAGGGACAGAAAATGGCAAGTCGCAAAGGAGGCCTTGGAGACCATGATGAAAATGTCCACCTCACTCAGGCTTTTTGCTTTAGACTTTCCATTCTGGACCAATCTATGTGCAGAAATGTGCCTAAAACCCTGAAAACTGTTAAACTTACCACAGATATTCACTTAGTGTCTATAATAACAACATTTAATAGTTTCATGAATTGTGTTCATCTCATACCCAAACCACCTTTATCAAATTCTACTCTAAATTCTGCTCTAATACAATACCAGTACTCATGACCAGAGTGCACAAATGCAACATTGTTTTTTCATACTTGACAACACAATAAAACACAAGAAAAATCAGAATATGTTTGAGATTAGGATTTTTATTTGATGGTAAATCAATTTTCTTAAAATTTCATTTTGTTTTACTTTGATGCTATAATGGATGATTTTAAAATTCAGTTAAATCTAAGATTATATAGCATCGCAGCAAAACAAGAGTCTCCTCAAGGTGCTTTATAATGTAAGGTGAAAACCCTACAGTATTAGCAGGAAAATACCCAACAATCAAAAGATCCCCTTTGAGCAAGCACTAGGCGACAGTGGGGAGAAAAAACTCCCTTTTAACAGGAAGAAACCTCCGGCAGAACCAGGCTCAAGAGGGGGCGGCCATCTGCTGCGACCGGTTGGGGGTGATGGAGAGACAATATAGGGAGACAAGATGAAATATACTTCTGTTGGCCAATTACATTGTTTTTGAATAAATTATTAAATGCTTCGAGATCTTTAAAGAAGCATTGTAGTGTGTGTGTGTGTGTGTGTGGGGGGGGGGGGTGCAGCTGGTCTTTTAGTCATCGCTGCTGCCCCTACAGCAGCTCCTAAACGGCTTCATTAAAGCTTTTCCCACTGCTCGAAAGAACCTTGTAATTTTAGACTTCAGTGGGGGATTGAGTACAACCTCAATAATCATGTCCAGGAGATCCAGAAAAAGTTCATCAAAAGTGTAATCATCTGGTGTAAGAGCCGAATGTACAAACTGATCTGCAGAGTCAAGCTCCTTTATAAGGGCCTTACTCATTTTCTTTAGCATCCGCCGTTTGTTATTTTTAAGAGCACTCAGATATCCTGGGATTCTGACCTTATCTAGAAGCAGATCTGTAAGACGCCTGGTGATCGCTTCGTAATTTTCTATATTCAGATAGTTTGTGTCGAAAAGACATTTCTCCAGGAGCTCATCTAACAGACAGTTACTGAAGTCTCTGACAATTTTCTCAGACTCCTCCTGTAAGTTTTCAGAGGTTGATGGCTGACTTTGAGCTTCTGTAAGCCCAGCTTCAGTGATTGGTTCAGGCTCAGGGCTGTTTTCTGGGGGTGGGCCCTGCTCTAGTACACTCACGCAGGAGACTGTTTCATTTTTGGGAGGACAATCTGGACGTGACTCTGGTTCAGACAGTCTGTCATTTTCTTTTTGCTCTGTTGGAGTCAGTGCTCTTAAAATCACATCCTGGATGTCTCCCACGGCACCAGAAATCTTGTCACTTTGAACAGTTTGATCCAAAGCAACCTCAATAATCATGTCCAGGAGATCCAGAAAAAGTTCATCAAAAGTGTAATCATCTGGTGTAAGAGCCGAATGTACAAACTGATCTGCAGAGTCAAGCTCCTTTATAAGGGCCTTACTCATTTTCTTTAGCATCCGCCGTTTGTTATTTTTAAGAGCACTCAGATATCCTGGGATTCTGACCTTATCTAGAAGCAGATCTGTAAGACGCCTGGTGATCGCTTCGTAATTTTCTATATTCAGATAGTTTGTGTCGAAAAGACATTTCTCCAGGAGCTCATCTAACAGACAGTTACTGAAGTCTCTGACAATTTTCTCAGACTCCTCCTGTAAGTTTTCAGAGGTTGATGGCTGACTTTGAGCTTCTGTAAGCCCAGCTTCAGTGATTGGTTCAGGCTCAGGGCTGTTTTCTGGGGGTGGGCCCTGCTCTAGTACACTCACGCAGGAGACTGTTTCATTTTTGGGAGGACAATCTGGACGTGACTCTGGTTCAGACAGTCTGTCATTTTCTTTTTGCTCTGTTGGAGTCAGTGCTCTTAAAATCACATCCTGGATGTCTCCCACGGCACCAGAAATCTTGTCACTTTGAACAGTTTGATCCAAAGCATCATTCTCTAACCACAGAAGAGTGTTTTGCAAAAACTTTTGCACTGAGTCTTCTACAGTCACATAGAGGACCTCGGGCGAAAAGGGTAACTCATCTGTTGGCTCTGCAGACCTAGAGATGACAGAGTCTGAAAGACATTTTCCTGATAGCATCACAGGGAGTACATATCTTTCAGTTGACTGGAGATGGTCATACACTTTATCTGTCAACTCCCTGGAAAACATCTCAATTTCCTTTATCTTTTCCAGGGGGTTCCAGATACGGTTCAAATGTTCTGGCCCGTTTAATTTATTAAACATTTGTTCAAGAACAGGTTTGATGGTGTTATAATCAACTGGGGAAGAACTCTTAAACATGCTATCCATCACTGGTGTGTTTACATAGCTACAAAAAGAACTGTAGCTGTCCATACAATCTGCTCTCTGATCATCAAGAGACTTGACCGGTTCGTGGAGACAGATGAAGAACCTTTTGTTTTTCTTCACCAGGTGTTTTATCTCTCTGATCATTTTGTAAAACTGCTTTTTGGCAAAAGCGCAGAAGTGGTCTTTGTGCAGCTTTTGGTCATTGCTTTTTCTGGATGGGATGCATGACGTGAAAAAGTTTTTCACCTTTTGGATATTTAACTGCACATTAAAAGCAGATTCGCGTGAGTCACATTTCTCACTAGATGTGACATCTTCACCATCAAAAGACTGCAGATTATCAATTATTGTGATTACAATGTCAGCTGCAGCTATTTCTGCTGGCGTGCTGGGACGCTGGAGACTTTCAGCTGTCTCAGCATCTGTGCACTTCTCTATTTCTGTGTCATCTTCGGCATTCGAATACTTCAGAGTGTCAAGTATTGCACTGACAACATCAGCCACGATCACTTCACCTGTGGTGCTGGAACGACTTTCCGCCATCTCTCCAGTTTCACTTTCTTTTATCTCTACAGGCGTCATGTCATTTTCATCCTTATTGTCCTCTGTGATTCCTGTGTCTGTGCTCCATTTGGTGAGAGCGCTGCTCACCTCCTCAACAACCATTGCCTTCTCAGAGATCTTTGATTCAGTACTCTCTGAATTAGACGGGCTAGGGGAACTAGCTGCGCCGCCCTTTGACATGCACTGGCTGCTTAGCTTACCTGCACATTTTTCCAAACACGAGGCTGCGTGAGAGACCATGCGTCGAAGGTTTTTTGTGGTTGTCATTTTTCCACTGACATAAACGGCAGGATCTGACCGTAAATCCGGGTTGTTCAAGAGTAGAGTCACAGCTGAGTCGACCTTTTCTGAGATCTCCAATTCAATCAGTTTTGTCAGCTTCTTACTGGACTGACAGTTTTCATGGGGGATGTTAAGAGCGATGCCAATGCTGGTTGAAAGAGAGTCTCCCAGCGACGGAGCTATTTTTGCCACAGGTATGCTGATACCTGTTTGGGACAATTCGTCTGTCATTAACTCCTGAAGTGTGGGAAGTGCAGATTTCAGGATGCCGCTAGAAACTATCTGAATGATTTCGATTATCATATCAGCCAGTAATACTTGGAGATCAGAGTCCCAGATTCCCTGTTCAATCATTCCCCATTGTACCTGGGAGAACTGATCGAAACACTTGGTTATAGCTGGTAAAATATGCTCGGGAATAATGGGGATAGAGCCTGTAGTCTGAAATTCAGCCATTGTGGACATTTCTGTTTCAGTACAATTATTTGAAGGACTTTGAAAATCTAAGATTCTAGAGTGCGAAGATCGCGGTCTGTACATCTCATTTACTTAACGCTAAGTAGATTGTGAGTCCTGGCGGGGTCTATATATAGGCTCAGTTGACTGTAACGTCACGGGCACGTCAAAGCGTTCGCTTACGTCACAGTCAGGCGATCAAAGCGTTCGCTACTTCACGTCACACGCATGCGCACTGTCTGTGTTTTGAACTCCCACGCACAGGCTTCCCGACTTAAACCGCTAATAAATTCTTACATACACATCGTGTTGGTGTAAAATACAGTATCTGGAAGCGAAAGGACATTTAGCCTCGTTATTTACTCTCTTAAAATGCACAACACCCATATATAAAGTAACCGCGTGCGGCATTTTAAGAGAGTAAATATTGACTCAAGCAAGATTTAAAAAGCATTACAAGTTGATCATGACCCTAATTCAGAAAGCATTAATTTTTTCCTGCAAAAGAACACAACCTCCAGGCTTTTTCAGCATTGTCAGTTTGTGCAAAGAATCATTTTCCACTACATGTACAACAGGTGAAAAACAAATTAAAATAAACACATTAAACCTCCCAAGTGTTTTTTGTTTAATTGCTATTATTTTTCATTTCCTAAAGATTAATTGAAAGGTCCATGGAGTTTGGAGGGTGAGGACCCAGGAAACCGCAACAAGGAGGAGAGGGACAGAAAATGGCAAGTCGCAAAGGAGGCCTTGGAGACCATGATGAAAATGTCCACCTCACTCAGGCTTTTTGCTTTAGACTTTCCATTCTGGACCAATCTATGTGCAGAAATGTGCCTAAAACCCTGAAAACTGTTAAACTTACCACAGATATTCACTTAGTGTCTATAATAACAACATTTAATAGTTTCATGAATTGTGTTCATCTCATACCCAAACCACCTTTATCAAATTCTACTCTAAATTCTGCTCTAATACAATACCAGTACTCATGACCAGAGTGCACAAATGCAACATTGTTTTTTCATACTTGACAACACAATAAAACACAAGAAAAATCAGAATATGTTTGAGATTAGGATTTTTATTTGATGGTAAATCAATTTTCTTAAAATTTCATTTTGTTTTACTTTGATGCTATAATGGATGATTTTAAAATTCAGTTAAATCTAAGATTATATAGCATCGCAGCAAAACAAGAGTCTCCTCAAGGTGCTTTATAATGTAAGGTGAAAACCCTACAGTATTAGCAGGAAAATACCCAACAATCAAAAGATCCCCTTTGAGCAAGCACTAGGCGACAGTGGGGAGAAAAAACTCCCTTTTAACAGGAAGAAACCTCCAGCAGAACCAGGCTCAAGAGGGGGCGGCCATCTGCTGCGACCGGTTGGGGGTGATGGAGAGACAATATAGGGAGACAAGATGAAATATACTTCTGTTGGCCAATTACATTGTTTTTGAATAAATTATTAAATGCTTCGAGATCTTTAAAGAAGCATTGTAGTGTGTGTGTGTGTGTGTGTGGGGGGGGGGTGCAGCTGGTCTTTTAGTCATCGCTGCTGCCCCTACAGCAGCTCCTAAACGGCTTCATTAAAGCTTTTCCCACTGCTCGAAAGAACCTTGTAATTTTAGACTTCAGTGGGGGATTGAGTACAACCTCAATAATCATGTCCAGGAGATCCAGAAAAAGTTCATCAAAAGTGTAATCATCTGGTGTAAGAGCCGAATGTACAAACTGATCTGCAGAGTCAAGCTCCTTTATAAGGGCCTTACTCATTTTCTTTAGCATCCGCCGTTTGTTATTTTTAAGAGCACTCAGATATCCTGGGATTCTGACCTTATCTAGAAGCAGATCTGTAAGACGCCTGGTGATCGCTTCGTAATTTTCTATATTCAGATAGTTTGTGTCGAAAAGACATTTCTCCAGGAGCTCATCTAACAGACAGTTACTGAAGTCTCTGACAATTTTCTCAGACTCCTCCTGTAAGTTTTCAGAGGTTGATGGCTGACTTTGAGCTTCTGTAAGCCCAGCTTCAGTGATTGGTTCAGGCTCAGGGCTGTTTTCTGGGGGTGGGCCCTGCTCTAGTACACTCACGCAGGAGACTGTTTCATTTTTGGGAGGACAATCTGGACGTGACTCTGGTTCAGACAGTCTGTCATTTTCTTTTTGCTCTGTTGGAGTCAGTGCTCTTAAAATCACATCCTGGATGTCTCCCACGGCACCAGAAATCTTGTCACTTTGAACAGTTTGATCCAAAGCAACCTCAATAATCATGTCCAGGAGATCCAGAAAAAGTTCATCAAAAGTGTAATCATCTGGTGTAAGAGCCGAATGTACAAACTGATCTGCAGAGTCAAGCTCCTTTATAAGGGCCTTACTCATTTTCTTTAGCATCCGCCGTTTGTTATTTTTAAGAGCACTCAGATATCCTGGGATTCTGACCTTATCTAGAAGCAGATCTGTAAGACGCCTGGTGATCGCTTCGTAATTTTCTATATTCAGATAGTTTGTGTCGAAAAGACATTTCTCCAGGAGCTCATCTAACAGACAGTTACTGAAGTCTCTGACAATTTTCTCAGACTCCTCCTGTAAGTTTTCAGAGGTTGATGGCTGACTTTGAGCTTCTGTAAGCCCAGCTTCAGTGATTGGTTCAGGCTCAGGGCTGTTTTCTGGGGGTGGGCCCTGCTCTAGTACACTCACGCAGGAGACTGTTTCATTTTTGGGAGGACAATCTGGACGTGACTCTGGTTCAGACAGTCTGTCATTTTCTTTTTGCTCTGTTGGAGTCAGTGCTCTTAAAATCACATCCTGGATGTCTCCCACGGCACCAGAAATCTTGTCACTTTGAACAGTTTGATCCAAAGCATCATTCTCTAACCACAGAAGAGTGTTTTGCAAAAACTTTTGCACTGAGTCTTCTACAGTCACATAGAGGACCTCGGGCGAAAAGGGTAACTCATCTGTTGGCTCTGCAGACCTAGAGATGACAGAGTCTGAAAGACATTTTCCTGATAGCATCACAGGGAGTACATATCTTTCAGTTGACTGGAGATGGTCATACACTTTATCTGTCAACTCCCTGGAAAACATCTCAATTTCCTTTATCTTTTCCAGGGGGTTCCAGATACGGTTCAAATGTTCTGGCCCGTTTAATTTATTAAACATTTGTTCAAGAACAGGTTTGATGGTGTTATAATCAACTGGGGAAGAACTCTTAAACATGCTATCCATCACTGGTGTGTTTACATAGCTACAAAAAGAACTGTAGCTGTCCATACAATCTGCTCTCTGATCATCAAGAGACTTGACCGGTTCGTGGAGACAGATGAAGAACCTTTTGTTTTTCTTCACCAGGTGTTTTATCTCTCTGATCATTTTGTAAAACTGCTTTTTGGCAAAAGCGCAGAAGTGGTCTTTGTGCAGCTTTTGGTCATTGCTTTTTCTGGATGGGATGCATGACGTGAAAAAGTTTTTCACCTTTTGGATATTTAACTGCACATTAAAAGCAGATTCGCGTGAGTCACATTTCTCACTAGATGTGACATCTTCACCATCAAAAGACTGCAGATTATCAATTATTGTGATTACAATGTCAGCTGCAGCTATTTCTGCTGGCGTGCTGGGACGCTGGAGACTTTCAGCTGTCTCAGCATCTGTGCACTTCTCTATTTCTGTGTCATCTTCGGCATTCGAATACTTCAGAGTGTCAAGTATTGCACTGACAACATCAGCCACGATCACTTCACCTGTGGTGCTGGAACGACTTTCCGCCATCTCTCCAGTTTCACTTTCTTTTATCTCTACAGGCGTCATGTCATTTTCATCCTTATTGTCCTCTGTGATTCCTGTGTCTGTGCTCCATTTGGTGAGAGCGCTGCTCACCTCCTCAACAACCATTGCCTTCTCAGAGATCTTTGATTCAGTACTCTCTGAATTAGACGGGCTAGGGGAACTAGCTGCGCCGCCCTTTGACATGCACTGGCTGCTTAGCTTACCTGCACATTTTTCCAAACACGAGGCTGCGTGAGAGACCATGCGTCGAAGGTTTTTTGTGGTTGTCATTTTTCCACTGACATAAACGGCAGGATCTGACCGTAAATCCGGGTTGTTCAAGAGTAGAGTCACAGCTGAGTCGACCTTTTCTGCGATCTCCAATTCAATCAGTTTTGTCAGCTTCTTACTGGACTGACAGTTTTCATGGGGGATGTTAAGAGCGATGCCAATGCTGGTTGAAAGAGAGTCTCCCAGCGACGGAGCTATTTTTGCCACAGGTATGCTGATACCTGTTTGGGACAATTCGTCTGTCATTAACTCCTGAAGTGTGGGAAGTGCAGATTTCAGGATGCCGCTAGAAACTATCTGAATGATTTCGATTATCATATCAGCCAGTAATGCTTGGAGATCAGAGTCCCAGATTCCCTGTTCAATCATTCCCCATTGTACCTGGGAGAACTGATCGAAACACTTGGTTATAGCTGGTAAAATATGCTCGGGAATAATGGGGATAGAGCCTGTAGTCTGAAATTCAGCCATTGTGGACGTTTCTGTTTCAGTAAAATTATTTGAAGGACTTTGAAAATCTAAGATTCTAGAGTGCGAAGATCGCGGTCTGTACATCTCATTTACTTAACGCTAAGTAGATTGTGAGTCCTGGCGGGTTCTATATATAGGCTCAGTTGACTGTAACGTCACGGGCACGTCAAAGCGTTCGCTTACGTCACAGTCAGGCGATCAAAGCGTTCGCTACTTCACGTCACACGCATGCGCACTGTCTGTGTTTTGAACTCCCACGCACAGGCTTCCCGACTTAAACCGCTAATAAATTCTTACATACACATCGTGTTGGTGTAAAATACAGTATCTGGAAGCGAAAGGACATTTAGCCTCGTTATTTACTCTCTTAAAATGCACAACACCCATATATAAAGTAACCGCGTGCGGCATTTTAAGAGAGTAAATATTGACTCAAGCAAGATTTAAAAAGCATTACAAGTTGATCATGACCCTAATTCAGAAAGCATTAATTTTTTCCTGCAAAAGAACACAACCTCCAGGCTTTTTCAGCATTGTCAGTTTGTGCAAAGAATCATTTTCCACTACATGTACAACAGGTGAAAAACAAATTAAAATAAACACATTAAACCTCCCAAGTGTTTTTTGTTTAATTGCTATTATTTTTCATTTCCTAAAGATTAATTGAAAGGTCCATGGAGTTTGGAGGGTGAGGACCCAGGAAACCACAACAAGGAGGAGAGGGACAGAAAATGGCAAGTCGCAAAGGAGGCCTTGGAGACCATGATGAAAATGTCCACCTCACTCAGGCTTTTTGCTTTAGACTTTCCATTCTGGACCAATCTATGTGCAGAAATGTGCCTAAAACCCTGAAAACTGTTAAACTTACCACAGATATTCACTTAGTGTCTATAATAACAACATTTAATAGTTTCATGAATTGTGTTCATCTCATACCCAAACCACCTTTATCAAATTCTACTCTAAATTCTGCTCTAATACAATACCAGTACTCATGACCAGAGTGCACAAATGCAACATTGTTTTTTCATACTTGACAACACAATAAAACACAAGAAAAATCAGAATATGTTTGAGATTAGGATTTTTATTTGATGGTAAATCAATTTTCTTAAAATTTCATTTTGTTTTACTTTGATGCTATAATGGATGATTTTAAAATTCAGTTAAATCTAAGATTATATAGCATCGCAGCAAAACAAGAGTCTCCTCAAGGTGCTTTATAATGTAAGGTGAAAACCCTACAGTATTAGCAGGAAAATACCCAACAATCAAAAGATCCCCTTTGAGCAAGCACTAGGCGACAGTGGGGAGAAAAAACTCCCTTTTAACAGGAAGAAACCTCCAGCAGAACCAGGCTCAAGAGGGGGCGGCCATCTGCTGCGACCGGTTGGGGGTGATGGAGAGACAATATAGGGAGACAAGATGAAATATACTTCTGTTGGCCAATTACATTGTTTTTGAATAAATTATTAAATGCTTCGAGATCTTTAAAGAAGCATTGTAGTGTGTGTGTGTGTGTGTGTGGGGGGGGGGGTGCAGCTGGTCTTTTAGTCATCGCTGCTGCCCCTACAGCAGCTCCTAAACGGCTTCATTAAAGCTTTTCCCACTGCTCGAAAGAACCTTGTAATTTTAGACTTCAGTGGGGGATTGAGTACAACCTCAATAATCATGTCCAGGAGATCCAGAAAAAGTTCATCAAAAGTGTAATCATCTGGTGTAAGAGCCGAATGTACAAACTGATCTGCAGAGTCAAGCTCCTTTATAAGGGCCTTACTCATTTTCTTTAGCATCCGCCGTTTGTTATTTTTAAGAGCACTCAGATATCCTGGGATTCTGACCTTATCTAGAAGCAGATCTGTAAGACGCCTGGTGATCGCTTCGTAATTTTCTATATTCAGATAGTTTGTGTCGAAAAGACATTTCTCCAGGAGCTCATCTAACAGACAGTTACTGAAGTCTCTGACAATTTTCTCAGACTCCTCCTGTAAGTTTTCAGAGGTTGATGGCTGACTTTGAGCTTCTGTAAGCCCAGCTTCAGTGATTGGTTCAGGCTCAGGGCTGTTTTCTGGGGGTGGGCCCTGCTCTAGTACACTCACGCAGGAGACTGTTTCATTTTTGGGAGGACAATCTGGACGTGACTCTGGTTCAGACAGTCTGTCATTTTCTTTTTGCTCTGTTGGAGTCAGTGCTCTTAAAATCACATCCTGGATGTCTCCCACGGCACCAGAAATCTTGTCACTTTGAACAGTTTGATCCAAAGCAACCTCAATAATCATGTCCAGGAGATCCAGAAAAAGTTCATCAAAAGTGTAATCATCTGGTGTAAGAGCCGAATGTACAAACTGATCTGCAGAGTCAAGCTCCTTTATAAGGGCCTTACTCATTTTCTTTAGCATCCGCCGTTTGTTATTTTTAAGAGCACTCAGATATCCTGGGATTCTGACCTTATCTAGAAGCAGATCTGTAAGACGCCTGGTGATCGCTTCGTAATTTTCTATATTCAGATAGTTTGTGTCGAAAAGACATTTCTCCAGGAGCTCATCTAACAGACAGTTACTGAAGTCTCTGACAATTTTCTCAGACTCCTCCTGTAAGTTTTCAGAGGTTGATGGCTGACTTTGAGCTTCTGTAAGCCCAGCTTCAGTGATTGGTTCAGGCTCAGGGCTGTTTTCTGGGGGTGGGCCCTGCTCTAGTACACTCACGCAGGAGACTGTTTCATTTTTGGGAGGACAATCTGGACGTGACTCTGGTTCAGACAGTCTGTCATTTTCTTTTTGCTCTGTTGGAGTCAGTGCTCTTAAAATCACATCCTGGATGTCTCCCACGGCACCAGAAATCTTGTCACTTTGAACAGTTTGATCCAAAGCATCATTCTCTAACCACAGAAGAGTGTTTTGCAAAAACTTTTGCACTGAGTCTTCTACAGTCACATAGAGGACCTCGGGCGAAAAGGGTAACTCATCTGTTGGCTCTGCAGACCTAGAGATGACAGAGTCTGAAAGACATTTTCCTGATAGCATCACAGGGAGTACATATCTTTCAGTTGACTGGAGATGGTCATACACTTTATCTGTCAACTCCCTGGAAAACATCTCAATTTCCTTTATCTTTTCCAGGGGGTTCCAGATACGGTTCAAATGTTCTGGCCCGTTTAATTTATTAAACATTTGTTCAAGAACAGGTTTGATGGTGTTATAATCAACTGGGGAAGAACTCTTAAACATGCTATCCATCACTGGTGTGTTTACATAGCTACAAAAAGAACTGTAGCTGTCCATACAATCTGCTCTCTGATCATCAAGAGACTTGACCGGTTCGTGGAGACAGATGAAGAACCTTTTGTTTTTCTTCACCAGGTGTTTTATCTCTCTGATCATTTTGTAAAACTGCTTTTTGGCAAAAGCGCAGAAGTGGTCTTTGTGCAGCTTTTGGTCATTGCTTTTTCTGGATGGGATGCATGACGTGAAAAAGTTTTTCACCTTTTGGATATTTAACTGCACATTAAAAGCAGATTCGCGTGAGTCACATTTCTCACTAGATGTGACATCTTCACCATCAAAAGACTGCAGATTATCAATTATTGTGATTACAATGTCAGCTGCAGCTATTTCTGCTGGCGTGCTGGGACGCTGGAGACTTTCAGCTGTCTCAGCATCTGTGCACTTCTCTATTTCTGTGTCATCTTCGGCATTCGAATACTTCAGAGTGTCAAGTATTGCACTGACAACATCAGCCACGATCACTTCACCTGTGGTGCTGGAACGACTTTCCGCCATCTCTCCAGTTTCACTTTCTTTTATCTCTACAGGCGTCATGTCATTTTCATCCTTATTGTCCTCTGTGATTCCTGTGTCTGTGCTCCATTTGGTGAGAGCGCTGCTCACCTCCTCAACAACCATTGCCTTCTCAGAGATCTTTGATTCAGTACTCTCTGAATTAGACGGGCTAGGGGAACTAGCTGCGCCGCCCTTTGACATGCACTGGCTGCTTAGCTTACCTGCACATTTTTCCAAACACGAGGCTGCGTGAGAGACCATGCGTCGAAGGTTTTTTGTGGTTGTCATTTTTCCACTGACATAAACGGCAGGATCTGACCGTAAATCCGGGTTGTTCAAGAGTAGAGTCACAGCTGAGTCGACCTTTTCTGAGATCTCCAATTCAATCAGTTTTGTCAGCTTCTTACTGGACTGACAGTTTTCATGGGGGATGTTAAGAGCGATGCCAATGCTGGTTGAAAGAGAGTCTCCCAGCGACGGAGCTATTTTTGCCACAGGTATGCTGATACCTGTTTGGGACAATTCGTCTGTCATTAACTCCTGAAGTGTGGGAAGTGCAGATTTCAGGATGCCGCTAGAAACTATCTGAATGATTTCGATTATCATATCAGCCAGTAATACTTGGAGATCAGAGTCCCAGATTCCCTGTTCAATCATTCCCCATTGTACCTGGGAGAACTGATCGAAACACTTGGTTATAGCTGGTAAAATATGCTCGGGAATAATGGGGATAGAGCCTGTAGTCTGAAATTCAGCCATTGTGGACATTTCTGTTTCAGTACAATTATTTGAAGGACTTTGAAAATCTAAGATTCTAGAGTGCGAAGATCGCGGTCTGTACATCTCATTTACTTAACGCTAAGTAGATTGTGAGTCCTGGCGGGGTCTATATATAGGCTCAGTTGACTGTAACGTCACGGGCACGTCAAAGCGTTCGCTTACGTCACAGTCAGGCGATCAAAGCGTTCGCTACTTCACGTCACACGCATGCGCACTGTCTGTGTTTTGAACTCCCACGCACAGGCTTCCCGACTTAAACCGCTAATAAATTCTTACATACACATCGTGTTGGTGTAAAATACAGTATCTGGAAGCGAAAGGACATTTAGCCTCGTTATTTACTCTCTTAAAATGCACAACACCCATATATAAAGTAACCGCGTGCGGCATTTTAAGAGAGTAAATATTGACTCAAGCAAGATTTAAAAAGCATTACAAGTTGATCATGACCCTAATTCAGAAAGCATTAATTTTTTCCTGCAAAAGAACACAACCTCCAGGCTTTTTCAGCATTGTCAGTTTGTGCAAAGAATCATTTTCCACTACATGTACAACAGGTGAAAAACAAATTAAAATAAACACATTAAACCTCCCAAGTGTTTTTTGTTTAATTGCTATTATTTTTCATTTCCTAAAGATTAATTGAAAGGTCCATGGAGTTTGGAGGGTGAGGACCCAGGAAACCGCAACAAGGAGGAGAGGGACAGAAAATGGCAAGTCGCAAAGGAGGCCTTGGAGACCATGATGAAAATGTCCACCTCACTCAGGCTTTTTGCTTTAGACTTTCCATTCTGGACCAATCTATGTGCAGAAATGTGCCTAAAACCCTGAAAACTGTTAAACTTACCACAGATATTCACTTAGTGTCTATAATAACAACATTTAATAGTTTCATGAATTGTGTTCATCTCATACCCAAACCACCTTTATCAAATTCTACTCTAAATTCTGCTCTAATACAATACCAGTACTCATGACCAGAGTGCACAAATGCAACATTGTTTTTTCATACTTGACAACACAATAAAACACAAGAAAAATCAGAATATGTTTGAGATTAGGATTTTTATTTGATGGTAAATCAATTTTCTTAAAATTTCATTTTGTTTTACTTTGATGCTATAATGGATGATTTTAAAATTCAGTTAAATCTAAGATTATATAGCATCGCAGCAAAACAAGAGTCTCCTCAAGGTGCTTTATAATGTAAGGTGAAAACCCTACAGTATTAGCAGGAAAATACCCAACAATCAAAAGATCCCCTTTGAGCAAGCACTAGGCGACAGTGGGGAGAAAAAACTCCCTTTTAACAGGAAGAAACCTCCAGCAGAACCAGGCTCAAGAGGGGGCGGCCATCTGCTGCGACCGGTTGGGGGTGATGGAGAGACAATATAGGGAGACAAGATGAAATATACTTCTGTTGGCCAATTACATTGTTTTTGAATAAATTATTAAATGCTTCGAGATCTTTAAAGAAGCATTGTAGTGTGTGTGTGTGTGTGTGTGGGGGGGGGTGCAGCTGGTCTTTTAGTCATCGCTGCTGCCCCTACAGCAGCTCCTAAACGGCTTCATTAAAGCTTTTCCCACTGCTCGAAAGAACCTTGTAATTTTAGACTTCAGTGGGGGATTGAGTACAACCTCAATAATCATGTCCAGGAGATCCAGAAAAAGTTCATCAAAAGTGTAATCATCTGGTGTAAGAGCCGAATGTACAAACTGATCTGCAGAGTCAAGCTCCTTTATAAGGGCCTTACTCATTTTCTTTAGCATCCGCCGTTTGTTATTTTTAAGAGCACTCAGATATCCTGGGATTCTGACCTTATCTAGAAGCAGATCTGTAAGACGCCTGGTGATCGCTTCGTAATTTTCTATATTCAGATAGTTTGTGTCGAAAAGACATTTCTCCAGGAGCTCATCTAACAGACAGTTACTGAAGTCTCTGACAATTTTCTCAGACTCCTCCTGTAAGTTTTCAGAGGTTGATGGCTGACTTTGAGCTTCTGTAAGCCCAGCTTCAGTGATTGGTTCAGGCTCAGGGCTGTTTTCTGGGGGTGGGCCCTGCTCTAGTACACTCACGCAGGAGACTGTTTCATTTTTGGGAGGACAATCTGGATGTGACTCTGGTTCAGACAGTCTGTCATTTTCTTTTTGCTCTGTTGGAGTCAGTGCTCTTAAAATCACATCCTGGATGTCTCCCACGGCACCAGAAATCTTGTCACTTTGAACAGTTTGATCCAAAGCAACCTCAATAATCATGTCCAGGAGATCCAGAAAAAGTTCATCAAAAGTGTAATCATCTGGTGTAAGAGCCGAATGTACAAACTGATCTGCAGAGTCAAGCTCCTTTATAAGGGCCTTACTCATTTTCTTTAGCATCCGCCGTTTGTTATTTTTAAGAGCACTCAGATATCCTGGGATTCTGACCTTATCTAGAAGCAGATCTGTAAGACGCCTGGTGATCGCTTCGTAATTTTCTATATTCAGATAGTTTGTGTCGAAAAGACATTTCTCCAGGAGCTCATCTAACAGACAGTTACTGAAGTCTCTGACAATTTTCTCAGACTCCTCCTGTAAGTTTTCAGAGGTTGATGGCTGACTTTGAGCTTCTGTAAGCCCAGCTTCAGTGATTGGTTCAGGCTCAGGGCTGTTTTCTGGGGGTGGGCCCTGCTCTAGTACACTCACGCAGGAGACTGTTTCATTTTTGGGAGGACAATCTGGACGTGACTCTGGTTCAGACAGTCTGTCATTTTCTTTTTGCTCTGTTGGAGTCAGTGCTCTTAAAATCACATCCTGGATGTCTCCCACGGCACCAGAAATCTTGTCACTTTGAACAGTTTGATCCAAAGCATCATTCTCTAACCACAGAAGAGTGTTTTGCAAAAACTTTTGCACTGAGTCTTCTACAGTCACATAGAGGACCTCGGGCGAAAAGGGTAACTCATCTGTTGGCTCTGCAGACCTAGAGATGACAGAGTCTGAAAGACATTTTCCTGATAGCATCACAGGGAGTACATATCTTTCAGTTGACTGGAGATGGTCATACACTTTATCTGTCAACTCCCTGGAAAACATCTCAATTTCCTTTATCTTTTCCAGGGGGTTCCAGATACGGTTCAAATGTTCTGGCCCGTTTAATTTATTAAACATTTGTTCAAGAACAGGTTTGATGGTGTTATAATCAACTGGGGAAGAACTCTTAAACATGCTATCCATCACTGGTGTGTTTACATAGCTACAAAAAGAACTGTAGCTGTCCATACAATCTGCTCTCTGATCATCAAGAGACTTGACCGGTTCGTGGAGACAGATGAAGAACCTTTTGTTTTTCTTCACCAGGTGTTTTATCTCTCTGATCATTTTGTAAAACTGCTTTTTGGCAAAAGCGCAGAAGTGGTCTTTGTGCAGCTTTTGGTCATTGCTTTTTCTGGATGGGATGCATGACGTGAAAAAGTTTTTCACCTTTTGGATATTTAACTGCACATTAAAAGCAGATTCGCGTGAGTCACATTTCTCACTAGATGTGACATCTTCACCATCAAAAGACTGCAGATTATCAATTATTGTGATTACAATGTCAGCTGCAGCTATTTCTGCTGGCGTGCTGGGACGCTGGAGACTTTCAGCTGTCTCAGCATCTGTGCACTTCTCTATTTCTGTGTCATCTTCGGCATTCGAATACTTCAGAGTGTCAAGTATTGCACTGACAACATCAGCCACGATCACTTCACCTGTGGTGCTGGAACGACTTTCCGCCATCTCTCCAGTTTCACTTTCTTTTATCTCTACAGGCGTCATGTCATTTTCATCCTTATTGTCCTCTGTGATTCCTGTGTCTGTGCTCCATTTGGTGAGAGCGCTGCTCACCTCCTCAACAACCATTGCCTTCTCAGAGATCTTTGATTCAGTACTCTCTGAATTAGACGGGCTAGGGGAACTAGCTGCGCCGCCCTTTGACATGCACTGGCTGCTTAGCTTACCTGCACATTTTTCCAAACACGAGGCTGCGTGAGAGACCATGCGTCGAAGGTTTTTTGTGGTTGTCATTTTTCCACTGACATAAACGGCAGGATCTGACCGTAAATCCGGGTTGTTCAAGAGTAGAGTCACAGCTGAGTCGACCTTTTCTGAGATCTCCAATTCAATCAGTTTTGTCAGCTTCTTACTGGACTGACAGTTTTCATGGGGGATGTTAAGAGCGATGCCAATGCTGGTTGAAAGAGAGTCTCCCAGCGACGGAGCTATTTTTGCCACAGGTATGCTGATACCTGTTTGGGACAATTCGTCTGTCATTAACTCCTGAAGTGTGGGAAGTGCAGATTTCAGGATGCCGCTAGAAACTATCTGAATGATTTCGATTATCATATCAGCCAGTAATGCTTGGAGATCAGAGTCCCAGATTCCCTGTTCAATCATTCCCCATTGTACCTGGGAGAACTGATCGAAACACTTGGTTATAGCTGGTAAAATATGCTCGGGAATAATGGGGATAGAGCCTGTAGTCTGAAATTCAGCCATTGTGGACGTTTCTGTTTCAGTAAAATTATTTGAAGGACTTTGAAAATCTAAGATTCTAGAGTGCGAAGATCGCGGTCTGTACATCTCATTTACTTAACGCTAAGTAGATTGTGAGTCCTGGCGGGTTCTATATATAGGCTCAGTTGACTGTAACGTCACGGGCACGTCAAAGCGTTCGCTTACGTCACAGTCAGGCGATCAAAGCGTTCGCTACTTCACGTCACACGCATGCGCACTGTCTGTGTTTTGAACTCCCACGCACAGGCTTCCCGACTTAAACCACTAATAAATTCTTACATACACATCGTGTTGGTGTAAAATACAGTATCTGGAAGCGAAAGGACATTTAGCCTCGTTATTTACTCTCTTAAAATGCACAACACCCATATATAAACTAACCGCATGCGTGCGTGACGTGAAGTAGCGAACGCTTTGATCGCCTGACTGTGACGTAAGCGAACGCTTTGACGTGCCCGTGACGTTACAGTCAACTGAGCCTATATATAGAACCCGCCAGGACTCACAATCTACTTAGCGTTAAGTAAATGAGATGTACAGACCGCGATCTTCGCACTCTAGAATCTTAGATTTTCAAAGTCCTTCAAATAATTTTACTGAAACAGAAACGTCCACAATGGCTGAATTTCAGACTACAGGCTCTATCCCCATTATTCCCGAGCATATTTTACCAGCTATAACCAAGTGTTTCGATCAGTTCTCCCAGGTACAATGGGGAATGATTGAACAGGGAATCTGGGACTCTGATCTCCAAGCATTACTGGCTGATATGATAATCGAAATCATTCAGATAGTTTCTAGCGGCATCCTGAAATCTGCACTTCCCACACTTCAGGAGTTAATGACAGACGAATTGTCCCAAACAGGTATCAGCATACCTGTGGCAAAAATAGCTCCGTCGCTGGGAGACTCTCTTTCAACCAGCATTGGCATCGCTCTTAACATCCCCCATGAAAACTGTCAGTCCAGTAAGAAGCTGACAAAACTGATTGAATTGGAGATCGCAGAAAAGGTCGACTCAGCTGTGACTCTACTCTTGAACAACCCGGATTTACGGTCAGATCCTGCCGTTTATGTCAGTGGAAAAATGACAACCACAAAAAACCTTCGACGCATGGTCTCTCACGCAGCCTCGTGTTTGGAAAAATGTGCAGGTAAGCTAAGCAGCCAGTGCATGTCAAAGGGCGGCGCAGCTAGTTCCCCTAGCCCGTCTAATTCAGAGAGTACTGAATCAAAGATCTCTGAGAAGGCAATGGTTGTTGAGGAGGTGAGCAGCGCTCTCACCAAATGGAGCACAGACACAGGAATCACAGAGGACAATAAGGATGAAAATGACATGACGCCTGTAGAGATAAAAGAAAGTGAAACTGGAGAGATGGCGGAAAGTCGTTCCAGCACCACAGGTGAAGTGATCGTGGCTGATGTTGTCAGTGCAATACTTGACACTCTGAAGTATTCGAATGCCGAAGATGACACAGAAATAGAGAAGTGCACAGATGCTGAGACAGCTGAAAGTCTCCAGCGTCCCAGCACGCCAGCAGAAATAGCTGCAGCTGACATTGTAATCACAATAATTGATAATCTGCAGTCTTTTGATGGTGAAGATGTCACATCTAGTGAGAAATGTGACTCACGCGAATCTGCTTTTAATGTGCAGTTAAATATCCAAAAGGTGAAAAACTTTTTCACGTCATGCATCCCATCCAGAAAAAGCAATGACCAAAAGCTGCACAAAGACCACTTCTGCGCTTTTGCCAAAAAGCAGTTTTACAAAATGATCAGAGAGATAAAACACCTGGTGAAGAAAAACAAAAGGTTCTTCATCTGTCTCCACGAACCGGTCAAGTCTCTTGATGATCAGAGAGCAGATTGTATGGACAGCTACAGTTCTTTTTGTAGCTATGTAAACACACCAGTGATGGATAGCATGTTTAAGAGTTCTTCCCCAGTTGATTATAACACCATCAAACCTGTTCTTGAACAAATGTTTAATAAATTAAACGGGCCAGAACATTTGAACCGTATCTGGAACCCCCTGGAAAAGATAAAGGAAATTGAGATGTTTTCCAGGGAGTTGACAGATAAAGTGTATGACCATCTCCAGTCAACTGAAAGATATGTACTCCCTGTGATGCTATCAGGAAAATGTCTTTCAGACTCTGTCATCTCTAGGTCTGCAGAGCCAACAGATGAGTTACCCTTTTCGCCCGAGGTCCTCTATGTGACTGTAGAAGACTCAGTGCAAAAGTTTTTGCAAAACACTCTTTTGTGGTTAGAGAATGATGCTTTGGATCAAACTGTTCAAAGTGACAAGATTTCTGGTGCCGTGGGAGACATCCAGGATGTGATTTTAAGAGCACTGACTCCAACAGAGCAAAAAGAAAATGACAGACTGTCTGAACCAGAGTCACGTCCAGATTGTCCTCCCAAAAATGAAACAGTCTCCTGCGTGAGTGTACTAGAGCAGGGCCCACCCCCAGAAAACAGCCCTGAGCCTGAACCAATCACTGAAGCTGGGCTTACAGAAGCTCAAAGTCAGCCATCAACCTCTGAAAACTTACAGGAGGAGTCTGAGAAAATTGTCAGAGACTTCAGTAACTGTCTGTTAGATGAGCTCCTGGAGAAATGTCTTTTCGACACAAACTATCTGAATATAGAAAATTACGAAGCGATCACCAGGCGTCTTACAGATCTGCTTCTAGATAAGGTCAGAATCCCAGGATATCTGAGTGCTCTTAAAAATAACAAACGGCGGATGCTAAAGAAAATGAGTAAGGCCCTTATAAAGGAGCTTGACTCTGCAGATCAGTTTGTACATTCGGCTCTTACACCAGATGATTACACTTTTGATGAACTTTTTCTGGATCTCCTGGACATGATTATTGAGGTTGCTTTGGATCAAACTGTTCAAAGTGACAAGATTTCTGGTGCCGTGGGAGACATCCAGGATGTGATTTTAAGAGCACTGACTCCAACAGAGCAAAAAGAAAATGACAGACTGTCTGAACCAGAGTCACGTCCAGATTGTCCTCCCAAAAATGAAACAGTCTCCTGCGTGAGTGTACTAGAGCAGGGCCCACCCCCAGAAAACAGCCCTGAGCCTGAACCAATCACTGAAGCTGGGCTTACAGAAGCTCAAAGTCAGCCATCAACCTCTGAAAACTTACAGGAGGAGTCTGAGAAAATTGTCAGAGACTTCAGTAACTGTCTGTTAGATGAGCTCCTGGAGAAATGTCTTTTCGACACAAACTATCTGAATATAGAAAATTACGAAGCGATCACCAGGCGTCTTACAGATCTGCTTCTAGATAAGGTCAGAATCCCAGGATATCTGAGTGCTCTTAAAAATAACAAACGGCGGATGCTAAAGAAAATGAGTAAGGCCCTTATAAAGGAGCTTGACTCTGCAGATCAGTTTGTACATTCGGCTCTTACACCAGATGATTACACTTTTGATGAACTTTTTCTGGATCTCCTGGACATGATTATTGAGGTTGTACTCAATCCCCCACTGAAGTCTAAAATTACAAGGTTCTTTCGAGCAGTGGGAAAAGCTTTAATGAAGCCGTTTAGGAGCTGCTGTAGGGGCAGCAGCGATGACTAAAAGACCAGCTGCACCCCCCCCCCCCCCCCCCCCACACACACACACACACACACACTACAATGCTTCTTTAAAGATCTCGAAGCATTTAATAATTTATTCAAAAACAATGTAATTGGCCAACAGAAGTATATTTCATCTTGTCTCCCTATATTGTCTCTCCATCACCCCCAACCGGTCGCAGCAGATGGCCGCCCCCTCTTGAGCCTGGTTCTGCTGGAGGTTTCTTCCTGTTAAAAGGGAGTTTTTTCTCCCCACTGTCGCCTAGTGCTTGCTCAAAGGGGATCTTTTGATTGTTGGGTATTTTCCTGCTAATACTGTAGGGTTTTCACCTTACATTATAAAGCACCTTGAGGAGACTCTTGTTTTGCTGCGATGCTATATAATCTTAGATTTAACTGAATTTTAAAATCATCTATTATAGCATCAAAGTAAAACAAAATGAAATTTTAAGAAAATTGATTTACCATCAAATAAAAATCCTAATCTCAAACATATTCTGATTTTTCTTGTGTTTTATTGTGTTGTCAAGTATGAAAAAACAATGTTGCATTTGTGCACTCTGGTCATGAGTACTGGTATTGTATTAGAGCAGAATTTAGAGTAGAATTTGATAAAGGTGGTTTGGGTATGAGATGAACACAATTCATGAAACTATTAAATGTTGTTATTATAGACACTAAGTGAATATCTGTGGTAAGTTTAACAGTTTTCAGGGTTTTAGGCACATTTCTGCACATAGATTGGTCCAGAATGGAAAGTCTAAAGCAAAAAGCCTGAGTGAGGTGGACATTTTCATCATGGTCTCCAAGGCCTCCTTTGCGACTTGCCATTTTCTGTCCCTCTCCTCCTTGTTGCGGTTTCCTGGGTCCTCACCCTCCAAACTCCATGGACCTTTCAATTAATCTTTAGGAAATGAAAAATAATAGCAATTAAACAAAAAACACTTGGGAGGTTTAATGTGTTTATTTTAATTTGTTTTTCACCTGTTGTACATGTAGTGGAAAATGATTCTTTGCACAAACTGACAATGCTGAAAAAGCCTGGAGGTTGTGTTCTTTTGCAGGAAAAAATTAATGCTTTCTGAATTAGGGTCATGATCAACTTGTAATGCTTTTTAAATCTTGCTTGAGTCAATATTTACTCTCTTAAAATGCCGCACGCGGTTACTTTATATATGGGTGTTGTGCATTTTAATAAGAGAGTAAATAACGAGGCTAAATGTCCTTTCGCTTCCAGATACTGTATTTTACACCAACACGATGTGTATGTAAGAATTTATTAGCGGTTTAAGTCGGGAAGCCTGTGCGTGGGAGTTCAAAACACAGACAGTGCGCATGCGTGTGACGTGAAGTAGCGAACGCTTTGATCGCCTGACTGTGACGTAAGCGAACGCTTTGACGTGCCCGTGACGTTACAGTCAACTGAGCCTATATATAGAACCCGCCAGGACTCACAATCTACTTAGCGTTAAGTAAATGAGATGTACAGACCGCGATCTTCGCACTCTAGAATCTTAGATTTTCAAAGTCCTTCAAATAATTTTACTGAAACAGAAACGTCCACAATGGCTGAATTTCAGACTACAGGCTCTATCCCCATTATTCCCGAGCATATTTTACCAGCTATAACCAAGTGTTTCGATCAGTTCTCCCAGGTACAATGGGGAATGATTGAACAGGGAATCTGGGACTCTGATCTCCAAGCATTACTGGCTGATATGATAATCGAAATCATTCAGATAGTTTCTAGCGGCATCCTGAAATCTGCACTTCCCACACTTCAGGAGTTAATGACAGACGAATTGTCCCAAACAGGTATCAGCATACCTGTGGCAAAAATAGCTCCGTCGCTGGGAGACTCTCTTTCAACCAGCATTGGCATCGCTCTTAACATCCCCCATGAAAACTGTCAGTCCAGTAAGAAGCTGACAAAACTGATTGAATTGGAGATCTCAGAAAAGGTCGACTCAGCTGTGACTCTACTCTTGAACAACCCGGATTTACGGTCAGATCCTGCCGTTTATGTCAGTGGAAAAATGACAACCACAAAAAACCTTCGACGCATGGTCTCTCACGCAGCCTCGTGTTTGGAAAAATGTGCAGGTAAGCTAAGCAGCCAGTGCATGTCAAAGGGCGGCGCAGCTAGTTCCCCTAGCCCGTCTAATTCAGAGAGTACTGAATCAAAGATCTCTGAGAAGGCAATGGTTGTTGAGGAGGTGAGCAGCGCTCTCACCAAATGGAGCACAGACACAGGAATCACAGAGGACAATAAGGATGAAAATGACATGACGCCTGTAGAGATAAAAGAAAGTGAAACTGGAGAGATGGCGGAAAGTCGTTCCAGCACCACAGGTGAAGTGATCGTGGCTGATGTTGTCAGTGCAATACTTGACACTCTGAAGTATTCGAATGCCGAAGATGACACAGAAATAGAGAAGTGCACAGATGCTGAGACAGCTGAAAGTCTCCAGCGTCCCAGCACGCCAGCAGAAATAGCTGCAGCTGACATTGTAATCACAATAATTGATAATCTGCAGTCTTTTGATGGTGAAGATGTCACATCTAGTGAGAAATGTGACTCACGCGAATCTGCTTTTAATGTGCAGTTAAATATCCAAAAGGTGAAAAACTTTTTCACGTCATGCATCCCATCCAGAAAAAGCAATGACCAAAAGCTGCACAAAGACCACTTCTGCGCTTTTGCCAAAAAGCAGTTTTACAAAATGATCAGAGAGATAAAACACCTGGTGAAGAAAAACAAAAGGTTCTTCATCTGTCTCCACGAACCGGTCAAGTCTCTTGATGATCAGAGAGCAGATTGTATGGACAGCTACAGTTCTTTTTGTAGCTATGTAAACACACCAGTGATGGATAGCATGTTTAAGAGTTCTTCCCCAGTTGATTATAACACCATCAAACCTGTTCTTGAACAAATGTTTAATAAATTAAACGGGCCAGAACATTTGAACCGTATCTGGAACCCCCTGGAAAAGATAAAGGAAATTGAGATGTTTTCCAGGGAGTTGACAGATAAAGTGTATGACCATCTCCAGTCAACTGAAAGATATGTACTCCCTGTGATGCTATCAGGAAAATGTCTTTCAGACTCTGTCATCTCTAGGTCTGCAGAGCCAACAGATGAGTTACCCTTTTCGCCCGAGGTCCTCTATGTGACTGTAGAAGACTCAGTGCAAAAGTTTTTGCAAAACACTCTTCTGTGGTTAGAGAATGATGCTTTGGATCAAACTGTTCAAAGTGACAAGATTTCTGGTGCCGTGGGAGACATCCAGGATGTGATTTTAAGAGCACTGACTCCAACAGAGCAAAAAGAAAATGACAGACTGTCTGAACCAGAGTCACGTCCAGATTGTCCTCCCAAAAATGAAACAGTCTCCTGCGTGAGTGTACTAGAGCAGGGCCCACCCCCAGAAAACAGCCCTGAGCCTGAACCAATCACTGAAGCTGGGCTTACAGAAGCTCAAAGTCAGCCATCAACCTCTGAAAACTTACAGGAGGAGTCTGAGAAAATTGTCAGAGACTTCAGTAACTGTCTGTTAGATGAGCTCCTGGAGAAATGTCTTTTCGACACAAACTATCTGAATATAGAAAATTACGAAGCGATCACCAGGCGTCTTACAGATCTGCTTCTAGATAAGGTCAGAATCCCAGGATATCTGAGTGCTCTTAAAAATAACAAACGGCGGATGCTAAAGAAAATGAGTAAGGCCCTTATAAAGGAGCTTGACTCTGCAGATCAGTTTGTACATTCGGCTCTTACACCAGATGATTACACTTTTGATGAACTTTTTCTGGATCTCCTGGACATGATTATTGAGGTTGTACTCAATCCCCCACTGAAGTCTAAAATTACAAGGTTCTTTCGAGCAGTGGGAAAAGCTTTAATGAAGCCGTTTAGGAGCTGCTGTAGGGGCAGCAGCGATGACTAAAAGACCAGCTGCACCCCCCCCCACACACACACACACACACTACAATGCTTCTTTAAAGATCTCGAAGCATTTAATAATTTATTCAAAAACAATGTAATTGGCCAACAGAAGTATATTTCATCTTGTCTCCCTATATTGTCTCTCCATCACCCCCAACCGGTCGCAGCAGATGGCCGCCCCCTCTTGAGCCTGGTTCTGCTGGAGGTTTCTTCCTGTTAAAAGGGAGTTTTTTCTCCCCACTGTCGCCTAGTGCTTGCTCAAAGGGGATCTTTTGATTGTTGGGTATTTTCCTGCTAATACTGTAGGGTTTTCACCTTACATTATAAAGCACCTTGAGGAGACTCTTGTTTTGCTGCGATGCTATATAATCTTAGATTTAACTGAATTTTAAAATCATCCATTATAGCATCAAAGTAAAACAAAATGAAATTTTAAGAAAATTGATTTACCATCAAATAAAAATCCTAATCTCAAACATATTCTGATTTTTCTTGTGTTTTATTGTGTTGTCAAGTATGAAAAAACAATGTTGCATTTGTGCACTCTGGTCATGAGTACTGGTATTGTATTAGAGCAGAATTTAGAGTAGAATTTGATAAAGGTGGTTTGGGTATGAGATGAACACAATTCATGAAACTATTAAATGTTGTTATTATAGACACTAAGTGAATATCTGTGGTAAGTTTAACAGTTTTCAGGGTTTTAGGCACATTTCTGCACATAGATTGGTCCAGAATGGAAAGTCTAAAGCAAAAAGCCTGAGTGAGGTGGACATTTTCATCATGGTCTCCAAGGCCTCCTTTGCGACTTGCCATTTTCTGTCCCTCTCCTCCTTGTTGCGGTTTCCTGGGTCCTCACCCTCCAAACTCCATGGACCTTTCAATTAATCTTTAGGAAATGAAAAATAATAGCAATTAAACAAAAAACACTTGGGAGGTTTAATGTGTTTATTTTAATTTGTTTTTCACCTGTTGTACATGTAGTGGAAAATGATTCTTTGCACAAACTGACAATGCTGAAAAAGCCTGGAGGTTGTGTTCTTTTGCAGGAAAAAATTAATGCTTTCTGAATTAGGGTCATGATCAACTTGTAATGCTTTTTAAATCTTGCTTGAGTCAATATTTACTCTCTTAAAATGCCGCACGCGGTTACTTTATATATGGGTGTTGTGCATTTTAAGAGAGTAAATAACGAGGCTAAATGTCCTTTCGCTTCCAGATACTGTATTTTACACCAACACGATGTGTATGTAAGAATTTATTAGCGGTTTAAGTCGGGAAGCCTGTGCGTGGGAGTTCAAAACACAGACAGTGCGCATGCGTGTGACGTGAAGTAGCGAACGCTTTGATCGCCTGACTGTGACGTAAGCGAACGCTTTGACGTGCCCGTGACGTTACAGTCAACTGAGCCTATAGAACCCGCCAGGACTCACAATCTACTTAGCGTTAAGTAAATGAGATGTACAGACCGCGATCTTCGCACTCTAGAATCTTAGATTTTCAAAGTCCTTCAAATAATTGTACTGAAACAGAAATGTCCACAATGGCTGAATTTCAGACTACAGGCTCTATCCCCATTATTCCCGAGCATATTTTACCAGCTATAACCAAGTGTTTCGATCAGTTCTCCCAGGTACAATGGGGAATGATTGAACAGGGAATCTGGGACTCTGATCTCCAAGCATTACTGGCTGATATGATAATCGAAATCATTCAGATAGTTTCTAGCGGCATCCTGAAATCTGCACTTCCCACACTTCAGGAGTTAATGACAGACGAATTGTCCCAAACAGGTATCAGCATACCTGTGGCAAAAATAGCTCCGTCGCTGGGAGACTCTCTTTCAACCAGCATTGGCATCGCTCTTAACATCCCCCATGAAAACTGTCAGTCCAGTAAGAAGCTGACAAAACTGATTGAATTGGAGATCTCAGAAAAGGTCGACTCAGCTGTGACTCTACTCTTGAACAACCCGGATTTACGGTCAGATCCTGCCGTTTATGTCAGTGGAAAAATGACAACCACAAAAAACCTTCGACGCATGGTCTCTCACGCAGCCTCGTGTTTGGAAAAATGTGCAGGTAAGCTAAGCAGCCAGTGCATGTCAAAGGGCGGCGCAGCTAGTTCCCCTAGCCCGTCTAATTCAGAGAGTACTGAATCAAAGATCTCTGAGAAGGCAATGGTTGTTGAGGAGGTGAGCAGCGCTCTCACCAAATGGAGCACAGACACAGGAATCACAGAGGACAATAAGGATGAAAATGACATGACGCCTGTAGAGATAAAAGAAAGTGAAACTGGAGAGATGGCGGAAAGTCGTTCCAGCACCACAGGTGAAGTGATCGTGGCTGATGTTGTCAGTGCAATACTTGACACTCTGAAGTATTCGAATGCCGAAGATGACACAGAAATAGAGAAGTGCACAGATGCTGAGACAGCTGAAAGTCTCCAGCGTCCCAGCACGCCAGCAGAAATAGCTGCAGCTGACATTGTAATCACAATAATTGATAATCTGCAGTCTTTTGATGGTGAAGATGTCACATCTAGTGAGAAATGTGACTCACGCGAATCTGCTTTTAATGTGCAGTTAAATATCCAAAAGGTGAAAAACTTTTTCACGTCATGCATCCCATCCAGAAAAAGCAATGACCAAAAGCTGCACAAAGACCACTTCTGCGCTTTTGCCAAAAAGCAGTTTTACAAAATGATCAGAGAGATAAAACACCTGGTGAAGAAAAACAAAAGGTTCTTCATCTGTCTCCACGAACCGGTCAAGTCTCTTGATGATCAGAGAGCAGATTGTATGGACAGCTACAGTTCTTTTTGTAGCTATGTAAACACACCAGTGATGGATAGCATGTTTAAGAGTTCTTCCCCAGTTGATTATAACACCATCAAACCTGTTCTTGAACAAATGTTTAATAAATTAAACGGGCCAGAACATTTGAACCGTATCTGGAACCCCCTGGAAAAGATAAAGGAAATTGAGATGTTTTCCAGGGAGTTGACAGATAAAGTGTATGACCATCTCCAGTCAACTGAAAGATATGTACTCCCTGTGATGCTATCAGGAAAATGTCTTTCAGACTCTGTCATCTCTAGGTCTGCAGAGCCAACAGATGAGTTACCCTTTTCGCCCGAGGTCCTCTATGTGACTGTAGAAGACTCAGTGCAAAAGTTTTTGCAAAACACTCTTCTGTGGTTAGAGAATGATGCTTTGGATCAAACTGTTCAAAGTGACAAGATTTCTGGTGCCGTGGGAGACATCCAGGATGTGATTTTAAGAGCACTGACTCCAACAGAGCAAAAAGAAAATGACAGACTGTCTGAACCAGAGTCACGTCCAGATTGTCCTCCCAAAAATGAAACAGTCTCCTGCGTGAGTGTACTAGAGCAGGGCCCACCCCCAGAAAACAGCCCTGAGCCTGAACCAATCACTGAAGCTGGGCTTACAGAAGCTCAAAGTCAGCCATCAACCTCTGAAAACTTACAGGAGGAGTCTGAGAAAATTGTCAGAGACTTCAGTAACTGTCTGTTAGATGAGCTCCTGGAGAAATGTCTTTTCGACACAAACTATCTGAATATAGAAAATTACGAAGCGATCACCAGGCGTCTTACAGATCTGCTTCTAGATAAGGTCAGAATCCCAGGATATCTGAGTGCTCTTAAAAATAACAAACGGCGGATGCTAAAGAAAATGAGTAAGGCCCTTATAAAGGAGCTTGACTCTGCAGATCAGTTTGTACATTCGGCTCTTACACCAGATGATTACACTTTTGATGAACTTTTTCTGGATCTCCTGGACATGATTATTGAGGTTGCTTTGGATCAAACTGTTCAAAGTGACAAGATTTCTGGTGCCGTGGGAGACATCCAGGATGTGATTTTAAGAGCACTGACTCCAACAGAGCAAAAAGAAAATGACAGACTGTCTGAACCAGAGTCACGTCCAGATTGTCCTCCCAAAAATGAAACAGTCTCCTGCGTGAGTGTACTAGAGCAGGGCCCACCCCCAGAAAACAGCCCTGAGCCTGAACCAATCACTGAAGCTGGGCTTACAGAAGCTCAAAGTCAGCCATCAACCTCTGAAAACTTACAGGAGGAGTCTGAGAAAATTGTCAGAGACTTCAGTAACTGTCTGTTAGATGAGCTCCTGGAGAAATGTCTTTTCGACACAAACTATCTGAATATAGAAAATTACGAAGCGATCACCAGGCGTCTTACAGATCTGCTTCTAGATAAGGTCAGAATCCCAGGATATCTGAGTGCTCTTAAAAATAACAAACGGCGGATGCTAAAGAAAATGAGTAAGGCCCTTATAAAGGAGCTTGACTCTGCAGATCAGTTTGTACATTCGGCTCTTACACCAGATGATTACACTTTTGATGAACTTTTTCTGGATCTCCTGGACATGATTATTGAGGTTGTACTCAATCCCCCACTGAAGTCTAAAATTACAAGGTTCTTTCGAGCAGTGGGAAAAGCTTTAATGAAGCCGTTTAGGAGCTGCTGTAGGGGCAGCAGCGATGACTAAAAGACCAGCTGCACCCCCCCCCACACACACACACACACACTACAATGCTTCTTTAAAGATCTCGAAGCATTTAATAATTTATTCAAAAACAATGTAATTGGCCAACAGAAGTATATTTCATCTTGTCTCCCTATATTGTCTCTCCATCACCCCCAACCGGTCGCAGCAGATGGCCGCCCCCTCTTGAGCCTGGTTCTGCTGGAGGTTTCTTCCTGTTAAAAGGGAGTTTTTTCTCCCCACTGTCGCCTAGTGCTTGCTCAAAGGGGATCTTTTGATTGTTGGGTATTTTCCTGCTAATACTGTAGGGTTTTCACCTTACATTATAAAGCACCTTGAGGAGACTCTTGTTTTGCTGCGATGCTATATAATCTTAGATTTAACTGAATTTTAAAATCATCCATTATAGCATCAAAGTAAAACAAAATGAAATTTTAAGAAAATTGATTTACCATCAAATAAAAATCCTAATCTCAAACATATTCTGATTTTTCTTGTGTTTTATTGTGTTGTCAAGTATGAAAAAACAATGTTGCATTTGTGCACTCTGGTCATGAGTACTGGTATTGTATTAGAGCAGAATTTAGAGTAGAATTTGATAAAGGTGGTTTGGGTATGAGATGAACACAATTCATGAAACTATTAAATGTTGTTATTATAGACACTAAGTGAATATCTGTGGTAAGTTTAACAGTTTTCAGGGTTTTAGGCACATTTCTGCACATAGATTGGTCCAGAATGGAAAGTCTAAAGCAAAAAGCCTGAGTGAGGTGGACATTTTCATCATGGTCTCCAAGGCCTCCTTTGCGACTTGCCATTTTCTGTCCCTCTCCTCCTTGTTGCGGTTTCCTGGGTCCTCACCCTCCAAACTCCATGGACCTTTCAATTAATCTTTAGGAAATGAAAAATAATAGCAATTAAACAAAAAACACTTGGGAGGTTTAATGTGTTTATTTTAATTTGTTTTTCACCTGTTGTACATGTAGTGGAAAATGATTCTTTGCACAAACTGACAATGCTGAAAAAGCCTGGAGGTTGTGTTCTTTTGCAGGAAAAAATTAATGCTTTCTGAATTAGGGTCATGATCAACTTGTAATGCTTTTTAAATCTTGCTTGAGTCAATACCTACTAGACTGCAGCACTCTAAACCTTCATTTGTGTAATTTAAAGTACCACATGGGTTGACACACTGAATCAAAACATTGATTTGAGGAGAAATGTACAGCTTTCACACACATACAATTCCACCTGACATAACTCTCACGTTATTTAATTTTTTTAAATCACCTTTTAAAGTATTAACCTAAAACAACAAAAGGAACGGGAGGCAAATGTATATGCAATGAAGTGTCAATTCCATGTGCACGTAGCAGAAATACAGCTGGCCTGTAAACCTGGACCTGCATTTTAGCTGAGCCATATGTTCCAGTAACAGTTGAGGTCTTTCTTGAATGCAATGTACATTTGGGGTGGTATGCACGCACAAATTAACTGATCCGCTGTACAAAAACCACTAAAAGATCCCGCCACATATCATTTTGGGGTGCAATAAGACACCACATGCACGTCTTTGTACCAGATCTCTTGATTCTACAAATGCTATGTGATCTGCTCTGTGATCTTTGAGAGTGACATCATAATGAAATGGCTGCAACCCTGCTTCTTAAACAAACTGACATAATGTGCTTTAAGTGACGCAAATTCTTGAAAAGCTCATGTTTAAAGCCTGTTTTAAAGTGTTTTATAGTGACACAGTTACATGGATGATTAATGCCTTTGACTTTTTTCTTTAACTTTATCAATAAAACAAGTGCAGCTTTCACTGACAGTACATCATGTGGTACTTTAACCTATGTACTATTTTCATCGGTTAATTTTGGAGTTGCTACAAACTTTGTAGCAACTCCAAAATTAACTGATAGGAAAAGTTTGTGTGTCTGTGTGCGTGGTTAAATTGTGGAGTGGATTAGCGGCTAAGGACGAACAATGTCCAAATATCCAGAAATTTAAATCAATGTGTAAACATATGATTTTCATGCAGTTCAAGGATGGGGCCAGTATTAAGCTACAGGACGCGTTTTCAATATAGATATGTCCAATGTGATAAGTTAGCATTGTTATACAACATATTACATACACTCAGCACGAAGCTACATAACTTGTCACAAAGCTCAAATCATGCCCAAGGTTCTTGAACATAACAACATGCTCACTGCACTCAGATGACCTCTACAGTCACCAGATCCCAGTCCAATAGAGCACCTTTGGAATGTCATGGAACAGATTTACATCACAGATGTGCAACAACCATGCGATGCGATCCTGTCAACAAGGAGAAAATTTCAAATTTTTCCAGCACCTTGTTGAATCCATGCTATGAAGAATAAAATCAGCAAAGGGATCCAACCCTGTACTAGCAAGGTGTACCTAATAGAGTGGCCAATGATTGCATTTATATAGATGGGATATGTTAAAGCAGATACGGACAAGATGAAATAATTCTGAGCAGACACATTAAGGATTACATACATGTATAAAGTGATTTATTTGGTGTCAGCTTTGAACATATTAAACACTTTATACTCATCAAATCAAAACATGTCTTCCTTTGCACAACAGAAGACACATGCGAAATGTATGTACATAATATTATGTAAAAACAATATTGTGGCATTTTATTAATTAACTTATCTGATTACACATCAAAAATAAAGCGTGCCTTTTCATTTCATTCCATTCAAAAACTAAAATGTTCATTAGGACAGTTTCAATAACATGAAATAAGCCATTTTATCATTTTTAATAACATTGTCTTGCAAATGGGAGCTGTTGGGGCACATGTACACAATTCGGTTTGAATAATTAGAGAAGAGCCCAACGTTCCAGTACCTATGAATAAATTAGAAGCACTGCGTACAATAATTGAAATTTACAAGAAGCTGTTGATCTTGACTGATGCAGCCGCCCCGAGCAGGTGATGCTGGGCAGGAGATAAGGCCTTTTTTCACTTCACTGCCAGCTAGATGCATAAATAAGTTGAGGTCACTGTTCTGTTAGCTCATAGTGGTTTGTATTGGTCCTCCTCTTGGTGCACTTGTATCTCTATTCATTGGAGAAAGTAATGACATCATAGTGGATGCCCTGTTGCTGCAGCTCTTCCAGTTGCTCAGGTGTAGCCTCAGTGTAGACTGTCTGGGTCTGTGTCATGGCTGCGTCTGCTACGGCTGCAGGAACAAAGATCAGAGTTCATACTTTTCAGCTTTATTTATACTGAAGCTAATATTAGAAATAAATTATATTTTGGCAAGTTTTAAACCTACTGATGATGTTTGTTTATCACTTTCAAAAATGTCTGCATTTAAGGAATTACTTACTGGCTTTCCTGAAGAAACCTTATCATATATTTGGGACAAAATTATAAGAAATTCATAAAATCCAAAAACTTGGAACTGAACATCAACTGAGCACTCTCATAAGAGCCAACCTGTGACAGCAGAGTGGGCAGCAGCCTCCAGATCTTCAGCATTCACGATTTGTTGATCAGAGCTGACAGGTAGGTACTGGATCTGACCGTCGTGACTTACAGCAATCTACAAATAGAACAGAATAGAGTTTATTTCAAACGTGAAAATAACTGAGTTACAAGAACAAAAACTTTGTAAACACACACACAAAAAAACCAAGATAAAGACATCAAGTTGTCATGAATATCTCTGAATCCCACACAATTATTATGCTTGAAAAGGAGTAGGATGAAGTTTACACTTATTTGTTCCCGCCCAATTTGCAAATCAATGTTCAGAGTTTGGCATGTAATCAGATAATATACATGTTTAACTATATACAAGTTTACACTCATATACAATACACACAAAACAGTTTGAGCTCACAAACCAAAATGACTAAATAATCTCTTTTATATTTGTTTTTAAATTTGAGTTATGTTTGGACATAATGACATTTCATTTGTCTATAAAGTTTGACTTAACTTTATAGACAATTCCATGTATATGATTCAGTTGCACTAGTTGTGAAGTTGCTCAATGTAACCAGTTAGATACTGGTTCCCATCACTTCAATTTAAAAATACAAAAGCTTCTAAATTTGGATGTACAGATGATTACACACTGAGAACAAGATTGTGAATACTTTATTGGATTTCTCCAAACAGCTCCCACTCCATCCTACACAGAGGTCCATTCAGCATGTTTTAGATCTTAGACCTGTCTCACCTGTTGCTCCTGGACAATGGTTCTGTCATGTTCGTACTGGATTATCTGTCCGTCTGGCATCTGAGGGCCAGTCACAGAACCAGTTACAAATGAGACAGATATCCTCACTATTAAATACTGCATATATATGCACCGTTTAGGCAGTCAAACACTTACCTGTATGTGGTTGCCATCAGCTACTACTACATACTCTTGAGGAAGTAAGTGTTGAACTCCATCCTGTGAGATGATATACTGGACCTGAAAGTGAACATGGGACAAATAAGGTGAGATTAAATCTAACATTGATACTGATTATACAATACCACAAAGAAGCCTTAGGCACTTTCATGATTATTGTGTTCTATCACACACAAGACTATAAACCACCTCTGAGGCCCCAAATTTATCTTGATGCATGGAGCCAGAATCAGACCTTCTTTTTGTACAAACATTTTTTTTTGTGCCTTTATTTTATAGGACAACAAAGCTTTTCAGACAGGTAAGTGGGGAAATATAATGGAGGAAGACACAAGGCAAAGGGCACTGGGTCAAAATTAAACCCTGAACCTCAACCAAGTGAGATAAACTGACACCCATGAGTCAAAAGCAAGGGTGGCCATACAAACACGTTATACAATAAGTTTAAGCAAAAAATATACATTAAAATACTTTAAAATCACGTTTCTTAAAATTTTAATGCATACGCATTTTACATGCACAGCGGTAGAATGATTAAAATGGAACTCACCTCAGTCACCTGGTTGTCTCCCGTCATCAGATGCTGGACCGTCTGACCGTCTATGGTGGTTATCTGCTGGATGTATGCACCTTCCTCCTGATTAATGCACATTTAAGGGTTCTTATTTATCAAATGTTTAGCAGTTACACGTGCAAAATCAATCCATTTTGGAGAGTACATTACATACATATAGGCTGTACTGTGTGAGAGCTGTTACCTGGTCTGACAGTGCTTGTTCCTGAGCTACAATGATGTGCTCCTGTCCTAGAGCCTGCAGCCGCTCGGGAGTGATCACTGCCTGATGTCCCTGCAGGGCTGATGTACACACACATACACACATTAAAATATATTAACTTTGTGTTCATTTTTTATCTGTTTTACACTGAGGCCTCTGTTTATGGACTTTTGACCACTGACACCTTTACGTTTACTGTTATTATTACTTTTAAGCACAAACTGTAAGTCTTGGCTTGTATGATCCTGTGTTTCTTACACTGTAGTGTGGCTAATGCCTCCTCATCGCTGTTAACTATTATAGTTTGCTGAGACGCAGTAGTTCGACTTTTGCGAGCAGGATTATCCTGATTGTGAAGACGCTCCATGTGAAACTTCAGATGGCCATTGCGGTTAAACCTGAGTTAAAAAAAACAAAAATCACTCACATTAATAGCTGTTCTGTACCTCTAATGCCTAATGAATACAGATGTGTTAGATGCTCCCACCTTTGTCCACAAAGTTTGCAAGAAAATGGTTTCTCATTGGTGTGCGTCATCATGTGTCTGCGTAGGTCTTTCTTGTTCTTGGAGGCAAAGCTGCAGTTTGGACACTTGTGAGGACGCAGGTAGGAGTGCTGTCCCATGTGGGTCTAACACAAAACAGAACGTTAATCACAATTCAAAGGAGCAAAAGTTAGGAGATGTTTTTCAAATGTCATTAAAATGGCTCAGAGTATAAATGTCAAACTAAATGAATATGGGGGTGTACACCTCTCAATTATTGTTTTTTTCCCCCATTTATATTAATATGAAGCTGTTTATCAATTTTAATTGTCCTCACTGCCTCCAGTGGAAAAATCTAGCTAACGTTTGCCAACTTTCCACTGATAAATCTGGGGTTTGGAAGGACTCACCTTGACCTCAGGCCAGGAGGTGGAGGTGAAGTCACAGTCAGGACACTTAAAAGTATTGGCATCCACGTGCGCCCTCTTGTGGTTCTCCATGTCCGAGCGTCCATGGAAAGACTCCATGCAGATTCGACAGGAAAACCTCTTGGTAGTGAGACTGGGAGAGCCCACTGCAGAGGGAGAAGCTGGAGCTTCGCTGCTCAGCTAACGGAGAACAGACAACACAGTCAACGAGTGGAAGACAGAGATAGTAAATCTGTTTATGGTATAAACTACACTTGCTAGTTACCTCCACTTGTTGCAATACACCATCAGCCAGTGCTGATGTAAGATAATACTTGTCACTTTTCAAGCTCTCTGACCCAGAAACCTCTAAAGCTTGAGAAGGGCTAGACTCCACATTACTGAAAAGAAAGCAGTTTAATAAGATTAGAAACTGCTGAGACACCAAAATGTCCTTAATATGAAAGTAATCTCTTGCTTATGAAATATTTGAACATAAGCTACAAATTGGACTGTGTGTGCTATGTTACCTATATCCAGGACTACGGATTTCTTCAGCTGCCTGCTCCACCACACTGAAGTCCCCTCCCCCCTCATAGCCTTCAATGGCGATGTGGGTAAGCTCGCCTGTTTCAGAGGTGGCAGCCTCGTAGGCCTCTTGTAGCACTGTCTCGCCATTCTCAGAAACATGGAAGGTCAAGATCTTTTGGGCCTGACCGGACGCTGCTGTCACCGTGCTCCATGTTCCCTTCTCCAAAGCTTTTCCATCTGACTTCAGCACTGCTACCTGAGAAAAACAATCAAGATATATTTTACTGTTATTATTTTTTTGTTCATTTATTTTATAGAATACAATGCTATCTTTCATGTAACCGTTCTGAAATTTTGATGAGCTGACCTGTAAGGAGTTCCCAACCAGCTCCCGTGCATTGCTCATATTCAGCAGTAGGTCCAGGGCATTCTGAGCAGATAGGTCGCTGGATTCAGCTGAGGAGAAGCACATGGAGAAAAGTTCAGAGCTTGTCATTCAGGTTATATATATAACACCATAAATATTTAATATGTTTTCAGAGAAATCCTTACTGACCTTGTTCATAGATGATCGTGGTGTTTCCCAAAGCGTCCTGGGACACTGAGGCGTTTTCCATGCCCTGCATGGCTTGCAGTGTTGCAGAATCCACAGTGACCTAATAAGATCATGTTAAAAAAAAGAAATAAAGACAGAAAGAAAAAATAAAACAAAAACTATGGTTATTCTTTAAGAGTAAATAATATTTCTAAATTTTGCAAATTGCTGAATTTTCATGCATATGGACATTTACAAAAAAAAAAAAAAAAAAAACAACAACATACAATCTCATTATTTTGTTATTTTCATGTTTTTTTCCCTTCTCACCCCCCATTGGCATAAAAGTAACACAAGATAACAACAAATCAAACTTACAATAGTGTTCTGCAAGCTCTGTGTGTCTTCATGTTGCTGTTTCAACTCTTCTATTTGCTGCAGGGTGAAGAAAGGTCTGCGCCGCGTCTTTACAGGCTCTTCAGGGTGAGCCAAAGACCACTCTTCAAATGCCTCAGCGTGGCGACACTGCACATGAAGGCGCAGGTTCTTCCTGTGCTTAGTCATGAAGTGACACATATCACAGGAGAAAGGCTTCTCGCCTGGAGAAATTTAAAAAACACACAACATCAATAAGTGAATTCAATAGGTGAATTTAAACTCAAGCTGTTTAAATTTAGCGTTATTGTCTTTCTGCTGCACTGACCTGTGTGTTTGATGGCCAGATGGGAGACGAGAAACTCCTCTTTGGAAGTAGAGTATTTACAGTAGTCGCACTTAAAAGGCCTGTCGTTGGTGTGGGACAGCTGATGGTTGAGCAGCAGCTTCTTGTTGTCACAAGTGTAGTCACAAAACTCACATTTGAACCTGTCACATTAACACCAGAGGGGCATTAGTTATGATATCACACTCACACCTAAATTACTTATTCGACCAAAAACTATTAACTATTGTGATAGCCTTGTTTTTAAAAGAAGACTGACTGGTAGATGACAGAGTAAAAGAGGAGGAATAGAAGTCTGAGTACTGACTTGTTGTCCTCAAGACTCTGGATGTGGGTTAGGAGGTGCATTTTGAAAGTGTAACGCTTCTTGAAGGATTTTCCACACTGCAAAGACAGAAAGGCATCTTAAACAAGAAAGTAAGCAAACTTCCTAGTGGAAGAAGAAAGCAGGAGAGAATATTCATTAGTACTGGTGACACACCTCTGTGAGATAGTGAGATTACCCTCTTTTTTGTTTGTTTGAGTTGCCATATTTAATTTAAAATGATAAGAATATGAAAAGAATAGTTCTTGAACTGCATAATCCTCTTTCTGACCTTATCGCACATGTGTGGTTTCTCTGAGCTGTGGGTTTTTAAGTGCTGAGTAAGTCTCTTTTGCATGGGATACACCCTGTGACACACAGGGCAGGGGAACTCCGACGCCTTCGGCACCTGCAATAATCAGACTAAAAATCACAATGCTGACCTCTTACAGTAAGTAGCAACCAGCAAACAACAGAAACTGAAATTCTGTCAGATTATTTTGTAGAATTATTCTTAAACCACATATATGCCAATAAGTATTGTAGATGGCATTCAAATATAAATTCTTACCGACTCTGTCTTCCTTTTCCTGCAAGAGGAAAGAGAAATAATCAGTTATATCATCAACAGAAAACTTTATGAACATGTTCTTTTTCAGGAATAACTGAGTTTGACCACAGTTGCGACGCTCATACCGCTCTTTGTTGTGGACTGCCGAATGCCGAATAACATCTTTCTTGTACACGCTTGTGTAATCACACTCCTCACATTTGAATGGCTTGGTGCCCTCGTGGTTGAACATGTGCTCCTGTAAAAAAAAAATGTTTTAGGAAACTGTGGAAACATGCAAATAAACTGAGGTTAACTTGAGTGTGTTGTGATCTGTTTTATTGCAACTGACCTTGAGCGAGGACCAGCGCTTGCAGCGATAGTTGCACTGCAGGCACTTGAAGAGCTCCGGATCATTGCCTTCATGTGAGTCGATGTGGAAGCGCAGGTCTTCTAGAGTGAGGAAACGTGACCCACAGATGTAGCAGTTGTGAGGTCTCAGCAGTGGTTTGAGAGATTTGTAGTGCCGACTGGGAGATAACAAAGAGAAAGAAGAAATTAGTGCATTCTAAAATATTTTAATGGAATTTATAATAAAATGTTAAAAAGACTTACTTCCGATTCATATACTTCTTATATTTCTTGCGAAGGAAGCGCCGGGATGGTCTGCCACGTTTTCTTGGGAAGTACTCCACCTCCGTCCGTTGGTTGGATGAAGGATCTTTGTTCTCAGAGTCTGACTGGCTAATTACTGCCTCAGGTGCATCTCCATCAGTCACCGTGGGTGCACTATTGTCTAGGCCTGAAGAGCTTGCCTCTTCAGACTCATTAGCATCCGAACAAACCCTAGGCTTCTTAGCAATACTTTCTGCTTCTGCAACAAAAGCGGAAAAAGGAGAATATATTTGCCTAAGGTTTTGCATGTAGGCTCTCTAGGCTCGCAGTGATAGGCTGAAAACTCACCTTTGCTGCTGTAGCCTTCATCTACAACTGAGTACTTCCTTGGACGGCCAGCTTTACGTCGGGGACGCCCTTGAGGAGAAGAGGAGGAGGAAGTGGGAGTTGCTGACTTTTTCAGAATGGCAGGTGGTCTTCCTTTGGAATCTTCATCAGCTGGGTTGTAGTCGCTGTCCTCTGGAGACAGATTATTTTTAATCAGTGTGAGGGATAAGTGGAAATGACAGTGAGAGCTATGTGATTGAGTAAATGCTCATTAACAAGAAAAGTATTAATGTTATAATCTATTCAAAGACAGAAATTTGCATATTACATCTATGTCTTTTTCACTAACTTTCAGGATCATCAATAGCACCATCATCCACAACGTCATCCTCCTCTTCTTCTGCTGCTTGCTGGGACTCTGCAGCCTTCATCTTTGCTGCCTCCTCCCTCTCTGCCTTTTGACGGGCTAAGGTCTCACTTTTAGGAGGTCGTCCACGTTTACGCTTCTTTGGCATTTCCCCTAAAATTGTAAAAAGAAAAAAAAAGGAAAAAAAAAAGAAAAGACATTTTATCTATATACTACCAAGCTTGGTGAGATAACAATGTCATGGCTATTATTCTGCTAGCTTACCTGCAGGTTTGAAGTGTTTGTCTCTCATGTGGTTGATAAGAGTATCTTTGGAGGCACTCTTGTATGGACACATTTTACACTTGAACTGCTGCACGATCACTACCTCCATCATTTCCTCTAACTCAGCCAGGTTTGGTGGTCGTTCTCCAGAGCCTTCTGCTACAGTTGATGTCTCCATGTCCCTGCCGAGCCCAGCTTCATCCTGAGAGCCTTGGGGCTCCTCTTTGCTGGGTGAGCAGTGCTGGGCCAGCTCAGGTTCTGCATTAGAGGTATAGGTCCCACTGCTGCTGATGAATGGGCCCGGCTGGCTCTCGCTGCCTTCCAGTGCCTCTGGAAGCCCACCTGAACCTGCCGTGTCTGCCAGAGGATGGTCTGAAGAGGAACTGTCGTCAGTATAGAGAGAAGCCTCTGGGCCATTGCTGCTCTCCATATAACAGGAGTGCTGGGGCTGCTGTTGAGAGTGCTGTGGCTGATCTGGATCCTGGTTCTCATCATCATCTTCATCATCGTCGTCGTCCTCCGCTTGGTAACGAGAACAACCTGGCTGCTCAGAGTCTGCAGCTACAACACATTCCCCACCATACTCAGCCGCATACTGACGACTTGTCTGAGTCCGGTGATCTGCACTACTGTCAATGTAACTGCGTGAATGATGTGGCCGCTCCCCGTCATCCACTGCACGCCCAGGATACCCAGCACTGCACTCCACCACATAGTGACTTCGGCTGGTAGGATTTGAGTCAGCTCCACTGCACCCCACATAACCAGGCAGATCCTGGTCACTGTTATTCCCACTATAGTCAGGGAAGCCTGAACGGGAGCGTGTCTGGTCAGGTTCCTCGCCTGAACACTCCACATAGGAAGATGAAGATTCCTCTGTCTGGTCTGGACCATCTGCACTGCAGTCCATGTACTGGGAGGGGTGGGAGTGCTGTGGCTGGTCAGGCTGGCTGCTGCTGTCTTCTAAGTAACCTGAATGTCCAGGCTGATCATCGGGCTGGTCAGGCTCAACATTGCCTTGCAGGTCTCTCTGGTCAAGACAGGTGGATGTGGGACCTTCGGCAAGAGCTTCTATTGCTATACGATTGGACAGGGCAGAAGATGACATCTGAGCTACCATAGGAGCACCTGCACCAATAAACAAGGAAATGATTAAAAAAATATTCCTGAACTTTGTTTAACTTTGTTGTCATCAGCCTAAACAGATTTTAAGTATAACAATATAAATGTATATTGCTTTAAAATATAAACACATTTCTAATGTAAAAATTATTTTGCTAGTGGATAAAGATCAAATTAAAGCATTCAATTCATACATACATGACATTTACAAGCACTGTAAACAAATATAAAACATATAAGAGTCATTTATCAGAATTATTATTTTAAATTATTCTGGCCAATTGAAAGATAGAATAGAATAGAATAGAATAGAATAGAATAGAATAGAATAGAATAGAATAGAATAGCCTTTATTGTCATTGTACAGAGTACAACGAAATTGGAGTGCCACTCCCTTGGTGCAAGTTTCAATAATAAATATAAACGTAAAATATAAAAAGTACAAAAAAAACAATCGTAAGTACTCAAACAATAGTATGTACAATATATACAGGATAGCAGCATTAATATAATGACAGTATGAATAGCAGCATAATATAATGACAGTGACGGTATGGAATAGGTTCAATTGTTTTTGTGCTTATTTACTACGGTGATAGCTCTGGGAAAGAAGCTATCCCTGAATCTGTTTGTCCTGGTTTTATGTGACCTGTACCGTCGGCCTGACGGTAATAGTTCAAACAGTTGGTTGCTGGGGTGAGAGTGGTCCTTGATGATATTGCCAGCTCTGCTGAGGTACCGAGAGTTTGTAGTGACCTCCAGGCTGGGCAGAGAGCAGCCAGTGATCTTCTGGGCTGTGTTGATGACCCTCTGCAGTACTTTCCTGTCTGCAGCTGAGCACCCTGCATACCATGTTGTTATGCCGTACGTTAGGATGCTCTCTATGGTGGCTCTGTAAAATGTCACCAGCAGCCTCTCCTCCAGGTTGGTCCTCCTGAGCACTCTCAGAAAGTGGAGACGCTGCTGGGCCTTTTTAACCACCGCTGTAGTATTTGCAGTCCAGGAGAGGTCATCAGATATCTGCACGCCCAGAAACCTCATGGAGTGTACCCTCTCCACACAGCTCCCGTGGATGTAGAGTGGGACCGGGTCTGCTCTGCCCTTCCTGAAGTCCAAGATAAGTTCTTTAGTTTTCGTGGTGTTCAGTTGGAGGTTGTTAACTGAACACCACTCAGTCAGTCTGTTGACCTCATCTCTGTAGTCCGACTCATCCCCCCTTGAGATGAGTCCAACCACTGTGGTGTCATCCGCGAACTTTATGATGGTGTTTGAGAGATGGGTAGGGGAGCAGTCGGATGTGTAGAGCGTAAACAGGAGGGGACTCAAAACACATCCTTGTGGAGACCCGGTGCTGAGTGTGATGGTGCTGGACCGGTGGAGGCCGAGTCTGACAGACTGTGGTCTATTTGTCAGGAAGTCCTTGATCCAGAGGCAGATGGGGGTGGAGAGTCCCAGGTGAGACAGTTTCTGGACCAGGATCTCCGGGATGATATGATTGAATGCTGAGCTGAAGTCCAGAAAGAGCATTCTCACATAGCTTCCTCGGTGCTCCAGGTGACTCAGCGCAGTGTGGAGCGCTATGGTGATAGCGTCCTCGGTGGAACGATTTGTCCTGTAGGCAAATTGGTGGGGGTCCAGAGTGGGAGGCAGACCGGCCCTGATGTGCTGACAGACCAGTCTCTCAAAGCACTTCATCACTACAGGCGTAAGTGCCACAGGCCTGTAGTCATTTGGGCTGGCCACAGCTGTCTTCTTGGCGATGGGGATGATGGTGGAGGTTTTGAGGCAGGGCGGGACGGTGTTTGATGACAAGGAAAGGTTGAAGATTTTAGTGAAGACTCCGGTCAGTTTGTCAGCACATGCTCTGAGAACCTTTCCATGTATTCCATCAGGACCTGCCGCCTTCCTGGGATTCACTGACCTTAGAACACACCTCACTTGGTGCTCCCTAAGTGTTAGTGTGCCAGTGCTGGGGGCGGGTGGAAGTGGTGTGGCAGCTGAGGGCTTGGTCGTCTCAAAGCAGGCGAAGAAACGGTTTAGATCCTCAGCCAGTGAGGCATCAGTCCTAGATGTTGCCTGGTTATTGCTTGATAATGTGATTGATCCCCTGCCACATTTTTCTGGGGTCGTTGTCAGCAAAGTGATCTTCAATCCTCCTCCTATAGGCAGCCTTAGCTTTCCTGATGCCTCTACTCAGGTCTGCCCTGGCCGCCCTATACGCAGCCCTGTCCCCTGACTTGAAGGCAGTGTTGCGGCTTTTTAGGAGGGATTGCACTTCGCTATTCATCCAGGGTTTTTGATTTGGAAACACCCTGACCCTTTTGTTGACAGTGACATTGTCAACACAGTTCCTGATGTACGAGAGTACAGTGTCCGTGTACTCCTGGAGGTTGTGGCTGGAGAATAAATCCCATACAGTTGTTGAGAAGCAGTCCTGCAGTTGAGAAAGGGCTCCTTCAGGCCAGGTTTTTATTGTCTTTGTCTGGGGCTTTGTTTTTCTCATGATAAGAGAAAGATGATAAGTTAGCAGGAACACCCCACTTACCGTCATCTGGACCTTGTAGTATTAGATACTGGGTTGTTTCTGCACCCCCATCTTCTGCACTGGTCACAGCTATACAACCTAAAAGAAAAAGATATAAAATCTCATGCCATAAAGTTTTCAACATAAGACAAGTTCATCGTTCTCTTGTCAGGACATGATGGAAAACGAAGAGTCATTAAAAACATATACCATTCATGATATCGGGGCCGATGGTGGATTCTATGATCTTGTCAATGGCAGACCCCAGATCTGATGAGGTAGAAGCAGTTGAGTCAGAAACCATCATAGCCCCTTCAGAGACAGCACTCGAGTGGACCAGCACTTGAGCTGACTCAGACACAAGCACCGACTGAGTCACCGTGGAGACACTGGACACACTGGTGGACTGGGCCACTGAAGAGGAGTCTGGAAGATGGACCGATGAAACTCTGACATCTGTGCTAGAGCTTGTTTCTGGGATGAACACCTTAAGAGTGAGGGAAAGAAAGGATGACATCTGGAAACTTACAGATTAAAAAGCTACATTCATCGCTGTTGTTTTTTTTGTTTTATTTTGTTTTGTTTAACCACACTGTATTTTTAACTTACCACAAGTCCCTCCGAGCTCTGTCCAACATGGCAGTCAGACTCTGGGGCCTGTGCATGAGAAGCAGCAGCATCACTGCTGTCTGCAGACATCGCCTCTGATGACTCCATTCCCATGCCACTTTCAGATGGCTCCTCCATCCCTGAGGGACCTGCATCACTGCTGCTCTCCACCTCATTCTCCTCCAAATCCATAACTATCCACAAGAATTAAACAAAAAAAATTAACCAAACCACTCCACCTATTTCTATTTTCCAAACAAAATAGATCTACACTACCATACTACTGTACTGTAAATCTAAGGTGTCATCTCTTAAACATACCTTGAATATCCATACAAGTGCTGTATATATAGATATATGCAACTTGCACATAGTTTAAGTACGAAGGAAGATCACTATTTGTTTTTAAAATTTAGACACTCTAAGCTATGTTATATGGAGTTAAACAGCAACGTATTTCATAACTTTAAAACCAGTAAGACCTGCGGACATTAGGGGCTGAAAAAAAATTGTCTAACTTAATCAACTGTATTTAAGTAAGAGTGTATTTGCTGAATAAGGCTGTTGCAGTGGATCATAACTTGTATACTGCCTAACTCCTGTCAATCAGAGCCAACTCTAAATGACCTCTGAAGGTTTTGTGGTCACTTCTCTGTTTCCAAGGTCAGATTGAACTCTCTATAGTTTGCATTTAGTTGGAAAGACCAAACTGAGCAGTGCACACTAATAGTTTACTTAGGTGTAGTTCCGATAGATTGTCAGTTTTCATAAACTTTATACTTCTTTACTGGTTAGAGTTAAATATGACTTCATTTGTTATAGCAGACTATGTTCAGATCATGTGTACTGTAGTAGCTTTCCACTGCAGCAACCACTGCAGTGCTTGATATTGTTACACAGTTTACTAAAAGGGATTACGTGCAAGTGAGTTTGTTTCTGAGCATTTACCCCAAAGCCTTTTGCTTCTGTTAACATCGTATCTTTTGACTCTTAATTTTTAGTAAATCTCATGGGTATCTTGATTCAGCGAAAGAAACTCTTGTGATTTTCACACTATCATAATTTGTTGAAGACCCAGGAACAAAGTTTTTTATAAACTTGCTCACGACCAAAACAGCTAACTGGCTAGCTTCCATATAGCTAACCAGCACTGCTGTTCGCTTAACGTCGGGCTTTTGTGGGGCTAACAACCGACACTTACAATCATAGAACTTGTGTTTGAGCAGCACAGTACAGTTATAACCTAAATGCTGCTGCTAAGTCGCCATATCGGGTGTTACGTGATGCAAAATAGCATGCGTTAGCCTTTTTTAAACGGGCCTAGCTGCCCTTCATCCTGCCTGCTCCGCGTCGCCATTTTATACCAACTAACCCACTTTTCCATTCAGGCATTCTGAAAGCTCTACTGGGGACCTCGAGGGCCTCCGCTGCGGCAGACCGCCCAAATTCTCTCCCTGAAGAAAATAAAAACAATTTCCATCTTCGGCAGGAGAATCGCAGCTCTTTTTTCTTACCGTATATTTTCGAGTAGTAGGGTGTCCTTTGGTGTGGAGGCGCTAATTCGAACAGAAGTTACTAACCGATAATTGTTGCTTCATTCTAGTCGGGCACCATGAGTATCTCCTCGCTTCCTGTCCGTGCAACCGGATCTTATTTATTGTTTTTATTCAAAACGGAGCTTTTTGTTTTAACCAGTCATAATATTTTTTTATTAACTTCAACATTTTATTTCTAATAATCACTTGACCGTTTTTCGTTGTTGCAAATATTCGTGAGATATTGCTATGTTTTTACTCATTGGGTGGACTATTGTTTTTAAGAGGAAGACGTATTACGTAATTGGGTGCGGAGTAATATGCGTACACACTAAACCTTTAAGTTTCAAAATGCAAACTAATTCATTTAAAGCGAAATGGTTAACCAACTTACTCAGTGTCAAAGATGTGATTTGGAACACATTTCTAAAACATGTTTTACCATGTTTGATGGGTTAGGTTACATTTTTGCTTAAATGTGATTATAAAACAGAAGCTACCTGTGAAATGTTCTAGTTTTCATAAACAAGCTCTTCTAGTGTGGAATCTTGTATGCAAGCATAATGTCTCTCCAACCAGTCAAATGGAATAAATTACCAATACTGATTTGTGATGGCAGTGTCACTAAAAAGCAATATTCCTATAAAGGACAAACACTGACCCTCGATATTAATTATTCTTGTTGTGTGTGTGTCAAAATGTTTTGGAATGATGTACAGCAATATATTGGACAAAAACCGAGGAAATGATAATTACAAACCTAACATACTTCATTCAATTTTTGCTGCTTGTAGGAAAATTTCATATTCATAAATCAGATATGCTCCAAATCAAGTATTGACCACTTCTGTCAATACTTCTACTTCTGCAGCTTCTTCGGTGTTACTATTGGTCTCTTGAAATTCTCCCTGACCAGTTTTCATCTTTGAATTAATTTTAAGGGGGTCATTCAGTTCTTTGCAATGTCAGTGTTGTCCCATATTTTCTCCGGCCTTATTTTTGTATTTTTATTTTTGTAGTAACTGATACTTTTCACCAGTGAGATCCCTTTGATGCTTTGTAAGCTCTTTACAAAACATGACTTTTCTTACAACTGAGTAAATGCCAAGAAAATCCTCCCAGGGCAGCTGAACTTTAATTGGGGTTAATCTGAGTCTTGATGGGGGGGGGGGCGTGTTTACTCAAGACACTTCAACCAAGCATTACTTGAAGGGTGTCTACACTTATGCAATAAGCTCATTGTATTGTTTAGTTTTTTTAAAAATATTTTTTCCTGTAACATATTTGTTTGTTTTTTAAAATTGAATTGTTTGGTTTATATGTCACATTAAAGGTAAGAAAGGTTTTGAAATGATTTATTGTGCTCTTATTTTTTCTGGCATTTTAACACAAGTGTGTACACTTTTCACTGTGTATGTTTTAGCTGTCTTGAATTGTCTTCAAAGCATTTCAGTGTGTTTTTAGTGAATGATTAATACTGCTCACAGGGTTAAATTGTTTTCACAGAAAGTTTATTGCATTGATAGGCAAGACTTTGATAGAAACATTTAGGGATACAGCAACATATTAATATCGATTGATATCAGCCTCATTGACTTCCACTGGCCTATCACAAACAAGATGGCAATCACTGATACTAGTTCATGATATCTCTTGTATCACATCAATTTTGATGGCTAAACAGATTAATATTCAAAGATAAAGTAATGAACTGTTATTTTTAACAATGGCAGTTCTTTGTTTTCTTTGCACAAAGGGTGAATAAATAATAAACCAATACAATCAAAACAAAAACATCGGCTATTGGCAAACTTCAAATTTTGATCATATCAGTATCAGTAAAGAAAATATTTGGTGCATCCCTACAAAATGTATTAAACCTCTTAAATAATTTATGTGTAGGAGACATACCTTGTCTTCCAGTGCAAGTAATTGGCTCTGAAGCCATTTTCAGAAAAACACACACAATAATCGTACAAAACAAATAAGTTTGAGACAAAAATAATATTAATGTTAGATATTGCTATAAATATCAAAATAATCTAATACTGTTAATAGTCTGAGCCTGTCAGACATGGTAATTATTTTGCAGCTCCGGGGTCTGAGCCAGAGCGCTGTTAAGAATAATTACGTTTCTGTTATAGGCCACCATAACCATCAGTTCACAGACAATCAGACTGAGGGAAGGCAGTGCCAAACATTGCAATTTGCTCTAGTGTACTGGGACTTTGGCACATTTTTAGGCCGGCGCTACATGTTTTATAACCAGTATGACTGAAAGACAATTATTCACATCCCAGAAAGCACGTAAATCAGCACAGCAGGTGCTACACAAAAACACTGTCACATTCTGCCAGACAGCAGCTGGGAGAAATGGGTACCACCACATTACAACTCCCAGCTCAGTATGTGTGTATTCAGTAGCGGGTGTCTGATGAGCACTTGAGCAGGTCATATTTGACATAGCCAACACGGTCCACCTGCCTGCGGGAATTCATACGCCAGTAGAAGCGATCCCGGCAGAAGTAAGTGTGACCTATAAGGAAAATAATGAAGTTAATATAAATTAAAGCAAACACCCTAAAGTGCTCTACTGCTGTTTTTTCTGATGTTTTGGGGTTTTTTTCCCCCTTAAACTTAAGAGAAAATTTACATTTTGTAGTTTATTTACCTTGGTACTGGAATACATCATGAGCATCACTGGGGATACCACCAAAGACAACATCAGTAAACTTTGGATAGCCCTTGTCAATTGTCTGGGCCTTCACATCCAGCCTGTTTAGATCAAACAAAACAAAGAGAGAAAATGTCATTAAAATGGCAAAAAAGTAGCAGTTTTCTCTTAAATTCAGGACTGTAAAGGCTGAGTTTTAACCTACCTCCAGAAGTTCTCCCCACTGAAGAGCAGCACTTTGCCTTTCCCCCTCTGCAGAGCTCCCTCCACTTTCTGAATGTTGTTGGGCAGGCCTAGTTTCTCAATGCTGCGGGGACCCAGAACATTCTGTCCTGTGTAAACCCAGAATCTGCTCCCTGTAAACAATAAAATGATCATTATTAGACCGTCAGCACTGTTGGCTAATACAGGCTGTTAAACATTGCATGAGGGTTCATTACCTGAGAAGAAGTACAATTTCTTGGTCAGACTATCCTCAAAGGCAGAGTCGATGACAGCTGGAAGAGCAGGCCACTTGTTAGAAATAGAAAAGGGCCCTGCATTGCTGCTCCCGGACATCTTCCAGTAATGTCTATAAAATTGACACACAAAATTTAACATTTCATGTGCTTGGAAATCTTGTTTTTACTTGTTTGGAAAAGAAGAATGCGATAAAGTAGGATGAGTAAGCTGCTCACCCATCCTTGAAGAAATGTAGTTCTCCTTGAATCACAGTGATGGTGTCAAATGTGTCCTGCTTGCAGGCATCTTTGGTTGGATCCACAGGTACTGCAGTAGTGGTGGTGGTGGTGGGATCAGTGGGCTCAGTGGGCTCAGCGGTAGGCGGTTTGGGGTTAGGTGGGGTGGGCACAGGGCCAGTTCTACTTCCTGAAAAAATATATAGTTTCATGAGAGATATTGCTGCGAAGTTAGGTACATTAACACTTTAATGCCACATGCTAAGAAGAAACGCTTACCATAGAGATACTGAATGCCGCTAATGTCATCGCTATGCAAGGAGAAGTCTTCAGCATAGCTGTACATGGGGTACATGAGAGCTTCTCTAATGTTGGAGTGATCCAGGCCAAGAGCATGTCCAAATTCGTGGGCAGCCACCAGGAACAGACTATAACCTGTAACAAATATATTAAATATTATTAATGACTAATGATTCATTTTAACCTCCTCTTTTTTTCTGCCTTGTGTTTGTTGCTCACCCTGGTCAGGACAGAAGCCCCATTTCTGGTCATCATCATAGCTGTCAGTGGTGCTGCACCACAGCTTGCCATCTCCTCGTCCCTCACTTGTGCATGAGTGATACTCCTTACCCAGGAACACAAAGGGGAAGTGGCAGGGATCTCCCTCAGAATTTCCACCAATTACAGCTATATCTGGATAAACAGAGACATAACAGCAGCAGTTAAACAAAAATAACAAGGCACTGTGGCAGCACTGCACTGCATTTATGTGTTGTGGTTTATGTGTTCCCTCACCACGACTGGGACAGAATCCATATTTCTTATCCTGGTCAAAGTTGCCTGTGGTGGCACACCAGCGGTAACCATCACTGCGGCCCTCTGTGGTACAGCTGTCATACTCCTCCCCCAGAAAGGTGAAAGGGAAAACACATGGAGCTCCACCAGCATTTCCATCAAAAGTGTATAGAACTGTTAGGATGAAAAGAGAATAGAAGTCAGCATGTCACAAAAGCAAATCCGCTTATCTGGGTGACCTGTGACATGTGATTTGCCTTGGAGAATACAGTGTCAAGCTTACGTTCACTTGGGCAGAAGCCATATTTCTTGTCCTTGTCGTAGTCAGCTGTGGTGGAACACCATGGCAGATTGTCTGTGCGGCCCTGTGTGGTGCAGGTGGAGTAAGATTTGCCCTCAAAGCTGAAGGGAAAGTGGCACGTGGCGCCATTCGCATTTCCAAAGTGAGTCTTCACAACTATATAGACAGAAGAGACCGGACATTTAATTACATTTAAAGTGAACACTAGGGGGAGACAAATGCTTGTTGCCGGTGTTTCTAATTACCTGCTCCTTTCCCCAAGGTCCAGAACTCATCATCGTCAAAGTGGGCGTCTCCCTGAATACCCTCACCAGGGGGGTAGGCATGGGCTAGAAGGCCATCCTTACCATCAAATGGGTAGGGGTCTCCGTGGTCTGAATAGAAATGTGCACTTCACATTAGTGTTTGGTTTTCTATGCAACTATGTTGCGTCAGCGCGCATAAAACAAATCAAACGACCATCGTAAAGCACATTACCCTTTTTCCCAAACGATATCATGATGTCAGCCGTGCCGTCATAGAGACGGGTAAAAGTCAGAGGGGTCACATCACTCCACACCTTAAACGCTCTGGCAAAAGCATCGTCAATGATAGCGCTATCCATGTCTGGGGAATAGTTAAGGATCCTGTGGAGGAGATAAAATAACATACACAGTCAGAACTTCGTTGCACAGTCCGCCCCTTACATAGTGAACTCAGTGACTTTTTTTTTCTTGCTCACCTATAAGTAACATCTTTGTGGTCCCACTTGAGGTCTCCTGCAAAGGTTTGATAGTTGGCCACATCAGGAACTCCGCAGCGAGGTTTTTTCATAGCATCCAGGGTTTCTTTATCCAGCACCCCAGTCTCCTCCAGCCCCAACTGATTCTGCATCCTCTTCAGAGCCTTGGAGGTGGACACCATAGACTGGAAGCCACTGCGTTCCACAGTATTCATGTAGCCGAAGTTCTTTAGGTAATTCTGGAAGGAGAACACGACAAACCAACATTACTGTGTTACTGTTACAATCCTTCTGCAGAAATTAACTTTATCTGTATTTACACTGTCTTTCTGCATAGCTTGGTTAAATATCCCACTTATGCAATTTTATTCTGTCTGAATAAAATAGCCCTCATACTTACTTCTGCCAGCTCCGAATCAGTCATGTTTTTGGGAATGTCTCCTGGAAAGGTGACAAAGACGGACTTCAGGGGAAGGCTCCATCCGTTTTGTGTGCTTATGCCCAAAAGTAAACACACAAGTAAAGTACAGCATCTCATGGTGAGATCTACTGTAGGCTGGCGCAAAATATAACAAAAATATTTACTAAGAGTTTGCAGTCAGCAAGGACTCAGACCAAAAGAAACAAACTAAAAAAAAAAAGCCAAAATGATTCTCCTCTGATGTTGGATTTTGCTGCAGCTTTGGCTCCCTTCTTCGTTTTGACTGGAGGCTCTTGCTGTAGTCTTGCTGTGATGTGCTGCTGGTTAAGGGTTAGGGAACCTTGTATTTATACATCAAAAAACTCTTAGTCACCTGACCTTATTCCCCTCCCACACAAAAACCGCATCCCTCCTACATACATTTTGGCAAACTGCATTAGTTGAATGAACATAGGGACTTTCCAAATATCCACTTTTAGCTTTACATATAACAGCTAATGAGTGACTGACCTAATGTAGTTTTGGGTAGATTTGTCAGACTGGAAATGAGTGTTACTGAATGACTACCTGGCAATGGCTGATAAGACCAATTTTGGTAAACAGCAATGCTTGTTTTGTGTTTTGATTAAAATAAACAAATAATGTATGATGCCAGATACCCACAAAAATAATTAGGAAATGATGAAGTACTTTGAAAGTTTTATGTGTTTTCAGCCATTCAAAAAGCACCAAAAAAAAACCCCAAAACACCATAAAAACCATTCAGGAAATAACAAAAGAGATTAACATCATTAAACAAAAAAAATAAACAAAAGGTTAAATTTGAACAGTGAAGTTGTTTTTTTTTTAAAAAAATTTGTATTTTTAAAGCATAACACACTCATCGTGTCATCATGGGACTCAGCTAGACACTTCTGTTATTTCTGCTCAAATTATTGATATAAAAAGATTTCTGCTTCCACTTTTTTCATAAATACAACTTGTTTCCTCTTTTTGTTAAGTTTTGAAACCAAAGGAAACATGAAACTAGGTCAAGCCAGACGCAGGATCGCATTGAAAACTTGGAAAGAAAATGTTGCTTTGTTAAGGCAGTAACCTAATGATTTCTTGTATTTGCTGCATTAAGCATTAGTATGTATCATCATAAATGGTAACAATGAAATCAGCACACACTCACATTTACTTCCTTTGCAGTTTACATTTTTGCAGTTCAGATTTTTGGGAACTAACTGCTTCATCATTGCCTGCCAACTACTGGTGCAACATCTTCAATTGCTTTATCCCCAGAATGACTCAATTCATTAGCAATTACTAACATGTCCTATTTGGCAAGAAGCACTGCGTCAAATGTTTTTGTATTTTTCCCATAAAGTTCTCATGCACGCATTGATTTCATAACAATTTGAGACATCACTGAAAAACACATAAACACAGATATGACTTAAGGAAAACTTGTTTTTTAATCTTTAATCTTTAGAGAATGCCAACTATGTGTACTGCTGTGTGAATGTTGAACCATGAAATGTTGATATTTTGGGAGATGTGAATATCAAGGTGGGAGAGGATGTGTCTCAGCCAGCATGCCATGACTCACTTGTTCTCACATGAATGGTCAAGACTACAGATATGGGGCTTTTTGTCAGTGAACACATCCTTTCTACTGTGCAAACATGTTTACTTAGTACCTTCACAGATGCAGGAAAATAAACAACTCGTTTTGCAGAGTCAAAATGTCTTGTGTAAAAAGCAGAGAGGGTATGTCTTGTCCAAGAACTTGAGAATAATGTTTTACTAAGTAAAGTGAATGACTATAAGATCAGTTGGCTGTAAATAGAACTAGACTGAGTTTTAAACTTGGAAATGCAAAGAACTGTATGCACATCCTCTGACCTAAAGATGTTGGGTTACCTTTTTTGGTAAAGGAAATGGTGTGCATACAGTATTACTGAAGAGGAGGGTTGAAATTTTGGACCTGTGGTTTATTGAGGAAGATGTATTTCCGCATCTCTGAATTCATGGTTTCCTGGTGTGGGTGATGCTTCATACATTTTGACACATACATCCTTTGTTTGCCATTTGGTAATGTTTGTTGACGTACACTAGAAATGATGTTATCTTCTCACGAAGAACATATTTTTAATTCTATGTCTGCAATTCGCTTTGTTTTCCCTTGAACAGCAGCAGTAATGGTCCACATCTTTCACATATCTGTAAAACTTCCAGGCCATTTACCTGTCTCCATTAAAGTCACATGAAAAAGAAAGTGCACACTTTTTGACTTCTAAGGTTAAGTATCACGAGAATCATTAGAATTATTAAATACAACGTCATGAGAAAAATGTATTAAACAAAAAGTTTTGGCTAAAATGCAGAAACTGTGTGGAAACTAAGTACTGCTTTCATAGGAATTAAGAAATAGCAGCCAAAGAGGGAAGACATCAGCAAAAATCTTTGAGAAGTAACTGCTGCTGCTTATCAATGTGAGAAGAGTTTTAAGACAATTTCCCATTAATGTCCATCGTGTGAAAAGTGGAAAGCATTTAAGTCTTCCATACATCCCACCAAAATCAACCCAAGGTCAGACAGTGCAACACTCACATCTCACACCCTACAACCTTTAGTTAGCATGTTAAATGTTTAAGTTCATGACAAACAAAAAGTATTCTAGAGTCAAATATGAGACCATCTGTCGGCCCACACGGGGTCATGCTACAGGACAATGGTCCCAATCACACCAGCTAATCTAAAACAGTGTGGCTGACAAAGAAAAGAATCAAGGTGTTGAAACGACCCACTCAATGTCTAGATTTCAACCTGACTAGAATGGTGTGGCAAGACCTTAAGAGAGCCACGCGTTACCAGATGTCCACAAATCTCAGTGAACTGAAGCAATGCTGGACAGAAAAAAGAGCCCAAATTCCCCCACAATGATGTGACAGACTGATAAATCCTATTACATCACTGAAAACAATCACTTCAAGCTGAAAAGTTGCTTTTGCTGCAAAGCTGGTTCTACAAGCTATTGAGTCACATGGTGCAGTTTCTGCATTTGTTGTGGTTATTGTTAAATAACTAATGATATGGCACAAGACAGTATGCCATTCATTATTGTTCATCTCAGTATTTAAATAATTTTAGCACCTGCACAGAACCAATTTTTATATTATGTCCTGATATGTAAAACCTTAGAACTGAAAGAGGATGTACTCTGTTTTTAATGTGTATATTTTACATTGCTGTGTAAAGAGTTCATACTTTAACATATTTTAACAGAATAGCAATAAGTAAATAAATAAATATACTGCCACTTATATTTGGCGATATGGCTCTTTTTTTGGACACACATCCCTACCTTCCAAGTACATACATGAAAAAAAGGGAGGACTCCAGTACAGTATTAAAACAGATATATTAAGTTAGTCACAAAGGAGATGGAGGCTGGGTTTCAAAGTGGCTTGCAGGTGGCCAGCAACTGTAGGCACATTATATGGAACATTTGCAAGTTGAATGTGTAGAAATTTATCAGTTGAACCATTAGCCATTAGCTTATATGTGCTGGCAGTTGATCTACCGGGACTGTATCGGAGCTTGAATTCTTTGGCCTTCTTGACGTTATGCTCACTTTGATTTAAGAAGAATGAAAAATGTCAGTGTTCCAAATTTTATGACATTTGTTGCCTTTACTGACTCCTACTAACAAACCTAAACCATGTTATTGCAAATGAACTGAAAAATGTACCTGTCTAAAATGTCTCATCTTGCCAGCTACATTGTAGCACACTGCATGCCCTGATATTCTGCTATATCTTTGGGTTCACTGATTTTGTTCAGTGCAGAATAAAGCAGTTCTATTCAGCCTCAAAGCAACAGCTGACATAAATCTCTCTTTAATGTAATGCCCTTTCCTCCCTTTTTTCTTCATTTAACATGATCTAACTGTTATTTCTGCTTATTTGTAGCTCCGGAAAGGATTCCCAGATCTCGTTTCAAAACATCTGCCTCTGATTTCACATGGCGTCAAAGGTTTAATGAACATGGCTCCATGCATTTTAACAAATGCCACATTTCATTTGGTTTCACCACTGTGCTCCCAAAAAGACGTCTGGCCGAAAACCTTGAAAAATACACATTTTTGCATGGCATCATTCCAAAATTCGCCCTCATTCACAGCTCAGTCTGTTGGCACACACCACGTGACCATATGAGGTGGCCGACTGCGTCAGCAGTGAACTGGATAATATCAGAGTGGAGTTGCTAGACCCTCACAGCTAAAGTGGGTTGGATTTTTTGGATTAGGTTTACTGTGCAAATGACTAACTTATGTAATACCAAAAAAGTCATCATTTGTGGCCTCTGTGTATTTTCCCTGGGGTTGCTAAAAAACACACACACATGCAGATACTATAAAAACACCATTTTATAGCCAAGAAATGTTTTGAACGGTGGCAGCAGAACTGTGTGAGTGTTTCACCAAAGTGTAATTCATACCCTCATTTTTTTCAGCCAGCCTGGATTCAATGTTTGCAGTTTTGCAACTTTGCCCTTAATTGTTAACATGCCCTGTTTACTTTAAAACTGCCTTGTTAAAGCAAATTGTTTATGTCTTATGGTATGTTACTAGCAGGCAGTTCACTTCCTGTCTGCGACAGTTGATGTGGTTCCTTGGCTAGCTTCGTTTTTCATCTGTGTTGTATTTTATGACGACTGGCTTGCTGACATTGTGGTGGGATTCAGAGATTGTGCAACAATCAGGAGCATTACTTGGTTTGATGTGGAGGAAATGTAACCCCGTCACCACGTCCAGGTACTTTACGCAGCCTGTGCTGAGTCTGCTGAGTCTTGCAGCTATTCTGGGAATGGTTTTGTTTTTACGCATGTTTATTTTGGTTTTCCAAGACAGGCTCTGTATTTCTTTCTTTTAATTTTGATCGCTCCATGTTCTTCAGTTCATTACTACAGTAGCAGTGAAACTAAAACAGTTTTTACCCGTATGTCTCATGTATTGTCTCTGAATATCTGTAGCACTTCATAATTTGTCCAGATACTATGCGTGCTTGTGGGTGAAACTGTCACACTAAGATCATTGTAGCACAGCACACATAACAAATGACACAACCAAAACAAAAACTGATGAAAACAAGTCAATGCCAGGGGCGGAAACCATGTTGTGCCCTCCAATCCCTCAAGGGTCACTCATATAACAGCTTGTCTATAATGAGTCATAAGTCAGCGTGAAACACTTGACAGAAATATTTCCATGAACAGACTTTACACAGTTGTCATAAAGTTGAATAGAGTCATATGAATACAAGTGTAGGAGCACAAGAGGCTGGAAGTTTGACTCATGTCTCCCTGGATCAGTAGACAGGAGTAATTATTCTACTTCGTCAATGATAATCAGAATGCAGGCCATTAGTTTGGGAATATTTCTTGTTTATTGGCACAATATTTTTCCATATCATGCTTTATTGTACAAATCTAATAAAATGTTGGGATGTTAGGAGATGGGAAAAATGGATACAAAAGTGGATACAATTAAAATATACTTATTACTATCGTCAACATCAGGGATTTTATATGCTAAAAAAACAATAATAGTGATGCTGACAATCCGAACAGTAGCAATTCATCCATTATCATGTTTACTCTAAAACACACAAGACAAAACACTGAAGCTCTTCTTCTTCAACTACTCCTTCTTTAACTTCTCCAAACTGTATCTATGGTTGAGTTAATCCTGAATCTTTCTTCAGAATTCAGATGATGACAGGAGATGATGACTACACTCAGCCAAGACATGTGGAAATAAGTTTTGAAACACGGTGCAGTGCAAACCTGATCAATGCAGTTCAAATTTGCCATGTTCATGGTCCAATTATTGTGTTATTTCCCTGGCACAGAGTCCATAATGACTGCTACAGTCATAGCCTTCCTCTGCGTCTCAGGTACTCTACAGGATTGGGACACACTGGCACTGATTAATGAAACAGGATGTGACAGAGAAATCTCAGACCAACATGAGTACATGTAAACTGGTGTTTTGTAAATACTTTAAGAATCAGCTCAAGTCTTTGAGAACATGTAGCTTTGTTCAACTATCATGAAAGAAGTCACGAAGAGAGATGTATACTTTTACTTCATGTTTTTTTTTTAGATTAAAACATGAAACGGGGAGTCATAAAAGGAGAAAAGGGCCACAGCAGGAAGGGAACTGGGTATGTTGTGGTAGACATTCACGCCTTAACCCCTAGGCCACCATACGACCCCGGGGAGATATCGTTTTAAATAATGCTGCAGGCAATTTGTGTGAAGTACTGTCATTATATAATATCACTAAAAAGCAACAGAGGGGTTTGGCTGAGAGCCACTTGTGGGGGCAGACAGTGTCTGCTGCCACCGCAGAACAAGTTAAGGCAGGCGGAGTAATGTTGACTTTAAGGACAGCCATCTTTCACCACCACCACCATTAAAAGCTAATTACTCCCAGTCATAAGCAGTGGCCTTTTATGAGTGGGTGCCAACCAAAGCACAGCCACAAGGAGTGACACCATGGGCTATGGTGGGAGCTCTGATTGCCCTAAATATTATTTTGGATTGTTTAACTGCATATGGAGTAACGCCTTTGTAACTCTTATAAAGAGTTGTTTTTTTCAAATCTGCCACAAGGAACAGGGAAGGAAAAACAGTTAACCGTTACACTCCCAGAATGCAAAGCTGAGCACTGCAAAGTCTATTCAGCAGGTTTTTAAAAACCACAATCTCAGAAAAATGGGAAAAGAGTTGGGAATTTCCCTGTCCTCATTAAAAAAAAAGTCCTGAGAAAAAAGCAGCTGATAGCAGGTGGGAAGTGAGTCAGACAGCAGTTCAACTGCCTCTGCACATTTTACTTTAGACTTGTCGAGGCAGGCAATTATCCCTCCCTCTGATGTGTGTTTGCTGGTGTTTGCGCTTACTGTTACCATACGTGGGGCTGCAGGGGTTTGAACTCACACAGAGTAAGATAAATGCAGCATTTTCCTTCGGGGTAAAAACCTAGATTTGCACACAATATGTGTCATTTTCCAGCACTGCAGTAAACAAGTCGAACCCTGCCTGGTTGTGGTTATACATCTGCTCATGACTCTTCCTGTGTCACTGAAGTGGACAGCGCTGCATTCAGCGTAACATTTTACCATCACGAACTTGTTTAAAGTTGCCTGAGAAGTGGAGCAATAAAAAACACATTGTCTCTTTACAATGGGGACAGAATTTTAGGTCTAGTGACGGTGTGTGGGTGAGCTTCTGTGGATGTGGGAAGATTTTCTGGAACATACTGTAGGATCAAGGTCAGATAGTCAAGAACTTCAAACAGCTGGCTCGTGCTCAGAAACCAAAGGAAAACAAAAATCTTGTTTGTGATCAAAAAGAGAGATGATATCCTGCCTTAAAATTGTGCAAAATCTTGATTTAGTTTTTTTTTTTGCTGAATTGTACAAAGAACATTGCCAAGTTAAACAACGCATGTTCTTTCATAGCTAAGAAATCATATAAGCAGCACAGTTTAGCATGTCATTATGTGTAGCAGTGCTGTGTTTTCTTTTCCCTGTGCCCCCCCACCCCCACCCCCACCCTTTTTTTATAATTAGTTCCTGTAAGGGCGCCAAGCAGGTCTTTGGAGCTGTCATCAAAACTATTTTAGATTTAAAAAAAAAACACTGATCTGTCCTCCAGAACCTGCAGGAGATGCTTAATGAGGAAGCCGGAAGTCAGCCAAATCAGTAGCAGCTTCTCTTGGCACCACCACATTTTAATAAACTTAGTACTAAGTGCATCTTCACCAGTAGGTGGCACTCTGTCATAAGGGCAGTCAGTGAAGACAAAGGACAGCACTCTGGTATAGGGAATTAGTGTCAGAAAGAAAATGCACCACTAAGCTTTAACAGCCATACTGTCCATTGATCTCTTATTTACCCAAAGAAGGAACTGCAGAGCTAACAAAGCAGACAATCATCATTTCCTCAACCTGCTCCATAAAAATATCATTTTAAATCAATCCAGTGGATGATTTAGTGCATCTTCTCTTTAGTCTGGGTTCACACAGCAGGCAATGCCCTCCCCACATTTTACAGCCTGCTTCAAGGCTGCGTTGTCAACATCCTGGTGCAGAGATAAGCTTTTTCTTCTTTCGTTAAAAAAAAAAACATAACAAAAGGAGATAAAATATTGATGCTGTTCTAATTTTGTAGGCCTTTTTTGGTGAATAATTGATTTTTACTGGAAAGTAGCTTGTTTAACTGCATCGATTTCCTTGCACCGATTTATAGAAGTAGTTTCATTAATGCTCTGAGATTGCCCTGGTTTTCTGTTAAAACACCTTTATGTTTATTTTGCAGCTAAACGGGATTTCACTTAATCACTGTGCTGTAATTGCTCTGTGACATACTGCCAGTAATATGCTGCATATCATTACATCTTAATAGGCAATGTTCGGCTGATACTGAATGCAAATTTTCCATCTGCTGCAAATTTTCATCCACACATTTTGTTTTTTTGGTGGTTTTTTTTTCATCTGCTCATTTATGTTCATTGATGTGAATGTAGCCTCTCATTAGCTGCAGTGCCAACCAGGAATTGATGTTCCCAAACTGCTGCATCACAACGCAGAGGAGTCTGACACAGATGTTCTTGCAGCGGAGGCGGTATTGGTGGCCTTGTTTTTATGACTGATTGCTTCTCTGTGAAGTCGCACATGCATAACAAAGTCAACAATAGACACGAGCATCATTCTGTGCTTTACTGTATAACACATAGTAAAGTGCTGGCATGACTTTACAGAACTGTTTTGTTGGTGTTATCCTCATTTCATTTTCAGGGTCTGTTTCAGCTGCTCCCTGAGACAGATGTTGCTATCATGTATAAGTGTTTTGGTGAGGTGATGTGTTTCTTGTTGTGCAGCAGCACTGGGGGCAAAAGACACTTGCTTATTTATGATGCCTGATGAGATCCCAGGTAGATCAAACCTCTCCTCCATTTTTAATGAAAATGTTTCTTACAGGAGCGAATACGCAATCACTTCATCCTCTTTTGCTGGAGTTTAAGGGAGAAGCGGAATAGCCATGTTGGTTAGAGGTTCAGCTCAATTTATTGACTGAAAGCACAGCTGGAACAGACCACCCAGAAGAAATATTGATCCACATACAGTATTGTGCAAAAGTCTTGAGCCACACCTTGTATTTTTATAAGACAATGGGAAATAGGTTCAGCATTTTGCAAACGTGAACAAAAATACAGAATAAAAGTCAAAACCAGAGTTTGTGCACTTCTAACCAGCTTGAAAGTCAATATTTGGAATCACCACCTTTATTCTTCTACACAGCCTGAACTCTCTTAGACAAGCTCTTTCTGTTCAATTCAATTTCATTTATATAGTGTCAAATCAAACAGTTGCTTCACTTTTTAAGGCAAAGACCTTACAATCGTATATAATGTAACGTATCTTTGAGGAATAGTTTTCCAGGCTTCCTTAAGGATATCCAAACTCACGTTTGGCTGTTAGCTTCCTTTAGGTCGGGTGGGGAGCTAATGGCCTCGAGGGCCGGTGTCCTGCAGGTTTTAGATCGCACCCTTGGTCAACACACCTGAATCAAATGATCAGTTAATTACCAGGCTTCTGTAGAACTTCAATACATGTTGAAGAGGTAATTTAGTCATTTAAATCAGCTGTGTTGGATCAAGGACACATCTAAAACCTGCAGGATACCGGCCCTCGAGGCCTGGAGTAGGACACCTGTGCTTTAGGTGATCCCACTCTGCTTCAATAATGTTGAAGTCTGGGGAGGCCAATCCACGACTGATAGTGAAACACTGTCTTTTCTGTCCAAGTATCCTTTTACTGTATGACAGTGTGGCTTTAGTACTTTTCTGCGTTCACAATTCAATCAGTTTTGACAAGATCAACAGCCACATTGGCAGAAATGCTGCTCCAAACTGTGACAGTGTCATGTGAAGTGATGTGGCAGGCAGGTTTCGAACAGAAGTTGAAAAGAAACAAACCTTTATTCTGGCTGAACTAAACTAGTCAACTGTGATCCAGACAAAATTAAAACCAGGGGATACACTTACTGGAGGAAACAGGAACAAGAAGCAGGGAAACACACAGCAAAGTAGAATGAGGGACAGCATGAAAGACTACCAAAATAAGACAGAACACAAAATAAAATAACAGAACACGGGAACAGAAATGCAGATTTGACACAAAGACAGAAAGGGAAACACACAGAGACAAGACAGACTTCATACAGTGATGCTAGGAAGGAAACACAGGGACAAGTCTAGGACAGACTGAACACAAAAAGGTGACACAAACCAAGGAACAGAACAAAACTCAGAAGTGCTCAAAGGATGAAGCAATATAGAACTAGACCCTAAATGACTTCATAAACCCAAAGATTAACCAAAAAAAACTCAAAACACTGGGTCATTGAACCAGGAACCATAAGAAACAAAAACTCCACCATGTTTCACAGATGGTTCAACCCAGACGATTACCAACAGGGAGAAATAATATATTTACAGCCAAGAAGTCGGTAGTGAGCAAAAAAACCCTATAAAATATATTCAAGGGTCCTTAATCATCAGAAACGTTTAAGCAAGGCAACTGATGTGTAATGATGGCTGTTTAAACACGTTCCCAAGATTATTTTAATTTTGTTTAAAATAAAATATTTCCCTTTGCTGTTACTGCTGCTTACTGCAACTTCTGCATGTGCGCCCTTTTCATGCTTCGGTGTCTATTACACATTTTGCCGTGATATTGGGTTGGATAGTTCTAGACATTCACTGTTCTATCTCTCTCTGAACTCGTCCATGCATACTGATGGTCATTTGAACCAAAATCAAAGTTGGAGTAATCACTCCCTAAGACCAGTTTCCACTGATTTTATGGATATGACTTTCAGATAGTGTTCTTCTGCTGCAGATAGTTCTTTAGAGTTTTTCCACCACTTGTTCACTTACCTAATTTTTTTTAGGACACATCACCATACAGCATCAGCATTTTTTTTATGCTTGAGCGATTCATAGTAGGTCAGTGTTAAGTGACTTAACAAATAAAAAAAGAATAAAGAAATTTCCCTGAAATTGTCAGACTGGGCTGGAAATGAGTAAATACACAGCCAATGTCCAAACAAATACTGGGAGCGACCTTGAGAAAGCCTGGAGAACTATTGCTCAAGAGCAAATAGTTCTCCAGGCTTTCTGTTTGCAAAAGAGTGTTTTTAAGAAAGTCTGCCTCCTAGGGCCAGTGGTGACTCAGAGCTGGCCATCTACCAATCTGAATGCTGGTAGATCACTTCCTGGCTCCTCCAGTCCACGTGTATTCTTGGGCAAGATGCTGAACCCCCAGTTGCTCTTGATGCATTCATCAGTGTGTGTGTGTGTGTGTGTGTGTGTGTGTGTGTGTGTGTGTGTGTGTGTGTGTGTGTGTGTGTGTGTGTGTGTGTGTGTGTGTTTACATGTGAATGTTAGATTAAAAAAACTGCTTAGGCATAGATGTAAACACTGTATGATTGTGTGTGTGACTGAGTGAATGAGAATTGTAGAAGAAAGATTTTTGCACAGTACTGTGCGTGTATATATGTTTCGCCAGAAAAGTCAAAGCACACTTGTTATTATGGTACTCTGTACTCTATTAATTCATGTATTATTTAAATAGATCATTACTATAATGAGCAGAACTGTCTTTGGAAATATGAACCAATCAATACAACAACTGTGAAAATGTATTATAACACTTGTGGTTTCATAAAGTCAATGATAGCTATGCTCTAAGTATCACTTTTTCTTATGAATGATGAACCGTGTGAAGACAAGTCTCTCTCCTCTTTCTCAGGCCTTGTGGTTCACACTAACATCAGCCCAAGGACAGTATGTCACTGCAGGGAAAGGTCACTGCTCTAATAGAAATACACATTCTTATCTGAAGTCTCCTTTCACTTAATATTTAATCTTTTCATTGGAGCCAGTATGATAAGAACAGGGCCACAGAGCAAACTATTATGAATCTGTCACGAACCCGGCTCTGGAGGACTCGGGGGTCCGTGACCAGTTTTGACTGTTGTTATTGTTGTTAGTATTATTATTATTTGGTGATGTGTGTTTTCTCCACAATGCTGTGTTAGTCTGTGTCCCACTCGTATGTATAGGCAGGGTGTGGGTGTATACGTGTGTATGTCTGCGGGTGTGGCTGGAGGATGGAGCACAGCCACCTGCAGGCCTGATAGGTGTGGCCCTGCGAAGGACTGGCCACACCTGAAGTTCCTGCCACACCTGTTGGTGATCAGGGCTCGTCGGGGGAGCTACTTAGGAGAGTGTTGGAGCTCCCACCGGCGCGGGATCATTGAGTTATCGTACCAAGTTAGTGTGTCAGCATATGTCTGTGTTGTTCGTATATGCCCGCCGAGGGTTAGTGTTGACGGCTGCCTCTATGGTTTCCCTGCAGGAGGAAGAGTGGTCCAGAAAGGCAGCACGCACGGGGTGTGCGGAAACACAACAGCGGGGAGCACGAGCACGAGCACAGACGTCGGAGGGAAGCACGCACACGGGGTTCAAGGGAGCAACGGGGAGTTATTGTGTTTACAGTTTTTCACTGTGAATAAAGAGCACTGTTTGCATCGCAGAGTCTGCGTTTTGGGTCCTCCTTTCCCCACATCCCCACGGTCTGCCAGCCAGACCGTGACAGAATCATTATATTGAACAGTTTATTGATTTATAAAAGCTTTCTGTTTAACATCATGTCATATAAAATTGCGCACACAACATCCACTGTAGGGATTATACACATGTCATATCAGAAAGAAGCGAGTGAAGTTACTCTGTTGACAGCTTTCAAGCATAAACCCTTGCAGACACAGCACAGTCCTTATTTGCGCTGCCTGGTCTTTTTCAGAACTTCACAAGTCTTTTAATATCAAAGAAACTCACAGACTGAGAAGAAAGAAGAGAGAAGAAATGCTGTGTGAATGGTGACAACTGTCAACTGTTATCATAAAGCCACTCACGGCATTATTCTGAAAAATTAATGAGAACTCTGACAGCGCTGATAAGCCGCAGCAAGGTACCCATAAGAAGCTGAGATATCCACCGATTCGAGTGCTGATTGTTGTGGAAAAAATTACATGTCAGAGGATGACAAATGATCCAGAGGACTGAACAGACAGAAAAGAACTTGTTTATGATCTTTTAATATTACAAGTGCATCCTTAGTTAACATGACTTTATATAAGGAAGAAACATAGGTGTAAGACCTATTAGTCCAGTTCTTTTAAAAATGCATTTACTGGTGCTTTCGGCCACTTGAGAGTAGCAGAAATAAAATGTAAACACAAAACTGAAAACAGACACTTATTAACACATCCAAAGATCAATTTCACCATATAATTGAATGTTCCTGAACACCTGATGCAATATTCCCTGTCCTTAGCTCTGGTATGGTCTTCAGTGACTCCTGAGGAATTATTTTTAGACTACCAGCCCTGAAATAATGGTGTGTTTTTGAAAGATGTGAGACTGAACCTAACCAGGAAGGTTGGCTTCCGGAAAACTGAAACAAAAAGCAAAAGACTCAAAAATGACCTGCCAGTGTACCATTTTCACATATCGCTCAGCAGATACAGTACTGTGTTTGACCCACTGCTGTACTCTGATATGTGTAACTGATTAAATGAGTGGCCTGGGATTCAGCATATTTCTCAATTACAATCACTCTGTGAAACAACCCTTTATTTGAGTAAAAGAACTACATTTACGTAAAAAAAACCAGAGTTGACCAAAGTTTACAACCAAAATGTTTTTGACATCCTACACATCCAGTCGAAACCAAAGCACACAGAGAAAGATCAAATCAAAGGTTTAAAGTCACTGCTGCTTGTTTCTGTATTACTTCACAACTAAAAAACTGAGCAAAAATACATAAGCAATGTATGGAAAACTAAGTACACCCAGCTTATTAAATCACCTAGAGCAGTAAGTTCAAGTGCTACATCTTCTGTTGAATTCATCAGTCTCTCACATCATTGTGAGGCGTGACTGCAGCATTTCAATCAGACTGAGGTCTGACGTCTCTTTTCTTTTTCAACCATTCTGATGGAGATCTTCTAGTTTACTTGCATGCTTATTCTGTATAATGGCCCAATTTTCAGACTAACTTTAGCTTTCAGCCTCACACGTTTGGCTCTAGAATACTTTGACTTACAGAGAAGTTCCTTGTTTTTTTTACTTCAAGGTGCCCGGGTCCTCTGGCTACAAAACATGCTGTTATGCACTGCTAATATGCTGTGGTCAGTTTTCACCAAACATGGTGCTGTGCATTATGGAGAAACATCTCCATACAGACCTCATCTGTGTCCTATACACTGTTACAGAGCTTTAACATCTTACATGCCTGCAGATTCTGAGGTGTAGCTCTTGGTTTTGGGGGGTTTCTCTTTCTTTTTTAATTTTATTTATTTATTTATTTGTGTGTGTGTGTGGGGGGGGGGGGGGGGGGGGGGGGGATCTTTTGAATCTTTTCCTCATGTGAATAATCTTTGTTGGTGCAAACGGATGACAAACCTTTCCCATATTGATCGGCAACAATTGCTTCTCTGAGATTATTGCCTTTCCTCCTTGGCATTGTGTCACACCTGAATGCCCCACATCTGCACACTGCCAAACCTTCTGCTTTCATAGAGGTACTCACACATGGTGATGATCACTTCCTCAAGTGCATTTTATTAGCAGCACTTACTGCCTCCAGTGGAATTTAGAGTCTAAGGAGCAGCTAAGGGTGTGCTTAATTATATTTCATTTTCAAGGCACTGCTTCTGCATTTTTGCTTTATTTTTCTTAAATAAATAAGAAGCGGGTGCAATATGTTTGGGTTGTTGCTCACCTCAGGTTGTATTTTCTTAGGATTAGATGATGATTTATTATGTCCTGTTATGTAAAACCCTATAAATGTACTTTCTTTTTTACCATGACTGAATTTTGATGTTTTTACTGATGTGCACTGCATGGATGTTCTATGACTGATGATGGCATTCTTTATGATTGTTTCCTCTTTTTTATAAAAAAAAAAAAACAAAACAAAAAAACATAACCACATTCAATTTAAGTTTAAAAAAAAATCATATTTACTGCTGAAAATGCTTTTTACTTTATAACCATATATCATAGAGCACATAGACACTGTGCTCAGTAATAACATTCGGACTAGGAATTATACATTTTATTAAAAAACATAAAATCATGACACAAACATGTATATTTCACTATTCAGTGCTAATCAGAGCTGTAAACCCAGGTTGTAAATTGCATTAACTAAAAAAAGACACATCTTTAAACATTTATTCATCCACTTTTCCCTTAAATGTATGTATTTACAACCCACCCAGCCTCTACTTTGTAGGCATTTCACATGGGTGGAGTGCTTTACTGTTTCTGTTGATCCTGTCTTTTCAGTCAATCAAACAGCTTCACTGTCTGCTCCTGCCTGTCAGATGTTTAAGACAGTGATAGAAATGCCTTAACCTTACAGAAGAGATTGTCACCAGTTTAGGAGAATGTCAGTGTCTTATCCCACCTCTTAGTCTTTTCCAGAGACAAAAGAAAGTTAGTTTACATTCTCACACAGTCTTTAAGTCAGTGGCATTTACCATACTTACATTACTAAGCTAATGCGAAAAAAGTTCATCTTACAGCGTAGTACATACTCACCATCTTCAGGTTGTCATTTCTGGGTCAGTTAAAAGTGGAGCCCACACCAGTTCAGATAATGAATAAGGCCATGGCTGCTACTCTGGTGTTGAGATGTGATAATGTTGTTATTAATGTAAAAAGGGAAACCCCACTCTTACTACCAGATAAAAGAGGCTGGCAGGAAGAGATCCACTCAAGGAGGAGCTTTAAGTGCATCTTGGGTTTTTCCCAGGTGACTTGCTGTCTTCCTTCTTCAAGACTCTTGCATGCAACACCTAAAAGCTCTTGTTGGTCCATCTGCTACTTTTTTTATCCCTCTTCGTCGCTCCTTCTGCTATAGATTGATACTGCTGAATGACGGGGGGAGGGGGGGGGGGGGGTTGAGCTCCTGCATAAAGGAGTTAAGGGGTTATAAAAAACCTTTCCATGATAACACACTACACATTGTTGCCCAGTGAAGACCCTGAAGAAGATATGCTCATTCACAGCTGTGCTGCTTTTAGTCCCATATTTACATTATTACATTCATATATTTTTAGCCACTGTCACTTTAAACTTACACACAGTTATGGAGTAGTAAGAGTTGCCGCCTCCATTGAATATATAAACGTTTAAGAAAGTTGTAATATCTGATTATCTCATACTGACCAACCACAATAACTTATATTGCACATCTTGTAATGTTTCCACCAACTGTTCCACCAAATTGAATAAAACAGTTAAAGCTCAGTGTTCTCAGTTTGTTACTAAGATAAACCAACAGTCACTGTCAGAAAAAGACTTCCATTATTTCACGATTATATGCAACCTTTCTTTCCCTCTCTCTGATCAAACTTTCAGCATATACACTCCTCCTGAGTGAAGACAATTGCTCATCCAGTGATTTAACTGGCTCCCTTCCGCTAAGCATTGTAGCCCTGTGTAACAATGCATGTTACACATTAGACAAGGAGAGAGCATATGCTTTGCCCACTGATCATTACTTCTCCAGGCATCAGCTCTATCCTTTGCTTAGGCTGCATTCTGCCCCAGTAAGGATGATTGTCCTTTATGTTTTTGAGGTGATTCGGCCTTCTGGTTTTGCTCAGACAGAGGCTGGGGTTTAGGGATTTCTGTCTGTGGAGAAAGAGGCGGTGTTGCCTGCTGTAGGTCTAACGTTGGCATCTCTTTCCTGTCACTGGCCTGGGTCTCCAGAGCCGATGTGTCCTTGCAGCAGAAGTACTGCTGCCAGATTTTCCGGAAGGCTGAGCGAAACTTCTTAATGCGGAAAGCGTAGACAATTGGGTTGACCGCAGAGTTGCCGTGGGTGAGCAGGATGGCAATGTAGAGGACGACTTTGGGCTTGTTACGCTCAGGACAAAAGAGTGTGATGCAGTTGATGATGTGGAGGGGGAGCCAACTCACAGCAAAGAGAAAGAGGACAAGAGCAAGGGATTTAGCAAGATTCAGCTCTTTGTCATAGTACCTGTTGGGGTCTGCGTGACTGGTGTTCAGTTTCTTATTGTTAAGCTGCTTGTGGATCATGTAGAAGATTTCTGCGTAGATGAACAGCATGAGCAGCAGAGGTGGGAGCACCCAGCCGAAAAAGTTAAAATAGACCATGTAGTCCATGCTGATGACATTTTCAAACTTGCACGTGGTAATGAGGTCGGAGCTGATGGAGCCGTTCTCCTGGCAGCGCTTCAGGTTGTTCCAGCCTAACATGGGTGTGAGTCCCACAATAAACGCTACTGTCCAACATATCACGACTGCCAGTGCCGCTCGCCGAGGGGTCACCACCCGCTTATACCTACAGGAGTAAACAGCAGAGCGACACGTCAGCACTTTCCCACATAGCATTGTCAGGGCATGCATGTTTTCATTCTTTGTACTTCATTTTTCATATTGTCAGTGTCCTTGGGCTGACAGAAGATGTGATTCACATCTTCACAGCCACAACCCCCAAGACACTTTGTGAAAAGGTCCTTGCAGCACATATTACCTTTTAAAATATGTTTCTGAAATTCTTATCTTTGATACTTGACCTTTGCAAGACTGTTACTTTTTAATGACTTTCTTAAAACCAGAAATGGGTTTTTTTTTAAAGAAAAGAAAGAAAGAAAGCTGCTATTACATACTGGATATTAAAGGTGTTGCAGGCTAGGCTTTCTCATTATTTAAGAAGCTTTATGAAGAAGTAGCCAGAGTCAGAGGGAGGTTAAAAAAAAGGCAGAGGCTTAAAGATCTTATCACTGCTGTCTTGACTTGTAAGTAAAGAATTTCAGGGACCACAACCTGATACTTGCCCCGAGGCAGGGATGAAAGTAGTTATCTGATACAGCTCATCATGGTAAGCCAGTGATTAGTCATTTTCAGATTACTAATGGTTAATGTTTAATGTAGGATGTTTTGGCTGTAAAGAAAACACCCATATTACCACAGGCTGACCTTTGCTAAAGGGTAGCGTGAGGCAAAACAAGATTCTTCAATTTAGCCCAAATGTAGCAGGTGCCATGTGTAGGATGAGTATTGATTAGGGACCCAGACCTTAAGTGAGGTCTGTGTCAGAAGTGCAGAAAAAAATAAATAAATAAAATAATCGAAAAACTGAGCCTGAAAGAGATCGGAAAAGATCAGGTTCTGATCTAAAAACAGGGAGCGTGGTAGAGCATGCAGCATATTATGTAATTTATGAAAATGTTACAATGCTGTATTTGCATATTGTTAAATATAGTCTCTGCAATGTGTGTTGGAAACAAGTGACAATTCCTGAGAAACTTTCTACATGCATAACCCGAGCAAGGACGCCCAGATGCTGCTGTGACAGACAAACTTTACATGGAAAAGTCAAGAGTTAAAACTGATGACAGAATATTACTGTAAGCCTGGAAGACTTCATGGGATTTAACAGGGGACAAGGGTCTGAGGCTTTCATAGGCAATATTCTCAAATAAGTAATTTCTCTTTCCTTCTCGGCTTGTCCTTTTAGCTTTTCAACACCACTGCTTGTGCTTTTACTTTACCCCAGCATGACATGATGTGTCCACCACATACAAAGCGGGAGAAGCAAAGCTGACCACTTCTGTGTCGCTGTGCACCTCTTCAGCACATTAGAGATCCTGATGACAGAAAGACTAATTAAAGTAGTTAGTAGATTGGCCTTGCTCTGTTAAGCTGTCATGGGGAGGCGGATATATATGCATATAAAGAAACTGGCAGACTGGCAGCTTCCTGTATAGTGAAACGAGACCCATACAGAAATCAATGAAACAGCACTGGAACTGTGCTGACTTCTGCTATCATTTCTGGTGAGTACCTCCAACAAATCTATGCTATTTTCATTCGTATCACTTCCCCACATTACACAAATAACGCATGACTCAATCCCGTCCTTAATTTTATCCTTTAGGTTGCAAAAAGGTCGTTACCTGGTCGGGATTTTGACCCTGAGATAGCGGTCAATTGCAATAGCCAAGAGGGCCAGGATCGAACTTTGCGTCAGGACCAGCACCGTGCACGCCACAAGCAGGCAGCTGTAAAAGTGAGTTTGGAGTCCGATGTTGATAGTAATGGCCAAAGGGATGACGAGTGCTCCCACTGCAATATCCGCCAGAGCCAGGGAGACAATAAAACAAAACGTGGTATCTCGCAACGATTTATTAATCTTCACCGCCCAGACCACCATCACATTCCCGATTACAGACGCCACAGCAATTACCACCTCCATTCCGATGTAGACTGAGTCCACTGAGAAGAGTGCCCCGGCCATCCTTGCAGATAATTTTGTCCTTAATAAGAGTGAGCTGCAAAATAAAAACAAAAAAGCCAACAGAACAATCCTTGACTTTTTCTTCCTGTCAGTACAGAATTTTCCAAATGCGTCCCGCTGTGTCACGGCACTCTCATCCTCCTGGTTAGCAGACGAGATTTAAGTTGAGAGAAAATCTAGTTATTCTGACGATGATACGCAGGTTAAGAGCCACAGTGTCTTAGAATGGGGTGTTTTCCTTTGGAGCAGGTGATTACGGTCCAGAGGCGGCTGTGCGTCTCTGCTGTTCTGAGTCCTGCGCCTTCACTTGGCGGAATACACCTGCTTCTTCGGAGAGGAGCGTTCTTGCCATGCTTTGCGATTTATCCGGGAGGGCGCCTCGTGTTCATCACCCAGCTTTTGTCACTTTAATCTAGCAGTTTAAAAAAACATAACACACATCCAATGAGAAACTACCTGCTACAGAAAGCCTCGCACGGCTGCAGCTCCGACGCGGCGTAATTTCCGTTCACCTCTGCCTTTCTTTCTCTCTCGCTCGTGGCGCTTTCAGTGAAAACAGAAATGCTCTTACTGAAAATAGCCGTGCGGGGTTTCTCGCCTTTCGTGTGGCATTGAGAGTTGCTTTCTTGGTTTTATTAGTCGTTTTCCCCTCGGTTCGTGCAACTCCTTCGTTTTCCACGGAGAAATGAAATGGTGCTAGCCTTCTGCAGGACCGTCCGAAAGAAGTAGAGCGAAGGGTGATGTGAACTCTCTGTAACGCCATGTATGCATTTCTCCCACGCCCTTTGGAAAACTAATAGACCTTGGTCACTCGCCCATTGTTCTGATAAGGCGTGAAGGATTGAAACTGCCATGTAACAAAGGCCATTGGAACTGTAGTATTACTGGAGGGAGGCACACAGTAGTAAGCCACTTATTTACTCCTCCAGCCACATACTAAGAACACATCAGATAGAAATGTATCTGTAATAAAAAGAAATATTCAGGTCATTCTAAATAGATCTCTATGCTGTAGACTTCAAAGGCCTGCACTCTCAGCTTGAAGCAAGCCCATCTGAAAAACTAATGGGATTTAAAATTGGAAACCTTGTGACTGATTTAGATCTATTGATCATCCTTTTTTTAAAAAAAAACCCTTTACAGCTTTGTAAGTGGTTTCTGAAAACGGATATATCCTCCTTCAGAATCTGAAGCAGGAACAGGATCCCCATGGCACAATAACCTGCCCTGTTTCTTCCAGTGACATAAAGAACTTCGAGAAGCCAAGTACTGCATAAAATTACAAGCATCCTGTGCTACCTTTCCAAGGTTCAAAGGTCAGCACCAGGTAGCAATGTGAGTACTGACCACAACAGCCACACATGACTGTGTAGATTGGATATGCAGGTGTCACAGATGGAGAACTGCAAACACTTTGTTTCAGCTGACATTCACGGTGAAAACAAAAGGCAAAGTGAGGGGGGCGGGTGTGTGTGTGTGTGTGGGGGGGGTGTTACTACTCTCCGGGATCCACACTGAGAGACAGAGATGACCAGGGGACCAACAGTCAGCAGGATTTCACTGGAGACAATTCCACTCTGTGAGAAGCAGCATGGTGAAAACTGTCAGCATGATGTACAGAGGTCAGCCAATAAGCAAGGAAGGAAGCAGCCATATGGCCCAGTTGCAGCAATTGGCTTGCGACTCACTAGGGACATCTTTTAATGAGCATATGTGTGGTGGCAGTGTTGAGCAAATCAATCATTATAGAGCAAATGGCATGAACTAATTCGCTTGGGTGGAAATGGCTGACATTCAAGATTCTGAATGTTTACACTTTGAAATAAGTCTCATTATCAAGGTCATATCCTCACAGTACTATTGTCTTCAGCTACTTATCAATAAATAGTGTTATGGCTTTGACGAACTCTGGTAAGCAGGAGCAAAGCAAGTTCAAGAGACACCCTCATTTCAGATTTTTTCTCCCACACTTAACATGACATACATAGACCCTTAAATGCTGTCTGATCATGTTCACTGACGCCATCTTCACCGAAATGACGTACTGAAAGGCTTCAACTTTTTATGGCATCTCCCACTATCTAGCCCTTTATTGAATTACTTTTAGCAACCCGGAAATACTAACAGTTCATTATAAAATATTAACTCAGATTGAATTTGGTGAAAGAAACACATCACCAGAAACTTGGGAAAGGCTGGAAAAGTAAGTGGTACTAAAAAGAGACAGCTGGAGGAACATTTTGCATCTAATTGGGTTCATTGGCATCAGCTCAGATACATGACTGAGTATGAAAAGAGCATCTTAGAGAGGCAGAGTTTCTCAGAAGTAAAGGCGAGCAGAGGTTAACCAATCTACAAAAAAATTAATTAATTCTGCAAATTGTGACCGAAGACCGAAAATCAGTATTGGATGCATGTGATCTTCAGGCCCTCAGGCGGCACTGCATTAAAAAGGCTTGATTCTGTCATGGAAATCAATGGTTGGGAACACTTTCAGAAATCATTGTCTATGAAAACAGTCCACTGTGCCATCCACAAATGCAGATTACAGCTCTGTCATGCAAAGAAGAAGCCATGATCCAGAAATGCCACTATCGTCTCTGGGCCAAAACACATTTAAAAAGGACTGACGCAAAGTGGAAGACTTGAAATTAGTAATAAAAATGTTGTGTTACAGTGCAGACAACAAGATAGGGAGCCTGGGCTACTGCTGATCAGAAGACTTTCACTGAAAACAATATATGCGAGAACTGAACAGTCACATGTATCTCATTATTTTTCCCTGAAAAAATCTGCTCCATAGATGCTCTTAGTTTCCATGCAAACATATCAGCTTGATTGTTCTTTAAAATGAATATAAATATGATATAATTAAAGTTATTACCACAAACTATTGTGCACCAGAGAATGAAGTGTTCCACTGCATTTATTACTTCCTTAATAATAATAATAATAATAATAATAATAATAATAATAATGGATTGGATTTATATAGCGCTTTTCAAGGCACCCAAAGCGCTTTACAATGCCACTATTCAGTCACTCTCACATTCACACACTGGTGGAGGCAGCTACAGTTGTAGCCACAGCTGCCCTGAGGCAGACTGACAGAAGCGAGGCTGCCATATCGCGCCATGGCCCCTCTGGCCTAATAATATACTTTATAGCATTAAAACAATGATTTAGTGGGAATAAATACTGCACATCTGATTGTAGAGGAAATAGATTTTGCTGTTATTAAATTGTACATTATCATGTGATTTTTGGTTATGTGTTACAAAAATAGAGTTAAGCTGGCTTTAAGTCCTGACCACTGTCTACAGCAGCCTCACTGTGGCTCAGCCCCTGTAGATAATCATATACTGTGAATTGAAGTGCTTTAATATGTTTTGATTTCCTTTTTACACTCAAGAAAAACAACTTTATGGGCACTATAATTTGGTGTAAGAGCTCCTCTCAGAGCTGCCAGCTGGGTGCTCCACACCATTCAGCCTACTCCACGCAGCTCACCTGCTTCTGACCCAGAATGTGTCCAGGAAATTTACCACCACTCACACTCGAAGAATGAGCTGACAAGGTGAAAATGAAAAATCTCAGCAGCTCACATGGCAGTTTGCTGTGCAATATCAAACTGAAGCCCTCATTCGATGAAACATGGAATGTTTTGATGAAAAATAATAGCTACAAAAATGCATGTTAATTCTATATTTATTGTTTATTTAAATTGTAGTTTTTGGCAGAAAGACATACATTTTAAAAACATTAGATAACCCTCAAAAATACTGTAAAGGCAATGTATATAGCTGCACGTCACTCAAACAGCCAAACTAACTGAATCACTCCCAAGGACATGGCCTCAGTGTCATCACTCGTAGCGATCACTCAACAGCACACAATGTATTATAAATAAGCTGGCATTTTGCAATCCAAAGTAGTTTGGTGTGTAAACCAATAAAGGTCTACTTAAATGTTAGAGTGTGGGTGTAGAGTCATTGGTGTAGTTTCCCTAGTGATGGCCTGCAAAATGTAAGCTTCCTTCATTTATGTTTAATTTTCTACTTAAAACCCATATTAATGTTTCTTAACTACTGCAAATATCTATATTACATGACGGGAAACTGCTATGTGGAAGCTGCTGTCACATGCTGACCTTTTTTTCATTTTATTAATAGCACAGCAAGAACAAGGCAAGAACACATTTCATCAAATTTCATTGTCTTTCATTCACACCAGCAGAATAGAACAATACGTTTTACGGAGATTGTGCGCTGTAACTTTTTAATGGCAAAATATTGAAGAGTCTGCTTTAAAATGACATCATTTGCAGCTGCCTCCGCTGTGTTAATTGGTCCATTGTGTACCATTCCTCCTGACAGAACTACTTGCCTCAGCTATAATGTTGGGGTGTCTGCTCTAAATGTGTCTCTTTAGGTCAGGCGGCAGGATTGGGCTGAACTCAGAGGTCCGACCGGGCCACTGCAAAAGTTTATTTTATTATTTTGATTTTTAGTGTTATTGTCCTGCTCTATCACTCAACTTCCACTAAGCTTCAGGCTGTTGCAAGAGCCACACCTGCATTATCGCGTGAGATGTCTTAATAAAAGTGGGAATTTCACCCTCCATTCCATCATGGCAAGTCCCCATCAAGGCCCCCGAAATATGATGGTGCTGTTTCTACTCTGGGATCATGTTTTCATAATTGTGTTGGTTTACAGTTGTTAATAAACAGTTGCTGCGTGTCAAGGCATGCAAATGTAAGTAAGATGATCATGTGTTTAGAGAGGAGCGGCTTGATAATGTATGCCCTGTGATGGATAGCATGTTCTGTGTAAGCGAGGGCAATGATTTGGGTATGATTTGGGTATTTATGCATATGTAGTCATAAACAAAGATGGTAAGAGCCACAGTGGTACTACATATTTTCCATAATCATCATTTGTAGCTCCAAATCCTACTATGTTTTCCAACAGCCTCCACTGTGTTTGTTTGAATTAGCTGGTCATTATGGATGAGAACAGCAATTTGTGTGATATTATTTTAAATGGAAAGAAAAAAGATGGAACCGTTTTGTTTGACTAGTTTACACAAACCTGGTGTCACTTCCACAGTCTCACATGCAGATGTTTGCCCTGGGCCTTTCGGCATACTCTGGGTGCTCAGTGAGTCACAGTCACAGTGAGTGAAAACCAGTAAGTGCAAAATGAATCTTGAAAAGGGCACACAAACCATGGTCTCCTGCTTAATTATCTTGTAATTACAGCACTTTATCTTATATATTACAGGACCCGCAACCCACCGTACATCTGTTATTGGGCCACACGATCTGTAATTTAAGTACTTCCCTTTTAAGTGCTTCTCTGTGTAAGCAGTCAAGTTGGCCTCTCCTCTTTTGCATTAAGTTCTTTATGCAAATCAGAAGCGCTCAACATGACTCACCTCACCTAAAAACTCCCAAAAAAGCCTTTTAAACTAACCACTGACAACCGCACACAAGGGGAGCTTCAGCCACTGCAAGAGTTACCTCTCATCACAGTTTTTTGTTGTTTTTTTTTTCAAAACCAGATTTGGCTGAACTGTGGGAGCAGGAGGGCACCAGTCAGTCATCCACTGGTACACTCTACAAACATCCCTTCACATATCATTGACTTTATCATTAATTCAAACAGTTTGTTTTCTCTGGTAATCCAATATCTCCTCAACCATCCAGAGACTGACGTCAAAGGGCACCTTTTGTGTATCTTTGGAAGCCTGTGGCTTTGAAAAAAATGGCAGTATTTACTGTATCCACTGAACAAGAGAATGGCATTGTTTACATGTAAATACAGATATTTTGAGAGTTCACGCGTTTGCAGACGCTGTACGTCTGCAAACGCTGTAGCCAGTTGGCTTAGCTGAACAATTATATTAGTTACAATATGACAAAAGATGCCGAAACGCACCTCCAAAGCTCAACAACTGATACATAATATTTCATACTTTTAATAACCTAAGGATGACTTGACAGCATCATTGCTTTTTTGCTTAGTTAAAAAAGACAGGTGCATTTAATAGTAAGCATTATATCCAAGGTCTGAGAGGAAGGGTGATATTTTATTAATAAGATAAATCCTCGCACTCCGTGTGTGTGTGTGTGTGTGTGTGTGTGTGTGTGTGTGTGTGTGTGTGTGTGTGTGTGTGTGTGTGTGTGTGTGTGTGTGTGTGTGTGTGTGTGTGTGTTTGTAAGTGTACTAAAACGTGAATAGGAGTTTTTCATGCTGTTGCATGCTGGGGGAGCAGGCTGAGGGTCGCAGATGCCAACAGACTTAATAAACTGATCCGTAAGGCCAGCAATGTTGTGGGGATGGAGCTGGACTCCCTCAAGGTGGTGTCGGAGAGGCGGATGCTGTCCAAGATAAAGACAATGTTGGATAACACCTCCCACCCACTCCATGACATGTTGGTCAGTCACAGGAGCTCGTTCAGTGAGAGACTGAGATTACCGAAAAGCACCACTGAACGACACAGGAAATCATTCCTGCCTGTGGCCATCTCCCCGTACAACGCATCCACTTAACACACTGTTTGCTGCTACAACTACACATGTTTCTTTTCCAAATATTTATTTATAAGTGACTTATGTATGTATGTATGTATATATATGTATATATTGTACTATTCTTAGTTAGCGTATTGTCTGTCTTGTCTTAATGTTGGTTTAAAATGGAGCACTGTAACAAAAAATAATTTCCCCCAGGGATCAATAAAGTATTCTGATTCTGATTCTGATACTTAAGCAAAAAAAAAGAAAAATGCCAAACCCAAACTACAGGCTCGGTAATGCAGCTCTGTGGGGAGAGGATCTCACAGTCATCCAACACCAGCCCCAAATAAGATTACAGTGCAGAAAATACTGAGGTTATCAAATTCTCTGCTGTGTTTCCCACAGCTCTTCGCCCCACATGAAAGAGGCGGCAGCAGTGAGTGCCCCTCACTGAATCTCTCTCTCAAAATTTCAAGGTTAGAAATGTAACTCAAGTGGCATGTTGACATTTTTAATATTCACTTAACATCCCCGCCCAGCTCCATGATCAGTGCTTGACTTGGGTGAAAGCTTTTCAGCACCTCCCACAGATGGTTTTACAGTAATAAAAAAAGAATTTCCAGCCGCCTACGCAACATCACAGAATTATAAGCGGCTCCATTTGCAGACAAAAATAGAAAAGAAAAAGTAAAGAACCCACATCCTGTTGCCTTAAGTGTTAGTGAGTGGGGCGCAAATTGTTTTCACCACAGACTTTGGTAGCAATTAATGCTGATCTTAAAAAAGAAAAAACATTTCTGATGAGTCTTATCTTTCTGCTTGTGGGTGTGGAGATACTGAAGGAGTTCTTGATAATGATGAAGACTCCCCCTGCTTCCTTTTCTCAATATGTGCTCCTTTTGTTGCTTGACAACAGTAACAGAGAAGTTCTTTGACAGCAGCGTGTACAGTAGCATCCCTGCTTGATCACAGCTTCCACATTAAATATTGATGCTTTACATTTTATTAGCTGTCAATACAAATTTCTAATTAGTCTACAAGGGTGATAATTAGCAGAATACAATGTGGAATGGCTGGGTATGCTTATTACTGCATAAACAAGGCTCCCACTATAGAATTTCCTCAGCTCGTATTCAGAGGAAGCAAGAAGAATAAAGTGAGACCTGAATAATTATAGCTTTCAAAACCCAAGTCAGCAGTTACCTTTGAAATCAGGCTCTTGTTCTCATTCACCTCAGCAGCACTGAACACTCCCTCAGTTTGGCATACAAAGGCATCACCGGGGAAACTGGTAGAGAATCACTGAAAGGGAAATGATATAATTAAATAGAGAAATGGGAGAGATGCGTCAGTTAGGGAGCAACTACACAGATGAGAGAAAAAAATAAAGGGAAATGGAAGGAGAGGTGGGAAAAAATGTGTGGGTTAATGACAAAACTCCGAATCTAATCTGTTTAAGAGGAGTGGTCAATCCTGTATCAAAGGACTTGGTGTGGCCTCTTGTGCATTTATCGCTTCTAGATGGGTCTTTTAAGTCACAGCCCATTTTGCTGCGATGTTCCTTTGAAAAGAGACTTTGGAAAAGCAGGTCCTGATGAGTTAAAGAAAACTGGGTCAAACATGTAGTTTCAGCTCTCTGTGGGAGAAGATGTTGTGCTACGGCTTCGGCTTCTTTGATGTCGGCTCAGTGATTTTGGAGGCTGCCAGGATCCAGTGTTGTAATAGAAAGAATTAATAATCAAGCCTAATTCTATAGCAGGGTACATCAAAACACTCCAGTATTCACTATGCACAATTTGAATACTAAAGGCTGTCTGTTTGAATTCCGACTAGATGCTGTTGATTAGACAGCAGAAGCATTTCATCTTGTTTCATCAATTTATTCCTATTCGTGCCTGAGTGTTTGTCTTATTGTCCATAGCTTACATAATGTATAACTTACTGCTGACTCTGTTTTTGCAAAGAAACAAAGCTGTGCTTGTATTTCACTGCTGCACATCAGTTTAAAAGGGCAGGCACGGCTGCATATTAAATTGACAGCTGTGATGAAATCAGGTGGTTGTCTTGGTCAAGCTGGTTGTTTTTTTCTTTGTTTGTCTGTTTGGTCTATTTGTCAGGCAATACTATGACTTCCTGTGACAGCCCTGTCAACCTTTGTTTAGTGGCTTAATTATGCCAAACTGTCATGAAACTGTTTTAACTACTACTTTTTAGATACATAATGTCTGTGAGACTCTGCAGAAAAATCTGGAGAAACCTAATGATTTGGGTTGTGAATAGTTTAGGTTTCTGCTGACCTGGTAGCAATCAGCTACTGACAGCAGAATTGCAGGCGTTATTCTGCCACGGCTTTAACGCATCTTCTAGAAACCACTGAGTTTTTCACAACAGCAACTGAGATCTTGACTTACTGTTCAGTTTATTGGATGTCACAGATGTAAGCGTGCACATCTTGCACCTCTCAAGGCAGCATTATTACCTTTAAAAATGTAATAATGTTTCCATTTAGTTTTAGAGACGTTGATTCAATTTATGTGGTCAGTGTGGAAGCTGCAGCTTGTGTTGTAATACACTGAGACAAGTTTATAATGTTAGTCTACCCTTATTCATATAAACAAAGATCCAGTGCAATTCTGCATTATTTGTTTGTGTGCAGGGAATATGCACGCTGTGTAATGGCTCTTCACTGCATCTGCCTCGCAGCTGTGCGTACAGAAAATGTGTTGGCCAGTCTCCATAAAACAAACCCCACCACCAACAACCCATGGGGATTTGTTGGTATAAAGGACCAACCTTAAGGCTGACATCCGCTCCGCCTACTGGAGGAAAAATGACCTGGCAGGTTACTTTTGCATCACTTAACTGCGCTGCATTCACATTGCATGTACGCTTGCATGTCTCGCTGCAGCATTCTTCCTGTTCACCGCCTCTCAATCAGATCTTTGACTGATATGTGGAAAGGCTGATATGTAATGGAGAGTTATGCACGCAGGTCATCGGAAGCTTTTTGAAATAACCAGAACATGAAGTAAACACTGTGAGAAAGACATGGTTTTCTTAACTTAACTGCCTCAAGCTGTGAAAAATCTCCATGAATAACAATCATTCCTCAGCAGAATTTGTAGGCACTTCAAAAACCAATATTCTCTTCGCCTCTCAATTAGAATATGACAACCCTGGGAATGAAAATAACACTATCTGTAATAGTTGAGTCAGACAGAAGGATGAGTGAGATTTGTGCAAATTGTTTTACTCAAAGACACTGTCACTTCTTCACAGAACAGCAATGCTACTTGTAGTCCTTAAAAAAGAAAATGAAAATTAATTTCAAAGGGTCATCTGCCTCTTGTCACTTCAAGTTCCTTTCAAGCCATCCAAGGTCTGAGAGGAAGGGTGATATTTTATTAATAAGATGAATCCTCGCACTCCATGGCCGCTTGCTTTTTCAAGAGCTCTATTGCACGTGAAGAAAGTGTGTGTGTGTGTGTGTGTGTGTGTGTGTGTGTGTGTGTGTGTGTGTGTGTGTGTGTGTGTGTGTGTGTGTGTGTGTGTGTGTGTGTGTGTGTGTGTGTGTGTGTGTGTTTACACAAATAGAGGGCTATTGGTGCTGCAGGAAATAATTACAGCAATGTGGAATGCATTATTCTTCCTTGTATGCTAGAAACCACCAGGCAATAAAAAGAGATTCCCTACCGAGGAGAGGATGAAATTCCAGTGAAATGTGCGAATGCATTATTAACATGAGAAGAAAAATGATTAGGGACCATTTTAATCTGTCATTTGAATCATCATGATTAAATTATCAAGGTATTCATCAATGCAGTGCACTCTTACCTACACGTTCAAACTGTAAATTGCTCATTTGAAGTTTCATTAAGTTGCTGTACTTTTAAATTGCTGAGGGAACTAATATTGTGTCCTTTATTATTTACACTTACACTAATGCTGCAGTCAATGCTGATTGTATTGTATTTATCCATCAGTTTACCAGTCCACCCTCCATCTCTGCTTTCATCCATCACAGATCCATCCATCTAGCCATCCTGTCCATCATCCCAACAGCCTATCACTCTGCATTCATATACCAACCTTCAGTCACACCTCCATGCATCCAAATACACATGTGACTCCAGGTTCAGGTTTTTTTCTTTCAGTGTTTTCACTTGATATTCGCTTGGATTGCTTTTTGACCCTCGCGGTGCACGTGGCAGTCTTGATTAAGTGCTTCATTTTGGAGTAAAATGCATTTCTTATTCAACGTTATATGCACCCTCCATCATTCAGCACCCTCCATGTTGGTTCCTATGGCAACATATTTCAGTGTGGGAACTAATGCCTTTTAGAGTTTTTTACTCAAGGGAACATTTGTTTGGATATAAAGTCACTCACGTAGACTTAGAGACACATGACGCACTTATTTACCGCAGTGAGGCCAAGCATGAAGTTTTAGCTGTCAGTAGAATGGAGAACTGGAGGTAAACAGATGAGACTGCTTTTGAAAAATCACCCAGTGAGCATTTTCTGCTCATTTTCCCTAAATCCTTTTAACCTGAGGCTTTGAAAAGCAAACAACTCAAATGTTTTACGCATGGCTCAGTCTACGTAATTCTGAAGACACTAATACTTGTGACAATAAGGTGAGGGTCCTCAGGGATCGAGACCTCCTTTTTAAGAGTGTTGGACTGGGGTAACCTGATAGCTGAGTGGTTAGAGTACACAACCCATGCGTGCATGCCCTTCGCAGGGAGTCCCCCAGTGCAGCTGGCTCTTATGCTTCTAAGACTGCTTCCTGCATCTATTTACTACGACTGTCAAATAAAGGCTTACCCACACTGTGGGTGAATGGAAAAGATACCGGGACAACAGGGTCATATAAGGACTGCTGGCTTTGGGATTTTAAAAACCTGCAGAATGAAGTGGCGTGAAAATGTTTTTTTTCCTCTAACATCTCAGGATTTACTTGGATACAACTTTGAGAAGAATTACCCTGGAAGTTTCTTAACTTGACAGATGCCTTTTCTGGTGGCTATTGCAGTTTCCTGCGTTTTATCACACAGAAATGGAGAGAGTAAATTTTAAGAGTCACAACAAAGATCTGCCGAAATGCATTAAGGACACTCGTGGCCTCAAACGAATAACTGTCAATGCTGGCAGGGCACAAACTGCTGACAGACTCAGTGCTAGTAAAGCTGAGGTGTTACAAGACTGTGAAACAGCCAGTGGCACCTTCTCCTCTATTAGCATATTCATGCACAAGAACTGATTCTGAATGACACAACCCAACACACACGAACTGCAGCTGCAACCCCAGGCTTGGTGCTAACTTTAATGATATATGAAATCATTAAACATCCAGAAACGTTAGATCAGCAGGCCACAGTGCTGAGAGGCACCTTTTTTTAAAAGAAAAAAAAAAATCTCTGCTTGTTAAATAAAATGCTGAGATCACAACTGGGAAAAACTAAAAACCTTTGCAGCCAATTTAAGATATCATTTATTTATTAGTTCACATATGTATTACCACGTTGGGCAATCAAATACCAGCTGCAAGAGCCGTTGCATCACACTAAAGACTGATTTGAATCACTGAGTATTTAGGTTGCTGCACATTAATCACACCTGATGTTAGTGTGATGCATTGCCTTAAAAAGGTGATTTTTCAATTCAGGTTAAACACAAAATCATTTGTTAATAAATGTTCAGCCCAAAACTCTGACACTGAATCCATTTAATCTTTAATCTAGAACAGTCACAAACAAACATTGATAAGTGATCTGAAATCATATACAATCTGGAGTACTGTAGATTTTGTTATGCAGTATTGTTATTGTTATAACTCTGAAGGTAAATTTCACTGTAATCCACTGTAAAAAGAGGAAAAAAACTGCAGGTACTGTAAAGTTGTGCAAAAAATTAGCAATATATAGAAATGAAACAGTCAAACATATGAAATTTTTTTCATGCATAGTAAGTTTTTTGGTAAGTTCCTGAGCTTTATGGCTGCTTTTAAAATCAGTCCATTCAGTCGCAGCAACATATAGAAAAGCAGTTACAGATGATATAATTTTTGCATCACAGCAGCTCAAAAGTCCATAAATAGTGGTCCAGGATTTGAACTACTAATAAACGGCTAAAGTTCGATTTTTACACTGTTCTGGTTCATCTTAACATGCTGCTCCTCTTAACAGCTTGTGAGAAATGTACAGTAGAATTGAACAAATGGAACATTTTTGGAATCTTTACTTCATATAAAAAACGTTCACATGCATGGTTTTCCACTGATTCAGAAACGGAAATTGGATTGGGCAGCATGTATATGGTCAGAAGCCATTCATGGTCTCCTTTTCCTACAGCGGTAAACTGGTTAAAGATCCATTTAGGTGACATTAAACAGATGATAATAAAAGGCTGGCATTCACCAGGACCATTATGATGTCTCACCAGAGAATAAACAAAAGAGATTAACGATGAAAGAACAGTCACCGCCCTGGCTCTGGGTTTCAGCTCTGAGACTCCACAAACCTCCTTATGGCAGGTGAGCTGTTTCTACCTTAAAAAGCACTTTTCGCCATACATTGTAACTACTAGCAATACTCACTACTTCATGGAGCTACTTCATCAGCTGGATGAAGCAGACTTGGCTATATATCTTATCTCCTGCTTTCAAATCCTATTCAGGACAAGCTTACCTTTAGTAACTGCAACACATAAGTGGCTTTTTATTTAACTGAACACAAAAGCTCTTAATTTAAGCACAACTATTGAAACTTCTGTATCCCAGATGACACCATGTCACCAATTAGATGACTGACCTGAACTAACTGCTGCCATGCTTCTCCATCCCCTCACTTTGCTGACTCAGGTGTAGCTATTTCCTGACAACATGCAACGTCACACATTTCACCTAAATTCACCTGGGCAGCCACTCACTTCCTTGTTAAACTGATCACTGCTGTCACCTGCCAATCCCACACTTCAGTACTAGTTCATCCACCTGCTGCAGGGTTTTAGTGCTACAGTCCAAGAGTCCCTCATTATCTTACACGTCTTGTGACTGTTGTGCCATCCTTTGCCACTAAGAGTTAATGAATGTCTTATATTTAAAGCTTGATTACTCGACTTTGCTCTCATTCACTGAACCTATCTGATGTTATCCTCCACCTGAGTTCAAGTTGATTGCCTTCAGTGTTGGCGTGTGAGATATAGAAACCTGTCTGATCGCCGTGAGAAATGATTTAATTGTTCAAACAGATTGTTACAATGGTTACAGTTGTTTCTGCTGCCCCGCTCATGCTGTGTATCCAAGTAACACGTTCATTTGATCAGCTCTGTGTGTGTGTGTGTGTGTGTGTGTGTGTGTGTGTGTGTGTGTGTGTGTGTGTGTGTGTGTGTGTGTGTGTGTGTGTGTGTGTTATAGTTAATGATCCCCCTCAGTTCATTAACTATGTACAAAACATTTGTACTGTAGAGTCTAATCGATATCACAGCCTTTTAAAGCTCCCTGCAGGGACTTATTTTTCTGGCCTTGTTCATATAATGTGTTTTTGCTCATTTCTGCTTTGAGATCATGTTACAGATGGTCACCCCTATTCCTTTGTGTTTCTCTTGGCACATAAGTATTCTGGAGTCATATTTCTGCCAAACCAAAATCATAAAGTTGATCTCTGTTTTTTAAATGCCCCATCCATCTCAAGGGAGCCACATGTACTAGCACACACCGTGGTTTACTCTGTATTGCCTTCATATATTTTGTTATTCATAAAATTCTCTGTGGCATAGTATACTGAACAGAGAGTCCTGTGAGGAGGAAGGAGATTTTCTCAGCCGGATTTATGTTGTATGGTTTACAGATAAATGAGGGCACAGATTAAAAAATACACTTACGGCTCACATACACAGATGCCGTGATGCTGGAATCCAGATAATCCCTGTGTTGTTAAGGTATCTGCTGAGATTCGTTGATCTGGTCAAGTCTACACAAGCTGCGTCAACGTTAACATCAGTCACTGATACCCAGTTAAAGAAATGCCACAGAGGAATCGTCAAAATCTCTGCTGCATTGAGTGATGTGTTTTCTGACCTAATTTGCTGTTGTTTTTTATTTTTTAAGACGGCATTAAGTTTTTGAAATGCCCTTTGATATCTCATACTAAATGCACATGAATAATACATCCCAAGGTCAAGGTCTTCCATCAGTTCTTTAAAGGATCTACTGAGGATCTGTGTCCTTACCCAAGGGCAGGGCATCTGGAGCTCGCTTTCTGTGTATGCTGATTACTTACAGTCCATAACCTTTCACAAAATGAGACTATGAACTCAGGTTTAAGCCTGTTTGGCAAGTCATATTAGATTGGTTACTGCTTACACATCATTGCTAAATGACCTCTAATATGGTTATTATCTTTTGGATGCAAAAATGTTCTTATGTGTCTAGCTATAGTAGATAGTCCGCCAACTACTCTCTTTGAGGGTGATTGTGTACAGAATACATATTTTATTGTATTTTTTAACCATGTCTTCTTTCTTCAGTTGTTACCCTGCTTTATTTTAAACAGGATCAAACAGCTGGAGACAGCAGGACTCGTGCTGTGTTGTGATTGGTGCTTAGGGTTAGGGTAGGTTGTCTCAGAAAGCATAACTGATCCAGTTAGAGAACCAACCACCAGGGCTGAACATGAAAAAGCAGTTCGCTGCAGTTCCTTCCCAACAGAGGCTCGTATTAAAATAACAAATTACACGGCATGTTTACAGCATGGTACAAATAAAGGTTTTGGTTTCTACAGCCAAGTTACTCCTTTGTGAAATTATTAAAAGAGGTGAATTTTTATAATTCACCTTTCTAAATTATGACGCTTAAAGTTATGTCTTACTGGAGACACGGACGCTTAGTGCGACACGTGGTTATTGTCTCGTCTTGTTCAGCATTCAGAGATACATGCAAAAGATGGAGAAAAGAATCTTCAATCAGATTCATGCCTGTTTATGTTTCCTGGTTGCCAAGACTCTTTGGCAACACTTCAACAACCTTTTTTCCACCTTTACTAAGTTGTGGCATTACAACATTATTTGTAAGTTGCAAAGATAGCCTCATGGCAACATGTGATGTTGTAGAAGCAACAGAAGAAGCCAACAGTGAACTGCACCTTAATAACCAAGATCGCTAACTGGTGCTAATGTTAGCTGACAACTGTGAAACAAAGTTTTTCTTTTTTCTTAAATTCATGTTCATTGTCAATAGAAAATAGGAGGGAACGTGGCAGAAAAGAAAATGTGGATATGATCAGTCATTCAGCTGAAACGAGCTCAAACAACCTCACAGCTTCTATATACACACACTGTGTTAATGCTTTCCAAAGCTGAGAGCATTTAACCTCTGAATGTTAGCTAAAAGTGACCATCAACATCATGTACAATGTGAATTTGATTTAATGTAGAACAAGAGCAATCTCATCCAGTTAAACATATACTTTATATCAATAAAGGAGCGATTTTGGTCAGTTGTGTATTTATTTTCTGTTTGAATCAAAAGATTAATTAAATCCTCCTCAATTTAAAACTTGACTGCAACACCCAAAGGTCAAATTGTTGTAATTAAACACACCACCACAGAGCAGTCAGGAGAACACTTGATCCAAAACCAAAGTAAACAGCACTCGGCAGGTCCAGTCTTTGTTGTACCAGAGACGAGACCGGAGGGGGCACACAAATCTTTTAAAGTAGCTTAACCAACTCCACAGGGCAAAACTGCTAAATTATAGATACCTGGAGAACTAAAAGTGCCAGTTCTTGTAATGGAAAACTTTAAGCAACATGAGAGAGGGAGAGAGATGCTGTTTTTGAAAATGAAGCACAGTATCACAGTGGAGAGAGGTGGGCTTGGCATTAATATTTGATCTTTCTTATCCTGTCTTTCTTCTCACTGCTTTTCTCTCCCTGTTTCTGAAGAGACCAGTTCTGCTTCAGTGTTTGTCTTTGCTGAAGCGTTTCATGGCCTTGGCCACTGCTTCAATCTCAGCCCCTTGTTCCCATCGAGACCAATCCCAAGTCACGCCTGCCAGTGTTATGACAGTCCAACACTGACAGACACTTGTATAAAAAACAGATGTTCCAAGGCGGATATTTCTCTTGCCATTATCGTTTTAATCACACAATTACATTTTTTTTTTCAACCGTTGATATCTTTCCTGCTGTTCAAACAGTGCATACTTTTTTATTATGTCCAGTTTTTCTCAAGTGTCTCTTCTTAAGGCGTCCACCTCACCGGCCGCTACACTTCTCCATCTGCACTGATATTAAATTCAGCACTCCTACTACCGCCACCCACAGACACGTGTTCTTGCACTCCTGCAACCCCATGTTTCATATTACACCAGCTGCTGCACAGTATGAGCATTAAGCTCATGCTGACATGAGGGCATTGTCAATTACGGGAAAGCTGTAATGTAAAACTCTGGGGTGCTCTCAATGTGAGGCTAAGCACCATTTTAATCAGAAAACAATCAAAGATGACGTTAAATTCAAACAGGAATCTGACAGCTAATCCCCAGCATGTCATCATAGAAATGCCAATTTAATGGTGATGGGGGAATTTGCGCCCCATATCTTTGGAAGTTTTCCATTTCAATTGCCAGATTATTTTGAGTGCTATAGTACTGTGCATGTGTGTTTGTGTGTTTGTGTATGTGAGTTTGTGCCTTTTCACTCATTTTCTGTCCAACAATTGCCCATCAGGTGAAATCACTTGCTAACAGCTGTTAAGTGACAAACACTAACATTTTCACCCCTGACATGGTGGCAGGTTTAACAAGCTGTGCAACAGTCCTCAGGAAGTGTGTCATGTCTCACCTTTCAGCACTAGCATTTCTAGAAATCCCTTCACTTCCTAAAAAGAAGCACTTCTCCCAAGAGAGCGAGACATGGCAGAGCTGGTGGCATGTCATCACCTCATTTCGCTGCTCTTCTCACCTGCACAGGTTATGTGGTGGATGATGTGCAGAGATCATTTAAAGATTATGTGAATAGGATAAAAATAGATAGATCCATAATTCATTTTACAAAAGCGCAGCTTTGTCATTTTGTCTCTGTTTGATTTAATTGTTCGATTTTAAATCCATTTTTAGCTGTAAGCTGTTTCGAGGTTATGATGTGTGGTCTTTGTCTTTTTTTGGGCAGGACTACATGACTGTGAGAAAGAAAAAAACTCCCTACAGCTGAACAGACAAAGATTCTGTCCGTGCACAAGACAGAATTGGTTTTGGGTTTTTTCTTTTTTTTCTGTGTCAATAATGGTGCAAAGATTGTGCCTTACAAAGGTTTCTGCCAATAAATATTGGAAAATCAGTTTGGTTTCATTGCTCAGTTTATTTTTTCACAGCATTCCCCAATTTTCAGAGGCGCAAATGTAATTTGACAGTTGGCTGCGGTTGACAAGCAGTTTTACAAGCAGGTAAGGCCCATACGCTTGCTGTGACAAATGGAGCAGAAATGATATATGAAGCCGATTCAAAGTGTTCAATTTAGGTTTCCTTGTAAATTTAAATATAAGGTCCAGAAAGCTGTCACTGCAAGGCTGAAGAAAAAGACAGAAAAAGAAAAATCCTATCTGAGACATCAAAAGCACAAAAAAGCTTGAAAAATTACAGTACTAAAGTCCAATGGACTTATCTCCACGATTAAAAAACAAACGAACAAACATTCAAAACATATAACCGAGTCAAGTAGCCTTTTTGAGGAGGTTGGTGTATCATTGTCAAGGTCTGTAGTTAAGAGATGCTTTCATTAATGTTTACAACAAGGTGCAAATCACTGAACAGGAAGAGCAGATTAGACTGTGCCAGAAAACATCTAAAAGAGCCTGCACAGTGAAAAAAAATCTTTGAACAAATGAAACCAAAATGAACTTGTGCTAGAATGATTAGAAGAGAAAAGTATGGAGAAGGAGAGAGACAACTCATGATCCAAAGCATACCACATCAAACTTGGTGGAGGCAGAGAAGCAGGTCACTTGTGTTTAATGATGATGTGGCTGCTGAAAGAAGTAGCAGGATGATTTGTGAAGTGTACAGGACTCTACTCTCTGCTCTGATTCAGCCAAGTGTAAATGCTGATAGTCACTCAAGGCAAAGAAATGGGAAATTCTTCTTCAGTCAGTCAAACAGAATGTAGACAGCCAGAAAAATGCAGCAACTGACGGTGGCTATATTAAAGCCTAACAGAGCAAATCAAGGGAAGAAACACAGCATTTAGTGATGTCTATGTGTTCTAGACTTCAGGCAGTCATTGAGCATAAATGATTTGCATCCTAGTATTAAAAACAATTCTTATATTTACAGTTATGTGTTTGTTTGTCTGGTTAATTTTGAACCACTGAAAATGGACGCCCTTGTATAAAAACCTCTGTAATTCCTAATAAGTTAATACAATGTTTTTGTCAATCACATCTTGATTGTTTGATTTAAAATTCACTGTGTTGGTGTACAGAGGGAAAACTACAAAAAGTGTGTAGTTGTCCTACAAATTATGGACCTGACATGCATTGAGAGAATGTACACGATCTCATAAATAATGAAAGCCCACTCATGCTGCTCTCAAAATAGTCAACATGGCAGCCTGATATGACGGTAGGCGGATATCGAATATTGGATTGCATCTCTCATTCCTGCAATCAATAGCTGGCAGGTCAGCCTCTCTTCAGTCTGAGAATCTGACACATCAAAAACAAAAGGGATATTCAAGGTTAACGGGCCTGGAGTGTGCCTTCAAGCTCTGGCCCACGCCTTAGTGAATGTGTCAGGGTGAAATCACATTATAATAGACAAGAAGAAGAGACATTAGTAGTAAAGCTCTGACTCACAATGCAAATGCAGCTTATATGAAAAAAATCATGAAAATTACAGGAAATTAAGTATGACTACAGTCCTCCCAGACCCTTATGAAGAAAACATCGAGGGAACAGTTTACCCTGCCCGGGATAGGGTTACCGGGGCCCCGCCCTGGAGCCAGGCCCGGGGAGGGTGCCCGAGGGCGAGCGTCTGGGCCTTAGTCCATGGGGCCCGGCTGGGCACAGCCCGAAAAGAGGACATGGGCCCATCCTCCTGCAGGCCCACCACCCGCAGGAGGCGCCATAGGGGTTGGGTGCATTGTGTGCCAGGCGGCGGCCAGGAGCGGAGGCCCTGGCGGACTGACCCCCGGCTGCCAAGACTGGCAATCGGGACATGGAATGTCACCTCTCTGGTGGGGAAGGAGCCTGAGTTAGTGCGTGAGGTTGAGAGGTACCGGCTAGATGTAGTCGGGCTCGCCTCTACGCATGGCTTGGGCTCTGGAACCAGTCTCCTGGAGAGGGGCTGGACTCTGTCTCAGTCTGGAGTTGCCCCTGGTGAGAGGCGGGGGGCTGGGTATCGGTACGTTGGGGTTTTTTACCAGAGGCAGCCGACAGGTATCGACAGGCCAAGCGGAATGCGGCTCGGGCAGTGGCTGAAGCAAAAACTCGGATGTGGGAGGAGTTCGGAGAGGCCATGGAAAAAGACTTTCGGACTGCCTCGATGAGATTCTGGCAAACCATCAGGCGTCTCAGGAGGGGAAAGCGGTGCTCTACCTGCACTGTGTATAGTGCTGGCGGAGCGCTGCTGACTTCAACTGAGAAAATTGTCAGGCGGTGGAAGGAATACTTCAACGACCTCCTTAATCCCACTGACACGTCTTCCGAGGAGGAAGCAGAGTTCGGGGATGAGGGGAATGACCCGCCAATTTCCGGAGGCGAGGTCACTGAGGCAGTTAAACAACTCCTTAGTGGTGTTGATGAGGTCCGCCCCGAGTTCCTGAAGGCTCTGGATGTTGTAGGGCTGTCCTGGTTGACACGCCTCTGCTTAGGCTGCTGCCCCCGCGACCCGGCCACGGATAAAGCGGATGAAGATGGATGGATGGATACAGTCCTCCCTCATGAGTGCTCTTTTTGTGACATTAATTGCACAAGTCCTCTATAATGAGTCAAATGTTGGGAGGGCTGATATGGCAGTTGGGGAGCTTCGTATCGTATCCTCTTGGATCTGCGTGCTGCTCTCCCGTTCCTAATGCCTTTCAGTTAACCATTAGAGATACAATGAGGATCAATTTGACTGAAACAGGTTAAGAGGGTGAAGACCTGTGGGATTTCAGCTCTACATCTGCACACTTGACAAAAAGGTTATCAGGGCACATTTGAAAAGGTTTCCTTCAGTCTGAATGATCTCTTCCTGAAAAGCTTATGACTCGTGTTTTCACACAGCTGTCAGATTCTGTTTGTCCGCACGATAAGTGACTCAGAGAAATTTCAAACAATGCACCAACAGTCAATAACATGGAGATAAGGCTAACAGCTTTTTAAAAGTGCTGAGTTTTCACGCTGTAATTTTTTCCCCTTGGCTTTTCCCTCCCTGTTTAGTCTGCTTATCGTTTCCAGCAGATGACCGAGCACATCTCTCAGTGTACTAAAAGCTGCTGCTGATTTGTAAAGAATATCACTGGCATGAGTTGTTTCGGTGATGTAATTCATCCTGGTTACAACAGATAATAAAGACTCCCAGCTATACTGAACAGGATAATTAAAGGCTACAGCTTGGGAGGAAAATTGTTCAGGTAGTTTAGTTTTAATGGGGAAGAAATACTCTGCTGCTGCTGCCTTTAAAATTAGCTTCACAATCACACTGAATTTACATATCCAGACGAACTGAGTGTAAATTTAGGAGCTTTTGGTTCTTCTAAAATCAATCTAATGGGCAGGATAAGTGTGTTAAAATAAGAGGAAAGTAATCCAACTTCTTGATCCTGAGCTGTTATCAGGTCCCTGCACAGATTTTGTCTTTTCCTGTCAAAGCTCTGGACATCAGGTCCCCAGAGCCCAAGCCTGAGAAGATACTAAATATATCTTGTGCCAGTGTCTGAATCCCATTTTAAATTAATTCACTTCAACAGAGTTCTTAGTCGTGCAGCACTCTGCCAAACTCACTCTGCCAACTGGGCTTCATAAAATGGTAATGAGAACGGTGCTGTCTGCTGACAATGAAATAGATGCAGCAACACAGATGCACTGGCTGTGGCTCCAGATTGGCTGTTTATTCCACAGCATTGAAAATATATTTACGATAGCCCGACTTTGTCTCACTGCATCAGTGTCTACAATACAAAAAAACCCATTGACTCTGAAATGAGCATCTTCTTAGACTGACACCGGCACAATGGTCTGGCAAATAATAGAGCTTTATGTCTTACTTCTCCTGTGATTACTTCTGAAAATGGTTCATATTTGACAGGAGCGAAATCGCAGCTGCAAATCAATCTGTCATAACTTCTCTGGTGGGGGTAATAGTGCTTTAAAAACTCAAGAGCAAATGCTCTGTTAACTCTGAGCTCAGAGTGCACTGCCTGCTATTTCTGTAGTCTAGCTGCTCTTTGCTGAAGTCCCAAGCGAACAGCAAACATCTTTTGTTAACAGTTGGAGCCCTGTGCAAGACTTAAACTCAAAAGCAACTACTGAAGATATTAATATAGCACCATCTATACACAGGATAAAACTCAGGGGACCATAAAACTGATACAGTGTGTTTATCTAGAACATCAGCTGACAAGGCAAATGGAGAGGGCGAATGCAGATCCAAGCCTTTTCCACCTCTGTATGGAAACCTGACATTCTGTCTTTGGAGAAAGATGCTAAAAATTACATTCAGTGACAGCCAGGAGGTTAGCACTTGAGCTGAGCTTATAAAGGACACGAGCAGTATTTCGTAACAACCACATCTGACCAGATTCCAGGAAACATAAACAGCTGTAATCGCTGATTTCAAAACTCATATTCATAATCGAGCCTGTGATTTCTTGGCTTTAAATTAGTCACTTGTGATGACAAACCCACAAAGAATTATTGTTCTGCTATGAAGGCGTTGCTGTTCTCTCATGCCTCTTTTCCACCAATGGGAGTGTAGTGCAGAACCATTCTGACTTTGGTGCCTGCAGAGAACCAGACCCTGTTAGGTATGTGTCAAGATTGGTGGCTTCAGAGGCATCATCTGTGGCAGCCCCTCTGATGGTCACTGATGTCAGTGGTTGGTCCTTTGTGCTGCTCTGTTGATTCCAGCTTTTTGGCACCACTGCCAGTTTGTGTGTGTGTGTGTGTGTGTGTGTGTGTGTGTGTGTGTGTGTGTGTGTGTGTGTGTGTGTGTGTGTGTGTGTGTGTGTGTGTGTGTGTGTCAGAACAATAAACGCACCATTTCAGCTCTACAATGTTGATCAAAAATCTGCATGTGATGTGTTTATGAAAAAAACATTTAAAAGCTATTTATTAATTAATTTGACAATTTAATGACTGTTTAAAAATATGTTGAAAAGTATGTCGTCTTTTAATTCTTTGCTTTGATGATTTTGGTGACTTTATAACTTGCAGCTTTCTGTTTTCCAGTTCCTCCTTCTTTTCTACATTTTAAATTTTCTGCTTTTGTGATGTTATCTCTGTGTTTCTTTCATCTTTATAATCATCCTATTCTTACAGTTTGTGTCTTTTATGTAACTCTAGATTGAATAGGGTTGTAATCCTCACATATATGCCTTTCGTCAGTTCTAAACTCTGACGTAGTCTTGCAAAACACCGGTTTCTTATCTTGATGATTAAATGCTCTGAAGATGCAATGTGAGTGTGTGTGATTTAAGCTTCTTTTTAACCCATGCTCTCTGCTGTCATGCTATCAAACCGCTCATTGTTGCAATGCCTCTGTGGCTTTAACATTACTTTCAACCTTTGAAGTCTGTTAAAGCAGACAAGTGTTGAAGACAATGAAGACAAATGAAGACTTGCTGTTAAGCCTCATTATTGTAAACCACTCTGCTGCATAGATTTGCAGCCGTGGGCATTCAGACTTCAGAGGGAATGTCTGCAGTTGTCTTAATCATGTTGGGAACAGCAATTTATCTCATGTTTGACTCATATTGGTAGTTTTAGTTCATGTGAATGGCAAGCTGTCTCACCAGCTCATTTGATTCACAGCCTACTGCAATCCAATGCAACAGACCTGTAATACTTTTACAGCTCATAATCAAGTTTTGCTGTCTGAAAGTAGTAAATACAGCTCCTCAGTTATTTGGATCTGTGGTGTCGTGTTGAACTGCATTTAAAGACATTTTTATTGTTTCGTCCAGCCCTGTTTATGGATGAGGAGGACAGAACAGTAGACGGGCGTTGCACACCAGCTGAGAATTAAATGCGGTGGTATGTGGCATTGGTCAGTGCCAGTAAACGTTTATTAAAATTGGAAACACTTTTCAATGCAGTGCGGTCCAAGAGACAGCACCACTAAGAAGAGCTTTAAAATGCCCATAGAGTTGAACTACCACATCTCTCCAGAGTCATAGGAGACTGAACATAAAATTTCCACTCCATACAGAGCATGTTTTTTACCAGTATACAAAATAAATTATGTAATTCTGTAGGTTGAGGTTAACAGGATGAATTCTGTTACGATTAAGTGGGTACATGGGAATCTGCAGTCTACTCTAATTTATTTTCCCTGCCCTGAATATGCCGAGGTCACACGAAGACTTCCTTGTATGATCTTTGAAACTGTTGTATCAGCTCTCTCAGTGCTCTACCGCCGTAGCACTTAGAGTGATTCACCTTACTTTGCAGTGACTATAATTGATGCTGAGTAGGCCATCCTTAAGAATTACATATTAGCATCTGGTTGGTTCATGGGCAGAAGATAAGAGAGCGTTTGTAATTTTGTCGCCTCTCTAAGGTGGAAGCACTCTAGGATGTTTGCCTGGGCTTTTATTCCCCCATGTGCTCACATCTTCCTGTTTTAAAATCGCCGGCAAATAAATTCGATGTTAAAACATGTTCTCACTCCCCTTCAGTTTTTGTAGGATTATTATATATTTGGCTTGACTTTTTTTTTTATCCTGAAAATCCATACTAAGGATTTTATTATGAAAATTCACTATTAAGTGCTCGAAAAAAAATACAAACGTTTTCTGACCCTTAAAACACTTCATAGAAGTCCACAGCTGGATTGTCTAAGAGATCATGCTATGACTTTGAAAAGTGAATGCAAAGGGGCTGTTAACATCCTACTTTAGGTTTCTCATATGTTCTTTGGCGTTTAAATATGGGCACTGCCTGGGTTACTCAAGAACGTGTCCTGTAGCCCGTCCTGTTTTTGGCAGCTGGTTGACTGTTGGGCTGTAGTCTCATATTGCATGAAGTGTGAGCAGTTTTTCTTGACGAATCATCTATATTTACCCATCTCTCAGTTTTGATCTGTGTTTCTGTCTCTGGCAATGAAAAGAACTTTGATAACCTCATGCTGTTATTATTATCAGAAGGGTTGCCTGTTTTTTGGTAGGAGCATTGCCCCAAATAGCTTACATGTTGCTGGTCTATAAAAGGACTGATTGATGGTCATCCTTCTAGCAGGGTCCCCCGTCTCTCAGGGAATCTTCTGGACTCAGTCTCCTCCCAGAGTCATAATTGGTCGGCTTTTCAGTTTGGCTGCATTGCTAAACTTAGAAAGAACTGCACAAATTGAAAACTAAAACCGCACAAGAAGTACACATAGATGAGTATTTTTTCATTGCATTTATGAAGCTGTGCATGATCAAGCAATCAAAGTGATTGACTGACTGATTCTATCCAGAAGCAATATCTGAATATAATCCAATGTCTTGCACACAAAAAAAAGGTGCGCGTCACATGATTATGCATCATAAAACTGTGTCAATCTGTTTTTGTATATATTTGACGCACAAAATGCACAGCTTTCATCTTATCAAGTAAAGTTACCACCATCGTGATGAAGTATAGTGTGCTACATATTGGGATGTCAGAATATCAAGTGAACTGCCATCTAAAAACATTGAGAAGAAAATTGAAGCCTGATAACAGAAACAAAGAGTTGCTGTTGAAAACACAACAAAGGCATGTGGGAGAGAAGAAAAAGGCACAAACAGAAGCATCCTGGGATAAAACCACCGGGAGATATGCCACAAAAGTTTCTTTTATGTCAGCCCAACTGGAGCCGCATAAGTAATATCAACCATTTTCTATTGCTCTGTGCAAATCCACAATTTTCTAAATGATAACAAGAGCATAACAGAAGTGGGTTAGCCAGAAAGCCAGCTAAGGTAAACTAAAGGAAAGATTCTGTCTTTTTTTCTTTTTGTGCTGAAAAATCTGCCATCGTTTTAGTTTTTCCTCATTCATTTCATATCGCTGAAAAAACATCCTTTTATCCACTAAGCCAAAATAAACTGTGGCATTAATGTGGTGACAACTGATAAAACATTTACAGCTTGAGTTTGCAATTTAATTTCGATTTTCAAATCTAACGCCTCGCTGAGACACAGCACACCAAACCCCATGTAATCCATAACTGCCTTGCTTGCTTGTTCTCTTTTTCTGTCTTCCTGTGCAAACTCCCTCAGCTGCCTAATCCACTGGGGGACAAAAGACTTAAACTGCTATCAAAATAAGTGGTTCTGATCTCATATTTGAAATTTACTGACTCTGCATTTAAGCGATTGCAGACAAAGGTCAAGCTCATCGTTTTTGTGGCAGGATGGATACGGGGCTATGAGTCTCTAGAGCCTGATAGGCCTTGTGAAAAATGAAGCTTCACATGACTTTACAGTTGATTCTTTCCGTAAAATGCATTTTTATGGATTTTATAAGCAATGAAAATGATGGTGTCCCTGCTTTTATACAGCAAATTGATATTGCAGACTCAGTGTATTGATTGTCTTCTGATTGTCCCATGAGACTACTGCAACTATTTAATTTACTGCAAATCAATCTGTAGTTGCAAAGTGCATGGGGCTATCTACTAGACTGGTTGTTTCGTCAATTAGTGGATATAATGTGACAGGTAATGAGGAGTAGTTACTCACAGCCTTACAGACTGAAACACTGGCTCCTGGATTTTTACCAGCCTGGTGTTTTTCCTCTCTCAGTAAACTGTATACTAAGCTCCTGTCACAGGGATACTCACATCAACTTAACACACTTGACTGAGCTTCAGGCCCACTGTGATTGTGTGTGTGTGTGTGTGTGTGTGTGTGTGTGTGTGTGTGTGTGTGTGTGTGTGTGTGTGTGTGTGTGTGTGTGTGTGTGTGTGTGTGTGTGTGTGTGTGTGTGCGTGCCTCATTACCGGCAGGGTAAAGTATTGTTCTGACGTTTGCATGCTTTACCAGCCTGACTGTAGTAATAGGTATAAACAAGGTTAACCCCATTTTCTGCAGCTGCTCAGTGCCAGTTCCTCTGAAGTTTCTCTAAGCAAATAACCAACAAAACACCCCAGTTCTGCAGGCACAAACACAACAATCACAACAGAGTACTTCTGTCTATTCCCATTGGACAGAATTACTGCAAACATTGCTCAGTGCTGGATGAGAAGTAAATTCAGCCCTTTCTGTGCTATACTGTGCCATACGTGCATTATGCACATGGGAAGCACTTTGCTAAATCACGAGCAAACGCACCATTTGTCTTGCACATTGATTCACTAAAGTATATGGCAGCCCTGTGATTGAAGTTTCTTTGGGGCCTGTTTGATCAATTATTTATCATGTCTTTTATTATGGTTTGGTGTGCAGGGCACCACTGGCAAAGCTGAGACATCTGTGAAGAGTAAAAGTAAAGTTACATTCATGTCCATTAAATTAATTCAGAATGATGGTCTCTGACCTCGCCTTTCTCTGAAGCTGCTCACTTTAATCCGGTTTCTTGTGCTTGTGTACGATTGTTTTTTTCCCTTGCGAGTAAATTATGCTTTTACTGCAAATTTGCTTCACACCCATCATTTGATGCATAAGCCATTTCAGTAAATTACCTACAATAATAGTTCTCCAACGCAGGAAGGAAAAGAGCTTCCAAAAAGAAAATCCTTTTTTTCTTGATATCCACAGGACAATTTAACCTAAACAGGAAATCTATGAAATCTTGTCCCAATTTACATGAGGAGCATAATAGTAGAGCGTCAACAGCGCTGACTTGGAAGCAATTGAAAATCTGTCATCTCAGCAGCAAGCCAGTCATGCGGAACATGTTGCATGCTATGTATATAAATCAGATTCCTGAATGATCACACTCGTCTTCATCCTATGGAGAAAAATTATGTGTTTGTTGGCAGTGTATTTTTGAGGAGCTGACAGTCAGTTGTCAGTGTTAGTCTTCCTGTGGGACAACAAGAGGATCTCTCTATCAAACAAACCTGTCTGCTTCTGCAGAAATTGTGCCAAATCTTTAAACTCTCATTTTATCATTAAATCTTTTGCTTATTGCTCGGTGCATGAACACTTGATGTGCTGATAGTAAGGAGAAATAGCCTATTACATGCAACATTACACAAATTCAGTACAGCACAAAGAAGGAACTGCAGCGTCAGTGTAGTAAACAATGCTTGACTCATCTCACCACCATCTTAAACCGCTCTCAAGTATTTAGTCGGGTGCATGTGGGGGCTGTGCACAATAAAATGTGTCTAAAAGCACGTTGGCGTTACAGCATGTTTCTTGTGCATTTTTCAAACGGCTCGTATTCTTATTCTTTCTTTAGCCCCCGTATCTGTTTGTTCCCTTTTCAGGGGAAAAAAATGCTGTTTTGATTAAATGCTAGTATGGCTGACATATTGACCATGTCCCAGCTTCTCCTGATAGACAATTAATGAGGGTTTTCAGCCCTGCAGCTTGCATGTTACCTATATTAATCCTCACTGCTGAGGATTTTTTCATATCCCTGCATCATATAAAAAGAAATTTTAAAACACTTGGAGCTCTCTGGGATGAAAATTAGAGTCATTTTTCTCTCTGTATGCAGCATTGCAATGACAGTAAGCTACGAATCATGGCTGTGCATTCTGCGGCCCTAAAACTGCACCCTTAGCTGGTCCGTGGGTGATTTCCACCATGCTTTTGTGGTGCAGCTTCTCCACCTCTATAGATGTTATACAGCAGTGTGGATAAGAAGGTAGTGCTCAACACACAGGGTAAAGAGGACTAGACAGCAATCATGCTACTGTACTGTGGTATCATGACACTGTTTTTATGTCACACAATGAGAGCATAAAAGGTGTGACCCTTGAAACCCCATTGAGGATGATGGAATGGCAGAGGCTGAAGCAGAGAAAATGAAACAAAGAGCGCAGAGACTGGAGGAGGGAGAAGGTGAGAGATAAACAGAGAAAGACAGATGGAATAAGTGAGAGAGGCTGCCAAAATGAGGATATGTGTCCTCACCAGCTTCTTCTAGCCTGCAACTTGTTCTTAGCCCCCGAGGGACATTTTTAGCTCATCACACATGTCTGTAAATATCTCTGCAGCAGGGAGAGTGTGTGTGCAGCACCACTGCATCATCCCAGAAGGGAAAGAGACATAAGCCGCCATCGCCACTGAGTCTGACTGTACAAATTTGTTGACTCAGATGAATGGGGGTAATAAAAATAGATCACACTGGTCTTTATTACCGTGGGGATGGTTATATATTTAGGAAAAAAAACTAGAGAATTAAGAGAAAAACTTTTATGGGACCACCGAATCTCATTTAATCATCGTTGTCATTGCCAAAAAACATCAAGTTGGTTTACATCTTTTTATCTGTATTAATTTAAGTAACATTTTGTAGTAGCATTTGATAGAGGGGAATAAAGGATATGGGGACATTTGCACACCGAAATTAGCGCAAGAGAATGTGTTAGATATAAAGCATTCCTTTTAAAAACAGCAGTGGCATATCACAGACTGTGCAGCCATCTGCTTTTGAAGCATCACTGGTACTGTCTCACAGCACTTTTGTTTTTTTTTTGTTTGTTTGTTTTTTTCTTCTTCTTGCAGAACACCATGACAGGAAAGACAGCTCCTGCTGACCTCAGCAACCTTTGGCTTGATACATGTAAACAGCTGCTAATTTTAATCTTCTCCCTGCACTGACATTCCTATAATATTTGAAGAATCACAACAAGGCACGGTGGTTTTGTGCACGCGTTATTTAAGGAATTTAATTATGTTCGTTGCTGATTGAGAAAGAATATACTAAATAATAATGAAGTGCGTTACTGTTTATTTATGCACAGTTGCATAATTATACTTAGAATATCTATGAGAAATATTTGTCCTGTTATCAATATTTTACTTGTCTCTAGACACTGTTTTAACACTGCAGCTGGAGGTGTGAACGTAGAGCAGCATTACCCCCAAAATAAACACATCTATTGCACATCAGGGACAAAATCTTTATTAGTTACAGTTTCCCGCTGTGGAACCATCACAAAGATGTGAAGTGAATAGTAACAGGGGTTCCACTGAATCCTTGCAGAGTGGGCGCATGCGTGCATTTGGGGGTGATATAATTAACTGTAAAGCAGCGTGTGATTAATGCGCTCCTGTATGGAAAGAGAACTCATGCCGCGTGATAAGAGAGGAATGCGCAGCAGTCCCAGGTATTATCCTGAAAAGTGAACAGCGTGCAAAGGAAAAGGGTGGAGAGGTGCGGGGGGTGGGGCGCTACAGTGAATTCCTATCATCACCATAGCAATGACCCCATTTAGCAGTACCCCCTTCTCAATGTATATAACAAATAATGCATATTGGGATGATGATTTTTATGAGTGTTACATATATATAGTCATATATTAGATACAGTAAGTAAGTCTCGAAGGTTTCAGAGGGGAATCAATCCATCATCCAAACACCAAAGTCTTCAGTATATCTCTCTCTTTTTTTTCGCTAGAATTGTTTAAAGCTTTAATATATTTCGGAAATAATCAAGCGCTCTTCTCTATCAATTTATAATCTCGTAAAATATGAGAAACACAATAAATGCCCTGCAAAGTTGTCATGAAGCGACTGTTTCCGCTCTGTTGGCGCCATCTTGTGGATACTACAACAGTTTACTTACTTTGTGTATTTCTGGTAGCCTCCTGTATTGAATATATATTTTTAGAGATTTACAAATACAGTTTTAAAAATGGATATTGTTGAAATTGATTTGCTACATCCTTGGTTTCTTCCTATAAAAAGGAATTTCCTTTTTTCTTTTTTTCTTTTTTTCTAGTTTTTTTATATGGATCCAGCCGAGTGCCGCCTTTTGGTGGCAGTATTGTAGATAAGCAGCATGACCGCTACAATAAAGAAAACAAAGAAGAAGAAGGAAAAGGAGGCGTTGAGCGTTAAATTGAAAACAGAAATGGCGGGGCTTAACAGCTGCTGTTAGCACCGCAACTGTGAAAATGTAACGACCGGCCAGCTGTTTAAGGTGCTCAAGGTTGGGCTGAAGATTTTCTGAACCTAAATCAGAGGTCAATACGAGAAAAAAAAAAGTATGTAGCCTTTAGTAACGAGTGTTAAATTTGTATTTAGCGATTCCGTTAGCCAGAAGCCAGTGAAGGGTTTTGTTTTTTTGTTTATGTCAACACGCTGTTGTGTTTCTGCTGACATTTTAATACGCAGTTTGCTCTGTGACAACCTTAACTGCCCGTCAAACTCCCAACTATTACTTTAATTAGTCTCTAACAGCTGGCCACAGGCGAAAAGCACGTGACATCTATCGACTGACCACACAGCTGGATGACCTCAAGCGGTGGCAATAACAATGCCCGCAAACGGGAAAGTCATTCCCCACACGCCGCTGGCCGTGGACTTCTGGCACGTGCGGAAGTGTCCGGGTACCCGGCTGTTTTTCCTGTCCCACATGCACAGCGACCACACGACAGGTTTGACGTCCACGTGGAGCAATCGCCCCATCTACTGCTCACCTACAACCGCCACTTTGTTGAAACTCAAGCTGCAGGTAAGGGAGGGTGTAGTCATTAAAAATAAAGAAACAAATGCATGTTTGAGTGTAGAAGCAGTGCTGCACGGGATCTAAAACCTTTAATTATTGAATTAGAGCTCATTAGAGCTATTGGCTACACCTGGGCTCGCACAGCACAGGTATAATTAATGATTATCCAGCTACATGATTTTCTATAGCCAAGAAGCTGGAGTTTTGGAACAGAAAGAACAGTAACAAATGTGTTTGGCTACTGTAGAGCCCGACACAGAAGCAGCAGGTAAAATGGCAGATGTTCTGTACCAAGGACACTTTGACAGATGAAGTGTCAAACCCTCAACCCTGCAGTGGACAGCTATAGTATGCACACTTATAGAAAACATTAAGTGAGCGGCAGTTCTCTGGGCAAAAATGTCTTGCTGATGTCAGAGGAGACTGGCCAAGCTGTTTCACACTCATAGGAGGCAACAGTAACTCACATAAACATTCAATACTGCCAGGTTATAAACCCAAGCATCTCTGATCTGAGTGCACAACATGTCAACCCTATACAAAATATACAATAACAGTGGTGTGTTATTTCTATAGTTTCCAAACTTTGATCTTTTATCAACCTTAAACGTGTTTCAGACTAAACCTGACCGTGATCTGGAGTAGTAGATATTCTGTTGCACCAAAGTCTTTTATAAGGTTTTGATGTTTTTTGGTTTTCCTCTGAATGTTTCCATGTCTGCTTAGGTGAAAGAACAGTGGATCCATCCTTTAGAAGTGGGTGAGCCATACCTACTCCCACTGGATGATATTGGCAAGGAGAGGCTCACGGTCACACTGATAGATGCCAACCACTGTCCAGGGGCTGTCATGTTTCTATTCGAAGGCTACTTTGGCTCCATTCTATACACTGGTCTGTTTCTCTGAAGCTTCTCAGACATTGAAAAATGCAATTTCTCAAGTTGTGTCCTGTTGGATTTAATTTCTCAAGTTTTTGGTATCACGTAAATTAACATTCCGCGCCGATTTATTTCAGGCGACTTTAGATACACTCCTTCAATGCTGCGTGAGCCATGCTTACGGACCTACGCCACTATAGATGTGCTGTACCTGGACAACACTAACTGTGACCCTAACCGTACCCTGCCATCAAGACAGCGAGCCACTCAACAGATTAAGGAGATTATTCGCAGCCACCCCAGCCACAATGTTATCATAGGTCAGTTTAAACAGCTTGCTGCAGCCCTGTCAGTTACTGTATTGTGACTGTGCATAAATGGCTTTTTTTGTATTTTTTTTTATTGGGTGTATATGCTGCCAAAGATTAATAGGAGTTAGTGCTGTCAGCGTTAATCTTGTTAATACAACGTTAACACCACAACCGCATTAACGCGGCAAATCCCCGTTAGAGAGTTAACATGGATCGGCCCTGGCGAGGGCTGCACGTGTGTTGATGCCGTGCAGCCCTCGCCAGGGCCGATCCATGTTAACTCTCTAACGGGGATTTGCCGCGTTAATGCGGTTGTGGTGTTAACGTCGTATTAACGCTGACAGCACTAATAGGAACCTTAGCCTCACCACCACCATTAGGGGACAAAAGCTGATGTTACATACACAGGAGTCGCATTGCACTCTTTGCCAAAGGGTGTGTCTGACAACAGTACATGTAAAATTAACAAAAACAGCAATATCAGTATCAATGTTGGGATTGAAAAGAAGGATTTTTTTAAATTTGTTTTTTTTGTAGCTGTGCGATATTTTGAACACAAAGCTCTTCCTCAGATTTCTGATAAACACATTGTCTCACTTTCAAAGCTATTAATTCACATCCTCAGCTTAGAAGGTGATGATTTGTCATTCTTGTGTTCACAGCTTGTTCCTGCTGATTCTCAGTAGCTAAAAAAAGGTCAGTTATTGCAGGTCTAAAGTTTTCTTGTTGCTTTATTCCGTCTTGCAGGCCTTTATTCCTTAGGTAAAGAGTCCCTGCTATTGGAGCTGGCGATGGAATTTAAAACCTGGATTGAGGTGAGCTTTGAGAGAATGGAGACCCTTAAAGCTCTGGAGCTGCCTGATGTCTTCACTACTGAGCCAGGGGCCGGCCGTATCAGAGCTGTGGACCAGTCAGAGATTTGTGCCTCTGCTTTGCACCAGTGGAACAAAGAACAACCAACTTTGGCCATCTTGCCCACCAGCAGGCCGCTGATCTCTTTCCACCCTTATGTCCATGTAGTACCCTATTCAGATCACTCCTCCTACCAAGAGCTGGAGGATTTTGTCTCAGCACTTAAACCTACCTGCCTTATACCCATTGTAGGAAAATGTGTACCTGGAAGTCTTTCTGCCTTACTCCCTCACAAAAAACGCCATGAAATCCTGGTACCAGAGTCAGTCCGACACTACATGTCGAGAGAGCCAGAGAGGCAACTCTGCTCATCAGCATACACTAGCCTTCGCCGCAAACACTTCCATCCTCTTGTTCCTAAAGGAGTGGTATTTGAGTCTCCTGTAAGGGGATCTGGGAAGTCATGTGAAGAAGCCTGGGAGGCAGAGTGTGTGGAGCAGGATGGATCTGGGGAAGAGACAGAAACAGAAAGTAGTGAAAAGGACTCTGACTGTATTCTCCTGGACCTGAGCAAAGAGCTCACCCCCAGCAGAAATGGAAGAGGGGCTGGAGATGTGTGGAACCTCAACATCGTCCAGACAGTCACAGAAGAAAGAGCGAGGGAAGGGTCAACGCCACTGAGCGAAATCGCACCGAGCCGCTTCTCTCCAGTGGAGATTCTGGCAAACACCAATGCCTGCTTGAAGCCCAGTGTGACCACAACGTTGTCTTTAGAAACAAGTGCCAAAATAATCAATAACCAGCACAGTGAGTGTGAGAACAACCACACATTGCCAATTGAGAATACCATGAGTCAGCACTGCGGGATTGATCAGAACGACAGCGTGACATTATTTCAGAACAGCCCTGATAATGATTCCTGTGCTTCATCCAGCCCACTGGCTTTGCTGAACTATGCGTATATAGAGGAGCTTGAAAACAGACTTTTAAAGAACCTCCCCTTCTCAGAGGAGGACTTTAAGAGCTGCGGCCTCCTGCAGAAAGGTTTTGTGCAGCAGTTTACCCCTTCACCTTTACAGTATTCAAAAGACAATGACCTCTCAGACTGATTTTTGTTTGTGGTGATTTTGAGGTTGAAGTTTTTGCCTTCTTTTAGAGGCCTTTTTGTGTTTTTGTGTCGTCATAAGCACTTTAAAGCAGTTATCCTACTTGTTCCTGCGCTTTAATTCCTTGTGCTATTTCTATTTTTTTTTTTTTTGTTGTTGTTGGTGTGGCCTGGACGTTATTGGTTATTGAGCAGGAACAGTTAAGTGATGGTTTTTGTTTTTTGTTTCTTTAAGCTTTTCCCTCACGTTTGCATTTTTCTGTGTAAGATCGACAGAAAATAATTATTTCTCATTTGGAAGACGTTTTATCCGTTTGTTGGTCGGGATATGTTGGTCGGGGAAAACTAATCAGTGACTTTTTGTATGGACAAAGCTGAGGCACATTCTCAGTATTATGTGTTGGTCGTTTTCACACTTTGGGTGTACATGCTTCAGCTATACCAAACTATGGGGATACGTGTTAAGAAACCGCACTGCACCATGGGCCATTTTTGAGAATAGTGATGATTCTCAGTTTCTCTGTAAACACCACTGTTTATAATTTAGTTTCACTCCTGTGTCCTTGTTTGTATATTAAGATATCAGCCACATGTTATTGCTTACTGAGCACTTTTTGTTCCTTTTTAGTTTAAACAATAATTAAACTAAACAATTTAGTTTACCGTAATTATTGCTCGTGGATACCACTGATGCTGCGTGATGCAACTTAACATCCATGTGAATAAACATTTTTTTCTAAATGTGAACATGTGTTAGTTACTGTTTTGTATTTTTTAATGTTTTTGGTAGCACAACCAAATCTTTATTCAATCTGTACAGTTTGTGGATTTTGCTGGGAAAATTAGTTTTAAGTCTCAGGATTAGAATTACATGTGAGAGAATTTGGTACCAGATTCATTTTTTTATTTAAGCTTCTGTTTTATGTTTAATTTAATGTCCTATCAGGTGACATAAGGAGTCCATTTTCACCCCAACACTTTAGAAAATGATCAACTCAATTAACAAAGCAAGTTAGCAGCGCTATTTGCAACAATAAACAAGCTGTGTACGTTACAGTCACCTCCTGTGACCGTTTAACAGCCCACTCTGACAGTGAAGCAACCTTTAAGAGAACAGAAATGATGAATCTCTTGAGCTTAAATAGTAAATATAATGTGGTTTGTGTTTTAGGCAGAAACTTTGAACCATAAAGGCTTAAAAGGCTTTCTCTGGTTCAAAATTTGGCTGTACCGTGCACCATGTGTTTTCTGAACATAAGTTGCAATGTTAAAGGTCAAATCTGATTCTGATCAATCAGCCTGCCTGAGTGATAAGCGAACAGTAACATTTTAGCAATACAAAAGCTGTGAAAAAGCAACACAAGGTTCAGTAAAATGTCATCTTTGTGGACCAAAATGTCCTGCCAGAATAATGAGTTTAATAAATTCCAAATCCCTGGATCTCTCCAGCTGATCCAGGAGAGGACAACCGCTGCCTAAGCAAAAACCCTTAGTGATCCCTCATGTGACAGGAGTATCGGGACAGATGAGGTGCATTTTTTCTAAACACAGCGTCTCCATAGTTTTTAAACCCTAAAACACTCTGCGCCAAAAGCTGGTCCACCCCAAAGATCGGGTCCCCTGACGCAAACGAAGCAATGTAGCGTACGCTGTTAAGTGCCAGGAGGATTTCCATTTCCTCTGGCGAAGCGGATGGCACAACACAGAAGAGCTAACTTGTCAGTGATTGTTTGATCAGTGGTCATGGCAATTTGCATACTAATGATGGAAGAACTGACCTCACAGCTCACTGTTCATTCAGTGGGCTAGTTTGTCATTATGCAATGAACAGTTTATACGGCACCTGCAGTGCGCTGAGACTGAAGAAGTCACTTGCATGGGTGACGAAACATTTCTCCCACTGAAAACACTACATCCACATGAACAGAATCAACCTTTGGGGCTCATGCAAAAAAAAAAACATGTATTAAAACCACATGTTTGATAAAGGAAAGCATTTATCTTTAGAGAGATTGTTTTCTTGTGAAATAAAGTCAAAGGAACTCCAGTTATGGATGTAATTACATCGGAAGAAAAACGAATTTATTTGATTTTTTTGTGAATGTCATAATTTCCTCCTCACTTAATTTTTGCTAATAAAGCCACAAAATAATACTAATAAAATATTTACACAAGATGTATTTCTGTTGATTCAACATAATTTTTGTCATCTGTTGTCATACAGATCTGTTTTCTAACATAAATCTATTTGTTAATATCAAAATATTTAAAGTTGTTATTCACTGAGCACATGTTAATTTGCACTTTTTAAGATAACTCACTACACAAACTGTAGCACAAAGATTTTCAGCATTATGTGTAAATGTAGGCTAAATATTCCCCAGCTGTTTCTTGCTGCAGTGCTCTTATTCTTCCCTAAGATGGCAGTAGTTTGTTAAAAAAAAAAAACAGCTGTTTTTACTTTATGTCTTGCCTGTCATTTAAATGTGGTATGAAGGTTTTTTTAATTTATATATTAAAATGAATAGAATTGTGTTTCTGAACAAAATCCCAATTTTCACTCTCTGTTTTATATTAATGAGCATTAAGTTTGATAGTCACAAAAAGTATTTGACTGCAGTTGGCATTCAGACCATTTCTCTAAAAAATACCAGATTCCTGCAGCGCTCTTATTGTGAAAGCCAAATCTTGACTAGTTTCAGTCCTTTCCATGTTCATACATAAAAGCTTGCACACTGCACTGACTGCAGAGAAGGACTAGATGTCCTTCCTTTTAAGTACCAAACACAATGGTGTCTTGGAGGCCTATCTGTTTTTTTGTTGTTGTTGTTTTTTTTTTCTCTATAACACAGGGAGGGCATCGACTAAAGAAACTTCAGCTGAACCAAAATCCACTCTCCAAGAGGCTGGTTTGTGTTAAACTGAAACCACAGTAATATTTACATGACTGCATATAAAACTGCCAAAGAACACAGAAAAGGAGCAAAAACTCAAAATAAAAAGTGTGATGCAGTGTTCTTGAAACTCTGCAGCACAGCACAATGAGCAGTGCAATAGCTAAAAAAAAAAGTGCATCCTATCCAGCTATATCAACATTTCTTTTTTCTTGTTGTTGTTGGCTGTGACACTAACACGTCCCATTAGGCTGGACTTTGAAAAAAAAGTGCCTTGTGAAATGTTGTCTCTGTGTGAAGTTCAGAAATCTCTGAGGTGTCACACTGCGACATCGTAAAGTCACCATCAGTGGGTTGTCAGGCTGACATGAGCAGCCAACAGGAGTCTCCTCATGTGCTCAAAAAGGATGAATGACCAGCTCCTGCATGGTGTTTAGCAGCATGTGTGGAGGAGGGAGGGCCGCTCGGGCCTTACTGTGTGCAGATAGATGTTTATTACGACCACTAGCTGATTGTGCACATCCTTTATTTAAGTAAAAGTATTAATATAGCAGTATAAAAATTCTCTCCACTTGGATTACTATCATATTTAAAGGTCCTGTACTCCCCAAAAAGCTAAATTTGCATGTCTTTCCTCTAAATGTTTACATTGTTTTGCAGTAAGTTTCCCTGTTTTGGTGACATCATCTGCAGAAATGTTTGTAACCTAGTCACAAGGGGTCACAAAACAGTGCCCTCTCTTCAATGCAATGAACTAGATGCCATTTGCTCAAAGAACCAAAAAGTTACAATTTTTAACAATAATTTAAAAGAAAAAAAAGTCATCTTGTGAATCTTTTCAGGTATGAAAATGCATCACATGCAGTTAACTAACATTACAGCTCAGCCAAGTGGGATGCCATTGACGTTTGCCTCCTGTCAATCTGTCAAAGTTTTGTTTCCTCCTAAAGTGATAAGGGCGGACAGCGTACTTTCCTGCATGAAGCTGCTCACAACCATGTTGGTGGATGTATTTGTTTTAATAACCAAATGGATTTTTGGAAACTCACATCAAAATAATCTAGATGGGAAAACAGCACTGCGGGGCAGAGGAAAACATATAAATTTAACTTGGTGTTGCGCTGCCAATTTAATACTATTTTTTAAAGCCCAGACTCTACATATTTCCCACAGAATTTTGCATTTAATCATTTTCTTTGACAAAAAATATTTCTCCAGTTACTACCGCACCTCTAACCAGTGGCTTGCTGTGTTAAAAGGCACCGTGTGTTCCTCCTATACTGGTGTAAAATCTGTTTATGTAAAACCTGACATTTTTCACTTTAGTGTAGTATCTTTTGTTTGGTTTCAAATTCAGTGTGGCAACGTGTTAAGAAAGAAGAACAAAGATTGCAGCTATTCAAATGCTAACACTCTGGGCTGTTCTGCATCATTGGGTTATCATAATTGTTTTCAACACGGCAACTAATCTGGTTATTTTTTTTACATACGATAATCTCCTGGTTGATTTCAAAATAAACTGATTTGTTAGTTTAAAAAATCAGAATTATATGTCAAAATCAAAATAATCATTTACATTTTTAATGTCTTCATGTCACAGTACTCACATCAGTTTAATTTAATAAAGAGGTATAATAATTATTTTCTGTCGAGGTATATGATCAACCTTAAATTCATAGTGTGGGACAGCAGTTAAGTAAATGTACACAGAGCTCACCATCAGTGCTGGCTACACCGCTGACAGAGGAGGAACACAGCACCAGTGAATGAGTTGCTCCATTTTCTGTGGATAACCAGGATGCAACCTGCCCCGTGGGGACTCCCAGAAATTCAGAGAGAAACACATTGTTTTGTCGAGCTCTTATAGTGCCTTGGCTTGTAGCCATTTGCAGTCTTTCATGGCAGTAAGGGGGGCAGAGTTGTGTCCTCCTAAGATTGGTTGAAATGCAATCAGGACAAGACAACACAAGATGCTCAATTTGCATTAAGATTTCTGCATATTTAACGTGAACCTGTTTTTCTCTCACTTGCAGCACCAATGCTATTTTAAGACTGTGCACTGGTATTATCAAAATAGAAAAAAACATGTTCGTGACTAAAATCCTGACAATAATTTGGGCCAGGGAGAAGAAGGGAGCAGGGTTTTTTGTCTTTATTTTTAACTTTTTTTTACACTGTGAATCTGAACCTCTGGCAGTGAGGCCAGGAAATGAAAGGAAATGGAGTGTCACGTACCCCCACAAACATCGCAGCAGGGCATTAGAGCTAAAGTAATGGATTCCTCACACACACCATTACTTCAAAGTGGAAAGCATGAAGACACTGCCACCTGCAAGGCCAAGCTCTCTTACCACAAGTAAAATAGAATGACATGGCCTCTACAATTCACTCAGCCCCACCTTCAAATCAATGATTTTACTAAGAGTAATAATCTGATTAGCACCGTCTCTGGTTAGTTCATAGTCTCTATAGTCTCTTTTACATACAGAAATAATTGCTGATCCAGGTCATTCACCCAGAATCACAATGTGGCTTTGAGTATTTAACATTTCTCCGTGTGCTGAAAAGAAGAATGATCCAGCTGTGTAATTTATAGCTCAGCTCAAGCAAGCGCTCTTTGTACATTCTTCAACTCTTACTAGGCACTAAAATCCACTTACCCTCAGGACCCACAAATAAAAAAAAGTTAATGTACATGACGGCTAGTACACCCAACATTGGTTTTTAAGTATCAAAGCACTAAATCACAGGAATCACAGACTGTTGCCTGCAGACTCTCTGCTGCAGTTGTAGAGGGAAATCTTTGAACAAGACAGGAGTGTTAACATTGTTTTGTTGTGTGTGTGTGTGTGTGGGGGGGGTGGGGGGGGGGGGGGGGCTTCCAGGTTCACCAAAGCTTCTGAGCTTTACTGGGATCTTTGCCAACAGGTAATCCAGCTGTTTTTAATGCTTCTGAAGTGGTGCAGGAGAGATCCAGTTTTGACTGCCAGCCCTAGATTGCAGCTGTCGTTTCAAAGATTTGCCTGATGTTCTCCTTTAGACCTCTCAGTTGACATCTAGCACCTCTTCTTCCACCTGTTGTGGATCTTATTTATTGCTTGTTATTAAATATGCGTGGATCTTGTGAAATTTTCCATTTAGCCTAACTAGCTGAACTGCATATTCAATCATTTCTCAATTTTAGGCAGGTTATTCATTACTTTCAGCTGATTTTTGTTGTTGTTTTGTTTTTTATGTCTGCTCACTAAATAGTACTCACACACTGTGGATATATTTTTGGCATCTGCAGAAATAACTCTGGTTGCAAATCACAGTCTTAGACAACCTCATTATGTATGTGGCTGCTTTTCAGCACCACGGACAGCACCCAGTGGACTCCAGCCCTCTCAGTCTTCCCCGAATAGAAAATGAACCTTAAATTTTTATAATCGGAGGCAGTTTTTTTCCTTATCTTGTTTTTATGGAAGTAAAAAATATTGCTAACATGAAAATGAATGCGTTTTCCACAAAACTGGGTTTTGGTGGGTTTAAAGAAGCGTTCATCCATGATGCAGAGAGAGCCCTCTTCCCCACTCAAGCATTACAACTTGACTGCTCATGTCTGAAGCAGAGGAGAGAAAAGTAAAACCAAACCTATCAGCTTGACAGACCGCTTGACTTGACACAGGACTTTCCTCCAGGCAAAACCACTGAGCAACAGGATGGCCTTTTAACTGACTCCGCAGGAAAAAAAATTTAGCCCTTATTTCATTTCCACTTTAATGTCTCAAATGCTGAATCTGTCAGTTTTCCGGAGCTCTTCAAAGACTCGGAGCTCAGCATAGGTGACATCAGAAGAGTACTGCAAGTCTTTCAGCAGAGCAAGACAGTAAATAAGAAAGCCACTGGTTTCTGCACTTTATAGTGATTTCTCTCAGTCCCTTTTTCCCTGACTGTCGCAGAGAGTTGGAATGATGAAGCAGAGCTGTGTCACACCCACACAGCAGCAGAGGCTGTTGTCTTTTCGCTCACAGTCTACTGCTATTTCTGTTGCCTGTGCCAGTGTTTCTGCATGCGGTGGTATGGCAGTGCATGTGTCTGAGCGTGTTCGGAGGGGGTGAACACACAAGGATGAGCGGGAGTAAGAGGGATGAGACTGAGCCCTGTGGTTGCAAAACATCTTTGTTGACTGGAGAGAATGGCAGAAAAGAAGGATTTGGGGAGGAGAGGTAAAAAGCTTCCAAACGCAAACAGAAATAAAGGCAATTATTTTGAGAACTGTAGTCTTACGATTCTCTTTTCCAGTCAAATGTTCATTAAAATTATGAGTTTTTCAACATTTTAAAAAGAAGCCATGCTGTGCCACTTGTGCAAAACAAAATCATTAAATATTGTTCAGGGTTATCAGCATGCGAGCTTCTGAGCGTCATCAAAAACCGCTGCACTGCAGTGCATGGACTGATTCGCTCATTGCAATATTTCACTTTAAAAGAGCCTCAATGAGACAGCCTTGGCTTTACTAAGAGAGACTTTATTCTCTTTATTTCTTTTTTTTTCTTCCAGAGAGAAGTCAGTGATCAATCTCTCTTTGTTAAAATCCCCCAGACCATAGTAGGGAGTCTCAGGCTTGCACAGGCTCTGATCCAGCTATTTGTGAATGACTCATAGGATAGTGCTTCCCTGTGGCGGGCTCTGTCTTCCTCTCCTCACTCCTACTGTACTCCCATGCTCTCTCCTGCTGTTCTGTTCTCCCTCCCCTGTGCTGTCTCTAATCTCCTTTGCTCAATATTGCAGCCCCCCCACCCTCCCTCTGTCCTTTCTTCACCTTCAGCTTTTCTATCCTTCCAGTGCTCCTCTTTAAACTCACCGCTCACCTTCCTCCCCTTGATCATCTCCTCCCCTCTATATTTTCTCTCTTCTCAGTCCCAGAGATTAGACCAGCCCCAGATCACTGTAGAGGTAACCTAAGGTGTATAGTAAATACATTTAGAGTGCACTGCAGAGAAAGCAGCAGACAAAGCAGCTGTCAGTGTGGGAATGATTATCCAAGCACTACGTGAAAACTACCACCTACTTTGATTTATTTGAAATCTCCAAAGCCTGTTACTGCATGACAGGCTGGTCAAGTCGACAACTGTGGACTTTTCAGTTTGATGCTAAATGGCACACGCAAACCAGACACTGATTCTCACTACTGAAATAATTTATAGCTGCTGAAAGCGCTCAGAAATGCAGCAGCCTTTTTATTTGGATCAGAGTGTCTTTAAATCAGACTTCTCTTGTGAGATTTATTGTATACATCAAGAGATCAGAATAGTTACACCAAAAGGGGTGTCACATGTGCCATGATATGGCTGAAAGAGAGAGTTATAAATATGAGCAGTTTTAGAGATGCATTTTTCAACCCTGGGCAATTTGCCCACAGGGCCATAAATATAATGTTGTTTGTCCGCGTCCTCGAGAACAACATATAAAACTGTGGCTGGAAATTACTTTGTCTGAGCCTCGCTTACATATTTATAAATGAATAATATATAAATGAATCAGATTTATCTATATATTATTCCTAAGACTGTTAAGGTTTATTGTTATTATTGTGCTACAGGTTTAGTTATTAATGGCTCATCACAGTTGCTGCTGGCTGATTTATCAATTAATGAGCCAGTTTAGCCTCTAATTATGGTGTGAAGTGCAGTAATGTGCAAAAGTCTTGAGTCACTCCTCATTTCTTCATATTTTGCTGGGAAACATGCACATATATGGATGGAAATACAGTATAAAAGTATTATAATGAGCTTGAAAGTCAGTGTTTGATATGACCACCTGTATTCTTCAACACAGCCAAAGTTTTCTTTTAATTTCTTTAAGCAGTCTTCAAGTTCTCCAGGCTTCTTTAAGGACAATCAGAGCTGCCTTTTGTTCCATCAAGATGATGTTTTTCTATGTTTGTATTGCATTGACAGTGCATTTTGGATCTTTGTCATGCTGACAAATACAGCCATTGCCAAACCAGATTCTTTCCAGATGGTTTCTGTGTTCCTAATTCCCCCAGTTCAATCAATTCTGACAACATCCCCAACGTCACTGGGTAAAACGCAGCCTCAAACAGACCCAAATATCCATACATATATAATGATTTCAATTTTAAAAATTTACATTTTGTATTCTTCTCTCCATCAAACCTGTTGCTGTTGATTTTCACTCTAGTTCTTGTGTGTAATTTGGCACACACCAGGTTTTTCTCACTTCCTTAAAAAGGTCTGCTTGAACCCTTTTAAGGCTTCTTATTTTAAAATGTTTTTTGTGAACAGCACGTAAGTGAACAGTAGATGCATCAATTAAGGAACGGGATAAGGCTGCTTATCTGTTATGTGTATGTGTGCTTTTTTTAATGAATAGTAGGTGAATGTTAAGTGGATTATTAAACATTCATATGAAAATGGTCAGGTTCAAGAACTGCAATGAAAATGAGTAAAATGACTGAGAGCGCAGTCCTACGACAAAATCACATTATTATGTCAAACTCCTTGGAAATAAAATATAAAGGAATGTCGGGTTGCCCGAGCCTTTTTCTCTAGGTTAGGCAGTTGTCACTTTAGTGTACAGGCAGTTAAACTGCACAGGCGCTAGTTTTATTAGTTGTAGACTGGGTTATTTATCTTCTCAGTCTTTGTATTTTGTGCTGCCATATAGAATCAAATAAAATCAGCAAAATACCCCTGACAGTTGTTTTTGTCTGTAATGGAAATGCATTTTTATGAGGAACAGGCTGTTCCAGCATGAAGCAAACAGTAAATAAGGCTCCCTCTGCAAGGGTATAATGATATTCAGTACACCGGACTCCCCCCTGAGAAGGCAGTACTATCATTCTGTGGGCACTCAGCTCATCTGCATTTTGTATTTGTTGAATGCTCATGGTGTTTTTTCACATTTTCACAATGCCTCAAGGTTAAATCGCCACTGTGTTCGTTAGTTTAACTCTAAAACAAACAGGTAATGCAAATATGAAATTGTTCTCTTTCTTTACAGTAAATTTGATGCAATAATTAAGATTATCAATCACATTTATTTTGTGAGTCGACGGCTATCTCAGCTGACAAGTCTCCAATACATTATCTCATATAGGTGGTAATGGGAAACCACCCACTGCTCCACTCTCGCTTCATTACAGTGCTCTGAAAATGCACTTTCTTTTATAATATCATTCCTTATCGGAAGCCTTATCGGAAGCCTAATGATGATTTATAGCCGATAGGAGAACGTCTAGAGAATTGTGGCGGTGAGTGGGTTTGTGCTGTTGAGCGAGACCTGAGTTGTCGCCCCGAGGTGAGAGCAGTTCGTTTTGAATAGCAGAGCAGAAAGCTTACAAAGAGGTGTGCAGTTAGTGGGAGAAATGATTCGGAGTCCGAATCTGAAAAGAAATGTGTTTGCAGCTGACCTGAGCTCTACGCATTGATGGATGTCGTTCCACCCACCACTGCCAGACATGAAGGCAGCTCACCTTGCTACCAGAGAGAGGCTGTTTTAATTGGGAAAAGCTGGCAGTTCTGTGATGACATCTGGTTCTGGTTGGTTTCCAGGTCAATGCTGAAGCTGCAGTCCACCCTGATCTCTTATTAGAGTGGGTAAAGCATCTGCACACCTCTCTCCTCACCCTGATGAGCAAATTAAAAACAGTCTGAGCAGTATTACCTCTTGACCACACTGAGCTCTGACCTCATTATGAGTTAATTTGTTTATGTCGGAAATGAAAAGCTGTCATTTCTTAATATAAAAGGGGAAACTTTTAGTATTTATTTTGGCTCAGTTTTATATTTTCAGCAGTGAATATGTTGACTTTTTTTTTTTTACTGTGCCAACTTCATCATTTGACAATGTATTACAGATCTGTCCAAGACTGATGAACACATATTAACAAACTAAAGAGCCAACAAACTAAATAGATGTTACCAATATTTAATTTAGCCGTGTTAAAGAAATAGTTCCACTCCGTATCAAGTACAGCTGGCAGTAACAGTAGGAAGGGTCTCTCATTCCCAGTTCATAATATATGGATCCTTGTCAACGACCCCTTGACCTTACATGCCAACACATTGGCATCTAAGCCAAACGATCTCTTTCTAAACCTAAGCATTGGCTTTCACTGGCACTAAAAGAAAACCAGTAATCACAGCAGCATTTGTGGGGGGCGGCACTAGTTCTGAGGACAAGTGTACAGAAGATCCATAGTTTCTTAGCTTGTTCTGAATTTCTTCACATCTTTTCCCTATTTCACTTGATCACTTCTCATTTAAGGACAGAAAGCCTTTTGACCACATAGTTTTAGTTTGTTGTCCTCCACTTATTCATATAGATTATATGTTTATACAGCTATGGCTGGAATTTAGAGAAAATTCATTGTTCATTGTTCTTTCCCCACATTTTGACTGGATGTCTATTATGATGGTCAATCTTTGGTTCTGAATATAAATTAAATTTTGAATGAACAAAATGAGTTAATACGTGTTTGCATTAGAGTAAAGATGTGCTGATCGCAAATGGTTTTGAGCAAACTGTCTGCTGGTAGAAAAGTAAAGAAGTAAAGTGTTCCTCTAAGTGTATTTAGTCGATGTTTAAATATCTTTTTTTCTTTGTATGTGTGTGTGTGTGTGGGGGGGGGGGGGGGGGGGGGTCGTGTTATCTGCCACAAATCCAGAATAGCTAATTGGCGTAAGATCTTCTGAGCAGAGCTCTCATATGAGTGCTTTTTTTCATATTATACATGTAAAATGTTACATGCACTGTAAGTACGGTGTAATTCTATGTCATTAGCTGTTGATTTCCCTCTTTGCTGCTGCTGCTTGGTGGTTATTGTTCAAGCAGTAAGTGGGTGGGCAAGGGAGGTGTTGCCTCTATCTTAGGCTGGTAATTTATGACTCCAGCTGCTGTCTCCCTCTCCCCAGGTGGACAGCTTGATTCCTCAGCAGTGCATCTAATTAGGAAGAGAAAAACACATTTCTGAGGGAGGCACAGTCTATGAAAGGATGGCACTCATCCCTGATTGGACAACAGTTTCTCAAAGGAATAGATGCGTAGATACAAATTAGGGAGCCTGATAAAAATAAATAAATAAATAAGTAAATAAAATGGAGGAAAAAAACATAAATGTGAGGAAAGTGGTTTTTTGTTTCTAATCTATGATACACACTGAAATTTCTATTTGTCTTAAAATAGCAGCAACTCGGTGCATTTAAGTACGGTCAAGACAGCCTTGTGAAATTCAAACCAAGCATCAGAATGAGGAAGAAAGGTGATCTAAGTGACTTTGAAAGTGGCATGATTGTTGATGCCTGATGGAGTAGTCTGAGTGTTCAAAAAACTGTGGTTTTCTGACATAAACATCTCTAGGGTCTACAGAGAACAATCTGAAAACAAAAATATCCAGTGAGCAGCAGCTCTGTGGACGAAAAGGCTACAGCAGCAGAAGACCACACCAGGTCCCGCTCCTGTGACTACGAACAGGAAACTGCAGCTACAATTCGCATGAGATCAAATTACACAACAGAAGATTGGAAAAACATCAGCTGGTTTGATGAGGATTGATTTCTATTATAACATTTGGATGGCAGGGTCAGAATTTGGCTTTATTAACATGAGAGCATGGACCCATCCTGCCTGCTATTAATGATTCAGGCTGCTGGTGGTGTAACGGTGTGGGGGATGAGTATTGTTACTGACCAGGTCCCTCTTTTCATGATCATAGTGTCTCAATACAGTAGAGCACCTCAGGATGTCGTGAAACCTGAGATCGCCCCAATTAAAGTGGCTCTGAAAGCAAAAATTGGGTCCAAACCAGTACCCGTGCATTGTAGTGACCAGTGAGTGTATTTTGAAAATAAATGAGACTGAGTCTTTTATAGTTGTGGATGGAGTTTATATGTAATCTGCTAAGTTGTTTCTGATGTAAGAGCTATAAGTTAAAACAGGTATAATTGCATAATATATATTTAAAAAGGGGCCTAATGTGAACCAACAGAGAAATATAGCCAGAATCTGCAGCTCCTATTGCCTTTTTGCAGCTTTATTGTGAGTTTCATCTCATTTTCAGTAGCCAAGGCCACAATATTTTGGTTCGCTGTCCCTGCTCTCATTGTTTTGTTTTCTCCCACAGCAGGCAGCTGTTTTCAGCAGAGCTCTAAAAAGCCACTATAATCCAGAAGCATAGCCAGATATCACATTAAGAGTGGATATAACAACATCAGATGGGCCTGACTGCAAGGCCCTAAGGCACAGTACTCTTGGCATGTAAAGTAACTTGTTCAATCACTAGGCACCCAAGTGAACAAACAGAAAATAAAGTAATTCCTGATGGAGATATTAGCCTGGCCAGATAGCCACACACCTGCAGAGGCACTGCACTTCCAGGGTTCATATGCAAACATGAAAATAACTTACCCAGAATGACTAAAGTGAAACTATTTCAGGTCAGTTTGAACAGCAGAAAATATTAAGAAATTTCACTTTGTGGGCCAATCTAAGTGAAATTAACATTTTTGCCTAAATAATAAATACCAATAGACTAATTACATTTTAATCTGTACTGCAATGCATTATAAAAATGCAGCAAATCAGGACCAAACATAAGAACATGTATTTTAAGTTTATACATATACAGTTTACAGTGGTTAACTGTTCATGGCAGGGCACTGTCACCCTCAGACCACCAGGAAATGTCCCAGCGCTCCCAGCAGGGTGCCTGCATGTATCAGTGTAACTCTTTTCCTGTCATGTCCATGTCACAGCAGTTTCTCTTCTCCTCCGTGTATGTGTGTGTAAACCCATCTCCTCACACTCATAGTGGAGCCTAGGGCAATCTTTTAGCTGAAATATGACCTGAAATATCAGAATCAGAATCAGAATCAGAATACTTTATTGATCCCTGGGGGAAATTATTTTTTGTTACAGTGCTCCATTTTAAACCAACATTAAGACAAGACAGACAATACGCTAACTAAGAATAGTACAATATATACATATATATACATACATACATACATAAGTCACTTATAAATAAATATTTGGAAAAGAAACGTGTAGTTGTAGCAGCAAACAGTGTGTTAAGTGGATGCGTTGTACAAATATGGCAGGTGTATTCACAGGAACACACCTGCCAAGTGTGAAGCAGCACAAATAACCGATTGCTTAGAAAAGCAAAGAACACTGAGACAGGCAGACACTGAGAGATAATAATAACTTATTACTTTGATGCTTATTATTATGAAATTCAGTATAATAAACTCTGGGCTGCATGACAAATGCACACTTGGTTTTAGTTTTTGCATAGATCTCTTAGCCTTGTCAAATCACCCCTTCCTATTATATATTAGTATAAATTTACTAACATCATCTACTCATTATTTTTACATGATGTTATTTAATAAAGTTGCCACAAGCAAAATACACTTGAAATATATTCATTATCTATTATGAATATTTTTTCACTAAAGATGCAGCTAGTATTAGTAACCTAATGCTTAACCTACCTAAAATAGTGCCCCCCAACCCAGTGTCTGTATTTATGTCTGTTCATAATTTCCTATAAAAACAAAATGCTCATGGGATCACAGCACAGTTTTGAATGATACGTGAGTCTAAACTTCACTTTTCTGTTTCTCACATCATTAGTGTGAGAGAACATGAGGCAACATGCGCTGTTTTACCAATTTTTAGGCCTGAACCCCCCCCCCTTTCTCTGCTGTGAGCTGAGCAGTATACTGGAAATAGACCATTCCTGGGAGACTGCAATATTTTGCTATTGCTATTTGGGATTATAGCACTTTTAACTTCTTTAACTTTAAGTCAGTGAAAATGTTACAATCGCACGTGATCCATTTTCATGAAACCTTGGTGACTAGGTAGTTATAGTACCTACCTGCTCAGCAGGAAGAGCAGATATTTCCCCATTAGAGATGGTGCCAACAAGAACTTTTTCTTTCTTTGCAGCTGCATGCATCACATCTGCCAGCCAGCCAAGTTCAAGCTGACATCCACGTCTGTGCAGACTTGAACTTTGGATATGAAATGTCATAACATCTACATATTAGTCTCTCAAACCCACAACTCTAGTTGCTACTTGGAGCTCTTTAGCTCATCTGTAGTGGCTCCCCTTTGCAAAAAGCTACATTAATATAAAATAATTAATAATAGAAACTTAACCTTAATTGTTAAATCTATACACATAAATGGTTAGTCATGAGTCCCCTTAGCTATGGATTCAAAATCCCTTAAAAACAAGCCATGGAGAAAATTGAAGAATTTAACTGTGCATAGACAGATGTGTTTTCTGCACATTAGCCAAAATAAAACCTTTATTTTTTTCATTACCCTTGTTATATTTGAAGCTTTTTATTTGTTTGATTTATAAGAATGCATGTAGGACTCAAAGAAGCTATAAAGCTGCATGCCACTTCACGATTGCTCAATTTTGTTTAGTAATAATAATAAGAAGAAAACCGTTTTAGCTATCGACACTCTCTGATTCTATATATTTAGCAACAGCATGGTGTTAATGGCATTGTAATAAAACTGCAAAGCTGAAGTGCTAAATAATCATTAATACCCCACTGTAGAGTAATGTTACATCTATTAGCAAAGTTGATAGGCTCAGTTATACTTAATATACCTTGTAACCGTAATTAAAATGAAAGAGGATCAAATATACTTTCTCTCAAAGTTGGTAAATTCTTTTGTTACATTTTTTTGACAAAACAAACATTTCACCAACAGCTTAAATAAAAAGTCATACATGTCTCTACTGATAGTAAAGTTTACTAATCCCTGTATTAGACATTAGTGTTAAAATATCTGCATATTTAACATTTATTTAAGAGTTGCTACCAAAAGCATATTTGTGAGATCACAGTGACCTTCTAGTGCTTTCCTTATCAAATTCTAATCAGTTCATCCTTGAGTCCAAATAAGCATGTGCACCAGATGGGATCAAATTCTCTCCATACACTGTCTTCAAATAAATGTTACTTTCACAGCCAAAATCTAATCAGTCCATCCTTGAGGCCAAGTGAATGTTTTGTCACAGTTACATGCTGACATCCAGGAAAACATTAGGCCTCCAGGCATGTCTGCCAATGGTTTTGAGGTATACGAAAACATAACTTTGAAAGATTGAATACTGGACTTAGCTGTCATGAACAAACTGTTTATAAAGTCCTCGCTCAAAACATTAGACTGCATATCAATTTATGTTCACAACTTACTGGGAATAGTTATTGCACTGTGCAAGTTATTCGAGTGAGGCATGAGAACTGTGCTGTCTTCCTTCCAATTCGGTGTTACGATACCTACAGAAATACTCTGACGTCTCTGTAGCGGTTGGCTGTATTAGTGATGAGCAGGGTCAGAAGTATAAAGCACTAGTGGATGATTTTGTGGGGTGTGGTCTAGGAGAAATCATCTGCTTCTGAATGTGAATAAGAACGGAGGGATTGTAATTGACTTCAGAAGAAAGAAGACGGCTGTGTGACTTTTGTCCTTGAAATGGTTGATCTGGGCATCAACACTGACAACAGGCCGAACCAGAAGAGAGGCTGTAAAGAAAAAGGAGATGAACAGGCGCTACTTTTTCTGTGTGCAGCAAAATAATGGAGATTTTCTATCACTCATTTGTGGCAAGCACAGTGAACTTTGATGGGGGAGCAGCATCGGCGCTGGAGACACCAACAGAATGAATAAACTGATCAGGAAGGCTGGGTCTGCGACTGGCTGCAAACTGCACACTTTTGAAGTTGTGGTAGAGAGGAGGTCACTGAACAAACTGTTATCAATCATGTATAATCCTGACCACCTCTCTGCACCGCTTAGACAGGCAGCAGAGCAGTTACTCAAATAATCTCTCATTTGAAATCTCTTATTTGGATCCACTGCCACAAGGAGAGATACAAGGCATCTTTCACACTGCATGCTCATCACCATCTTTAATCTGTCTGGAAGAAAGTCATCTGCCAGATGTTATTATTGTTATTATTTCATCTAGAAAAAAAATCACAAATATAAATCAAATAATAAAGAATTTCTCATTCATTCATTAAAAATCCAACTGGTATTCTGCCAAAGTTGTCAATATTTTATTCATCTTAAGGCAATCCATTACAAAGCATTTCACAAACCACAGTATGACGACAATATCATGTCCAACACCTGGTTTGGAAATATTCAGCATGCAAGTCAAAGACCAAGAGAGGTATGTAAACAACCTGGGATAAAACAGGAGTAGTGGCAAGAAGAACCCATACAGTATGTGTCTCATAGGAACAGAATGAAAGAAACAATAGATGCAACATGCTGGATGGGGCCGTTTATCTCCAAATACATCCTAAGTAACGATAATGACGCACTGGCAGATGCACTAATCAGGTGAAATGAAGGCAAACTACCAAACTTCCTGCCACTTTGGCACAAACATGCACATTTTCTAAAGAGGCCAAGTTCAACTACTGAACACACGTTGGCACTGAATGTTCTTTATGCGGGGCCTATGTACATAATTAGAGTTCAGCCTCAAACAGAATTTGAAAGGAAGTGGAAAAAAGAAACAAAGCCATTTCCACCAAGAGAAACGGAATAATTCTGTTGCTGCAAAAGACATCATTTATACTGAGCAATAAAATTCAGAGGTGTCAGAGGTGTTATTGATTATTTAGCTTTTTTTCCTATATTACTAAGGATTGAAGTTTCTGATTTCACTGGGGGAATTTGTTATTATCATCTCAGAAAAACAGCAGTGCTACTTTTTAAAAATTATTATTTAAAACTCCACAGACAAAGTTTGGAAATTTGCATGCGTTTCAGGTTTAACGAGCACAGTATATGTATGTATTATGTTTGCACGTATCCTATTCCCTCCTTAATGAGTGGGACAATCTGAAAGAAACTTTGGAAGAACATCGTCATACATAAAGCATTTCTAATGTTTTTAAAGATTTATTACAAATCCCAATTCTTTGGATTTTCACATTATGCTTTTTTCATTGTCCTGCAAATGCGATGGTTGTTCTCGTTTAGCGTTTGTTTTGTGTGTCACGTACAATGTTTTTGAGTCATCATTAAATACTGAATGAAGCATTTCAAAAAGCAGTGCAGGCCTGCATATATTTATATTACTTATATTTATAAGTTATTGAGTTCATACTTCATCTTATGATAAATGTGTTCAGTACAAATTGTTTCCCTTAGATTGACTGAAAAATACAGTACAGTATGTAGCATTTTAAAACAAAGAATCCGTATTCATTTTGGGGGGTTGTTTTCCCATATTTTCAACCATACACTGAATTTTATCATTTGACATTTATAGAAATGCCCATAAACTTCTGTAAAAGAAAAAAAAAAGACTTATCAGGACATTTTCTGTTTTTTATAAAAAAAAAATTATCATCGTGTTAAATAGCTTTCTGTAGAGGCATACTGGTATTTTTGACCATTATGTAACTCAGCCTAATTTGAAATGTGATGAACCAAGAAATCGGTCAGCAGATTAAACCCTGCTTTGTCTTCTGAGAGGGAAATGTCATCACTAATGAAAAAGTTTAAAGGAAAGAAACCCAAATATGGGGCTGGACTCATGACAGAAGGAGTTCAGCACCTCAGGACTGACTTTCTGCAGTATCATCAGACTCTTTCTGCTCTCTGAGAGCAACACAGCCATGGGAGTCAAAGAACAACAAACAAAAACTCTAAAGCAACATGAATTATGCAAACACATTTAACTCCGAACACAAAAGAAAACACAACCGAGATTCACATTCACAGAGAACAACACAAAAAAAATCTTTTTAAACGTTAGTTCTCCAGTTTCATTGAGTGAAATCATTTTGAAACACTGTGCTAACAAAACAGAAAGGAATTTCTTAATAAAACCCATGAATGTTTACTTTTTCCTTGAGGCCATGTAAATGCCACAGCTGAATTGTAAACAAGTCTTGACTTTGAATATTGTACAACAAGGCTCGATGACACTGGTAGCATTTATTACTTCAAAGATTCTTAGTGAAGAGCTGTAAGTATAAAAAAGTGCAGAGCAGTGGCGGAGACAGTGTGTACCAGCTCCTTTGGCTGAAATAGTCCTAATCTCACAAGTGTTTTATCATCTCCAACATTTTCTGTGTGTACATCTTAAAACATGCTGGCAGAATCACACCTGGGTAACTAAATTTGGATATGTTTCCATATAAATAGGCACATCTGGATCAAGATATTGAGTGACTATGTGAAAATGGCCATTATATATGGATAACTTGATGTACACAACTGGGCCACAACTGTCTTTTTTGTTTTTTTACACAATTTATACACAGTCGCCATAAAGATATATATATATATATATCTATATATCTATATATCTATATATATATATATATATATATATAGATATATAGATATATAGATATATAGATATATTAACAAGCTTAAACTAAATCTTAAAACAGAATTGTGCAATTGTGTTTTTAAGCATTTAAATAGCATCCCGATGAGTTATAAAAATGGGCCATTGTGCATTAGTATAAAACAAAATGATCTGAGAACAGTCGAGAGACAGAAGACAGCAGACAGGATGGAATAAAAAAAAAAAGGTCTGTTTTTGTTTTGCGCAGTCACTTAAAAAAAACACTCAGTGCCTAAATATATTTTTTACTCTGTTGCAAGATTTATGATTGTTCAATCTTCATTCTGGGGAAAATCAAACAAATCAAATTTAATGAGGAGAAAAATGGCTGTTAGTTGACATCAGTCTTTCAAAAGTATATCGTATTTGAAGTCTCCTTTAAAAATACTGAACTAAATCTCAGATATTAAACTGTCACCACAACAAACATAATGGAAAGAAGCAGCAAGATGGAAAATGATGGCAGCATGAGAATAGTTTTATCTACGTTTCCTTGCATACTACATGGAAAAGTGAGTATGTGCTTGTTTTTATGATAGATACAAGTTCATTTAAATATCAGTATAATAGTAGTGATAATCCTTTTTAAAATAAAAAAGACAGTGTCAAAAAAAATTCAGGGCCCTTTCCATTATTGTCATTGTGGCTAGTCCTTTCAAAATAAGAGGTTTTTTTTAGCTTATCACCACTATTGCCTTTGTGCTTTTTATTTGGACAATATTTAGTGCATTCTGTAAATATACAGCTTTTTCCATCAGGCCATCAGACTGCTGAACACGTCATAGACACCTCAGCTTCACTACTGGAACTTCAACATTATGCACTCCACACTGTATATAAATGCCACTTGTTTTGCACATATTCAACTCTGTATATTTTATATATTTTATTATTATTATTATTATTATTATTTTATTTTATTTTTTTACTATTTAATTTGTAAAAATGTGTATACACACACACACACACACACACACACACACACACACACACACACACACACACACACACACACACACAGAGGAAAATATTTAGTATACACATCCAGAAATGCATACACTATTATATATTGTACATATATTTATTAGTTTCAGGTTGGCCATTCTTGTATTTTGCTCGTTTGTGTTGTTGTGTTTGCACATCTCTGTTGCTTGTGGGGCTCGCACACAAGAATTTCACTCGCATGTGCTGTGCCAGTGTGCCTGCACATGTGATGTGACAATAAAAAGTGATTTGATTTGATTTGATTTGATATAAATATAAGAAAGATGTATAAGACATGGTGCTAAAATATCTATATAGCAACAGCTCGCAGGAGGTGCTCTACTTTATAGCTTGCAATTAAAGATTATTCATAGGTGAACATGATTAATAAACTGCTGAATGGGTTTTGTCACATGCTCTTATATTACAGTCCTTATCAAAGTAGAAATGGGGGTCGTTTTTATTATACTGGTCACAAAATATAAGGTGGAAAACTTCTGGGGAAATATGACTTTAATACCCCACCCTTTAAAACCCCCTAAAATGAACAGATCATTCCTGCAATAAATAAATAAATTATTATACACATGATTTCCTAGTTTACACACATTGATTCCAAAAGGTATCACAAGCATGATACACACTGGCACATCCTAATATATTTATGCCTTCAAACAGGCCCTCTTTATGGGCTCACTTGCTATCCATTACATCACCATTTTGTCAGGTTAGACAGTGAACAACTGAAAGCTCCTTTCATACCGGTCTCTCAGCGCTCCGGTCCTCAAGCACTCAGAGAGTAAGCTCCCTCATCATAGCAGGTTCCCCTCTGCAGTCTCACTGCTCCAAACCACAATGGAGTCTCATCATCTTTGTGTTACGCTGGATTAATATTTACGGAAGGGCCTCAAAAGCATTTTTGCTTCAAAGAAGTGTTGGTGGAGACGGGTTCCCATCAATCTCAACCTTGCTCTGCCCGACGCAGAGCTTTGTGTGTGTGGGCGGGGAGGGGCTCACACGGGGTTGGTCGGCGGCTCATCACTGGGCGAATACACTGGCACAGGGTTGGGTTTAATGGCTCTGCTCTTCATGTAGGAGATCAGTTGGTCAGGGATCTCAGCCAGTACGTCTTTAGCCAGTCGAGCCATGCTCAGCACATGGTTACCTGTGCGGTCCATGTAGTCTCTGAATGGTACAAACTGTTGTGACATGAGAAAGAAACACATTACTTTTAAAAATCCCTGAATCAAACTGGCAATGTTTTCCTGGTTTCCTGGCTGGTTCACTGAAATGATGACTCAAAGGAACACCAAGGTTTGAAAATTCTTTGTAATGTCCAGAAGGGGGCGACTCCTCTGATTACAGAGAGAATTTTATAAGCCATGTAGGTCTATAAGAAAATTAATTTAGTTTTGGTTAATTTATAAATTCTGCAAACAATTTTGTGCTAAGTTTATGGTCCTGTTATTGCAAGACTCCACAGTGGTAGATTGATGTGCATACAGTCATGTGGAAAACAATCAAGTTTTCTCACAACTATAAGATGTGCTGTGAAAGACACCCTTACTGCTTCCATGGGAGTTAAGACTAAGCTTAAGGAGCACCGAGGTGCTGCTAATCAAATGCACTTAAAATGATCCTCAGCCAGTGTGAGCACCTCTATTAAAGAAGACGTTTTGGCAAGTTGCTGGTTTAAAGCATTCACATGTGTTTTAACACATTTCCAGCAAATTCACCTCAAGCTCAGACTGTGCAATACTCGGACAAATTGCAAACCCACCCAAGAACTATGATTCAGACTCTACAGACTTCAGTTAGCATATTAAACATTAATGTTCATGACAGTACAATATGAAAAGACTGAATAAGTATGGCTTGTTTGGAAGGGTTTCCAGGAGAAAGTGTTGCATCTGAAAAAATCACAAAAGTGCTGTAACAATGAGAGATGAGACCATAATGCACAACACCACATCTGGACAAAATCAATCACAGCATTTCAGCACAAAACCTCATACCAGCTGTCGAGCACTGTGGTAATTTAGGCTTGTTTTGCAGTCACAGGACCTGGGCACCTTTTGGTCAATGAGTGAACCGTGAACTCCTACCAAAATATTCAAATGTAGGGTATCTGTCCAAAGTATGAAACCTGGCTAAAACTAGGTGATGCAACAGGACAACGATCCCAATCACAGTAGCAAATATAAACAGAATAGCCAAAAAAGAAAAGAATCCAGATGTAGCAATGACCCAGTCAAAGTCCAGAACTCAGCCTGACTGAAATGCTGCAGCGGTACCTGCATCTGTGCATAAACAAATGCTGACTGTATGTATGAATAAAGCAGCTGGAAGATAAAGAGATCACCGATATGATTGAAATTGAAAAATGTATGCTATACTTTAAGAGATATTTTGCACTGGAATAAAAAACAGAACATAAGGTCGCCGTTGCCTAATGTTTTTATGCCTATAGAAAATGAGCTGTTCCTTCCCGTGACGAGCCGAGACGTCTCACCTGTACAATGTCTCTCTCTGCCACCTTCCCCCGTGAGGAGATTCTGACATCATCACCATCCAGCTCAACCATTGCTACAGAGAACAAAAATGGATTTTTAAACAAATCTCTAGTATACCTCAGCATCAAAATTATGTATACACTCTTTTTTAGTTCATCATGAAACTTTCCAGAGCAAATATGTCTTCATACTGTGAAGTCATTTACAATATTTATTATTCTTTGCAGAAAGTCTGAGCTGGTTTAATAAAACAAACCATCCCTAATCCGAAGAGGCAACAAAGTGCTTTCCACATATTTTGTGTGTAGTTAGTATTCTCACCATCAAACTCAGCCTGGCCAACTCCAACAATGATGATAGACATGGGGAGTTTGGCTGCCTGTCATAAACAAGAAGAAGAGACAGTCAGTTGTCAGTCACATGCCAGGAATACAATATTTTCTTTCAAAAAAACAAAAAAGAACCAAAGCCATCAAAGGGTTACATTTCCAATTACGTTTATTTATCCACCAACACACATCTCATTAAAACAGTCAGTATGAACCGACATGCACAATTCCCCAGAGAAGACATAAATGATAATGGGCAAGATAAAATAAGACAAATATAAATTAGAAATAGCATAAGAACGTTGTCTTGACTATGTTACACATCACATTGTGTTGTATAGTTTTGTTCCCAAAGGAGCCAAGAGAAAACGCAAAATGCATTATTCAAACCAGGGCCTTCAAGGTGGATACAACTGTCAGCACGCACAGAATTTGTTAGCTAACCAATATACACACATTCACAATCTCATAGTAAAGATAACATAAGGTTATGCAATGCTCTTGTAGTTTGCAGAAATCCTGCAAACACCACTCAGTATAAAACCCTTTATTCAAGTTTGCTTATAGAAATGATTCAAATGCTTTTAACATCAGAACAGAAAAGGGCCGCATGTTGTGTCTATTTAAACGACAGTCAAAACAAATCATAAATCTACAAGATAAAAGGGGGCATCTTCTCAACGGTTTGTGGTGTAGAGGTTACTGCACTGCATAAATTCAGACCATGGCATTGGTGTGCAGAACGTGAAAGCCCTGGCACGAATGAATGAATGATATATGCTTGTGGTAGAAATGCATTCACAGGGGCAAAAGTAGGTCAGCTTTCCTGGAAAAACCTCTCAAGGGGAGAGGCCTGTCACAGATAGGAGTAAATAGACTGAGGAGGACCTCCCCTTTCATGGTCTCTATCGTTTTTCTCTCTCAGTCTCTATTATTTCTTTTCTCCACTAGTGTTATTCCTCATGACCTCTTGCTCTCGCACAAAATAGCCTATATATTCTATTTTCCCAGTTTCCAGCAGACCAAAACCCTCAGGTATATACTTGCCAGAGCTGATACTGTTGCTTGAGCTGCATTATTCAGTTTACACCATTTGTTACTTTGCGTGTACTGTAAAGTGTCACTCCTCCAGTTTTTCTGATGCTTCACTTTCACTGCAGAGAACCACAACAAATCTAAAGGGACTCAGTAGATATCCGCTGTGATATCAGCAGTTTCATTTAATATTAAAGGACTACAGAAATATTTTGGAACAGGAAGAATGGCACCACCATGTTTCAATCATGCCCATGAATTTAATTCTTCACAAAACTTTTACCACAAAATCTAAATATGTACATTGCCTCTGCAGTAGCTTTCATTTGATTCTGTACCAACACTGTTACGTATTCTGTATCAGGTTGCTCCATCTCACCAAAGCTCGAAGATGAAGACCCAAATTAAGCTCCCTAACAGGAAAATATCCACAGTTTTATGAGGTTCCTGCGTCAGTCTCACCCAAACAGCAAAGTGACAACTGCAGATATAATCTAAATTTCGCATACAAATTAATTTATGTCTGTTCCTCTCGGGCTAAAAGCAGGCTCTGCTTTACAATTTTATTAAAATGAAATTTTCAGTTTCAAGGAAAAACATCAAAGGAAAAGAGTTGCAGACTGTATTTACCTCTGAGGCTGTTCTGTCAGATAAGAAAAAAATATGCAGAGCTGAGTGTTGGACACAGTTACTTGTTTATGATTCATCGTTCCAGGACAAAGGCTGAATACCTAATGAAGCTCTTCCATCCAAAGAGAGCGAAGTCAGGTCCAGTGGCTGCAGGATGTGGCAGGTTGAGGTTGAGCAGAGCGCAGAGCAGCAGACAAGATCTTAAAAGGAAGGTGTGGCTGTTCGAATGGTTTGATTAACAGTCGCAAATTCCCTTTAAACCCAGTCTGCTGGGGGTCTGAACACTGTGTTCCTGTAAGGCTCTACCCGCTCGACGATGACTGATCGTCAGCCTTACCTCTGCGGGCAGATTCCAGCCAAAGGTGAGCTGCAGTGTTGTCAAGACACATGAAATATGCAGCAGGCAGTATGGGACAAAACAAACACCATGAAACTTTAAAAAAATTGGCAACACTGTTGCCTCAGATCTCAGATCAGAGCACAGAGGTTGAATCTCAGCTGAGCCTCTAAGCCTCTTGAGGGTCTCAGAAAGAAATAAAAATATTGGACAAACTGAGCCTCTAAGAAGTGGGGTAGAAAACATCCCATAAATCCTCAAATCCAGTGCTACTGGCTTATAAACCCTCAAAGTAACAGAAAGCCTGAGAACAGTGCCACAGTAAGCTTAAAGCACCTGCAAAACCAATGTCCCGCAGAGTGGAGGAGAATGGAGAGAGAGAGGTTAATATCCTCAGGCTAGTGTTAAATCAGCACTTACATTCACTATGGCCTCCTTGGTCTGAGCCATGTCCGAAATCACTCCATCAGTGATGATGAGCAGGACAAAGTACTGAGATCCGTCCTGCACTGCTGCTGCATACCTGGGTGCAAGAAATGGTAAGTGGTAAATGGCCTGTATTTGTATAGCGCTTTAGTAGTCCCTAAGGACCCCAAAGCGCTTTACACAACCAGTCATCCACCCATTCACACACTGGTGATGACAAGTGTGTGAATGTGTTGTAGCCACAGCCACCCTGGGGCACCAGTAGGCAACGGGTGAAGTGTCTTGTCCCAAGGACACAACGACCGAGACTGTCCAAGCCGGGGCTCGAACCAGCAACCTTCCGATTACAAGGCGAACTCCCAACTCTTGAGCCACGATCGTGAAACTGACTGTGACAGAATGATTTAAGCACAACAGCTCATGTTAGAAAAAAAAAAAGTTATGAAAAGCGCGCATGCAGGAGCAACCAGAGAGAAACTCTTAGAGGAGCAGAAAACAACTGTGTGAGAGATAAAAAATACATTAAAAAATATATTCCTCAGAAACAAACTCTCTCCGCACAGTGTGTGACACAAGAGCTTAATATAGACACGTAAAGAAGAAAAATATGTTGTATAGCTCTTCACGTCTCAGAGGTCTATCTAGACACTCTTACGAAACCCATCAGAGACACCACAGTGAGTGTGGCCTAGATTCAATCGCCCATCGCTGGCTGCTCTATGAATAATTTGTTAAACTGTTTATGCAAGTGCAGCAGTCTTATTCTTCTGGAACATTATTGATTGCCTTGCATTCATCTTACTAGACTTGATGAGCAAAAAAAGAGGGAGAAATGTGGCAGATCATTGCAAGAGCCAAGGACAGGTCAGAGGTGAAGCTTCACTCTTTGCATCCTGCTTGGTCAAATTGACTGTGAGGCACCGACAGTTTAATCAAAGAGCGTGCCCTGTCTGTGACAACAGCAAAAGCGATGGCTGCTGTTTAGGGGATTAAAGTGGCATTTGTCTTCCTTAGCTGACTTACAACAATGTAGGCCACACTCACTGGAGACTGTTCAGCGTATTAGCAGAGTACTAACAGCAGAGTCAAACTCAATTTGTAGATTCCTACACAGATGAGATCCTTAAACTGGCTAAAACATTAACAACTCAACATCGTACATTTACTATACATTATGCATCATGCATGAACATCTTTCCCCCTTTTATCAACATTTCCTGACTTCAATAACTTATCAGCTTTCTTCTTGTGGTGGATGGAAAAGTTGAACATGCACATTAAACACAACTACTCAAATGAACTGCATTGTTAAGATCATTTCCTGGTTATGCAAATAGTTATCTTTTCATCAGTTTTAAATTGGACATCCTTCTGAGACTTTTATTTATTCTTTTTTTTTTATTCATTGACATTATGCATAAAGGTCTGCAGGGGAATGTTTTCTTTGGTGCGTTTTAAATTAAATTAATTTAAGCTGCAGTTTGTGCTTTCAGTTATCTCAACACCCTAATCTTTAGCTTCTGCCAGTTGTTAGTGAGGCATATAACAGGATTTTAAGCTCTAAGACTGGATGATTCCAGGCTTGAAATAGCTCCTCCCACTCTACAACATCACTGGGGAAAAGGATTCTTCACAGTTTATAACTGTTATTATACAAATCAGTAAGAGATAGAGAAAAGCAAATATTATCTACATGAAAACCTGCAAAACTAATACTGAAACAAAAAGTGACATAAAAGCCCTTCAGATGAAAACAAGTTACACATTTTCACTACTCAGACTACATTTCTCTGATCACATTTGTATTTTGATTTATCTTTTTGATTAAATACAGATGATCTACTTACTAGCAGATAGGAAAAAGCTCTATTTTAGCACCATAATAGTTTGTAATTACGTAAGGATGGATATGACATCCTTTAACCTTCTGTCAGCTGTAGGGGGTGGGCAGGGCATATATATATATCTATATATATAGATATATATGTTACATTTTGTTAGTTTAAATTTTGCGCGTCGTTTTATTGAATAAATCTTTTTGCATAAGCTCTATTATTCTACTACAAGATTAATCTTTATGGGGAAAATATTAACAAATACACTTGAAACACAGGTCACAGGGACACGTTATATACATGGGACTTAATATAGTAATATCACAACTGTTTTTAGCCGCAAACAGCACATTATGTCTTCTGTGTGTTTAATGTACTGCTGTCGGTTTGTAGGCACAGCTTTTTAATTCACTTTGTGCACTTACTCTATTTGCAGTGACAAGGAGTTTGTAATGGTGAATTAATGCCATGCCTCATTTACAGTAAAACTCATTAAGTGACTAGCGTGGCTCATCGATACATGTCACGAAAGGCTGCATGACCATTTACAAGTTCCCTCCCAGAGACGCCGCCTTACCTCCCCACGTTCATCACGTTATATGTCTGCAAAATAAACGTCTGGCACCACAAATCCCTGATTACCATTTCTATTTGTCTTAGCCTGGCAGCTGATTGTTTATTTTCCCTTCATTATTTCTACTCAATTCACAGAGAAACCATCACTCACTGTCCTAATGCCTCTGATGGCATGGCTGCCTGCTGAAGATTATTTACAGACTGACTTTCAAAGAAAGGGCGACTGCACTCTGTCATATATCCACTGGGACAGATGTTTGCGTTGGTACCTTGCCACATGATTAACAACAGGAGCAAAGTTGGTGGGCCCATACAGCTGAACTGTCTTAAGGCTTTGATGGTACGCTTCAAGAATCCCCTCCATACCATTACAGTACGGGTTGTCGACGTTGCCATTCTGAGGAAAAACAACAAGACATAAATGGTACAAAAACTACAACAATGGCAGAGTCAAACAATCAACAAAAATGTATTTAACCTGTTAAAATTAATCTCATGTTAAAGTGTTAAACTGTTAAAGTGATTAAAGTGATTTATTAGATTTTCAGATGAATACAAGTGGATGTGCTAAATACTCCAGTATGTTTGCTAGCTGGAAGGTCACTATGCTTATAAGCAGCAACATGTTGGACCAAACCAGACTGGAAAGACTAGTGATAACCTGTTTTAAAGCTCTGTATTTGTATTAAGTTTAGCAGCAACCACATAGCGACACCACTTTCTACCCTCCCTGCTACAGAGATTTACTAACATAAAGGTAACACCACAGAAAATGACATAAAATTATTTATATAATATTATTATTATTATTTTTTTTTTTTTTTTGTTTCACACATGGTACAGCAGTAATGCATTCCCATACACAACCTTCCTTTCAATTAAAGTAACACTGTTTCCATGCATGAAAAGGAGCAGGAAGAAGAATAAATTCATAAATTCATAAATATATCAAGACAGACTATAAATAATTTTTAAAAAACACGACTTGCTTAAAAAAAACCTCTAGGAAACATCCAGCAAGAGCTGCTAGTGTTTTAATAAGCTGAGTGTGTGATGATGGTGAAACTGAAGAAGAGGGCTTAAGCCACCAATCATCAGAGTGATGGTACTTAAATTACTTTGATTTAGACACCAGGGTTACTCGAGTAGAACAATTCACTAGACCATTACCTGCACATCTGTGAAATCAAACATTGTGCAATCTTTATGCTGTACAGTAAAGTTCATGTGAAGGGGACTAGCAGGTTAAGGATCATTTCAGGTCCCATCGGTCAGCGGTGCATGTATGAAAACCATTCATGACTAAAACAATACAACATAACTTTTAACTGTGAATGGTAGTGGTTAAAATGTCTTTTTCTGTGTGGGCAGGATGGCCAGATTTCCTCAATCAAACAAAAGTAGTTTAAAAAATTAGCTAACACATTAAAGAATCAAATATTCATACAGAGCTTCATTTAAAGTAGTGTTTTGTGCCAATCATAGCCACAAACTGAACCATATCCACCGCGTGCCCAGCTAAGAGACAAAATTATTTATTTAGGACTACATTTATTTAATTTTTTAAAAGCAGTGCTCTCAGTCAATTTTACTCAACTACAAATCAAAATATTTAGCAAAGAAAAAGCTTAAGGAAGTTTGTGTGTTACAAATTTAACAAATGCAACAGAAAATTTAATTAAACAACATTTAGGCTTTTTAAAAATATTAAAATATAACCAGCGGTCTAACAGCTATTCCACTTTTTGCAATCAATTTTTAATGAAGAAGAAAACAGACTCCCCTGCACTGTCTGTAAAGCTCACCACTGAGACAGGTTCACAAATTATCAGCGGGATTTAAGCCATGTGAGGAAGAAAAGGTTAAGTCATTATTCAGTCATTCTTGAGCTCTTAAGCTGCTCTGATGCTTGAGTATTGTCCTACATAAAATTCATCGCCCTCTTGAATGCTGCAGTGTTGTGTGGTATCTTCCAATAGCTGGCAGAAGGTCTGGGAGTTGCATAAAAGCTCCAACTTGCTCATCCTTAATGAGCACAGTCCATACCAGAACCTTCACCACTGTGCTGGCGCCAGTGGTGAAGTGGTGTCTGATGTCTATAAGTGATCCAGCCGCACACATCCATCTAGAGGCACTCTCATTTCACCAGTTCTAAAACCTTTAAAAAACTCTGTCTTCATACATTTCCTGGACTAATCTCAAATATGAAATTTGTGAATGTTATTTTAGTGGTGGGCATGTTTTCTGTCTATGCACTTGGTAGTTTGTACCTCAGGACAACATGTTGACACTGAAGCATCACAGGTTTCTGCTAGTTTCATGTCTTTTACGATCAGTCTTGCAACCCTCTTTACTGTAAGCCAATAGCTCTTTAGATTTGCATGTTCTGGAGTTTGGAAATGTAGAAATAACAACAAGATCAAAAGACTCACTTGCTTTATAACTGTGCATGGAGAGTCGAGGAACTTCAGGTTGTAATTTGGTCAAAGCTAATCAGTATTGTAAATAATATAACAATAGTGATGCAGTAACTGTATGTGCCACGGGTACTTCTAAAATACTGGTGTGGAGTTGAGGGCTGAATGGCGTTTTGAAAACACTGTTTTAGCCGACAGAGATGTTCTTGTCAAACTTAGCTTCAAAGGTTAGCGTCCTTGCCCATTAAGGCACAGTCCAAAGCAAACATACACAGTATAAGAAACATTTCACTCAAGACTTAACTTTACTTTTAAACCCACTTACATGAGTATGGCAAGAAAAAAAGAGAGACTTCAATTATATGCCGAGATGAATCTTAATTCACAAGTTTTAATGGAAACATGGAGTGATGCAGACATTACCCTGTAGACACAGTCCTCATTAGGCTGTACTATGCAGCAGCCAGAGCACATTACTGAGTGAAGCTAAATTGATTTAAGAAGCCGTCAGCCTTACAGAACCTAATTTGCACTATAAAAGGTAAATGGAATTCAGCCTGAGCTCCGCATGTCAGAGATGTAGCTGCTTTTATCTCAAAATGCACACATCTACACTGCACATTCAACATGCTTACCCACACGTAGAAAATAAACACACAAATGAGCACTCCCTGGGATCACCTCCAGTGGGAGGGCCAAAATCATCTTCCCACTGATTCAGATTAAGTCAATGAACCAGATGCCGAAATACAACGTCGGTGTCTAAAATAATCACATAGTTTACTCACCAGTGGAAACTCGTGGGAAACCCTCCAATCAGGGGGCAGCTTAGCACCGAATCCTAGGGCAGGGAACATCTTATCACTGTCATAGTCCTGGATGATCTCTCCAACTGCCTTCAGGGCCATGGCATAGGCATTCATCTGGTATGGGTTCATGTAGTGTAGTGAAGTGGACTGTGATGGATTTCCTTTTAAGAAGAGAGAAGTCAGAGTCACTGATGCAGACCATCAGACTGAGAGGAAACTGACAGCCGAGGCAGGGGAAACAAGAGCAAACTAAAGCTAAACTGAAGATTTGGGTTTGAGGAAATGACTGCCTTATTGAAAATAACTGTAAAACTTGATGTCTATTTATTTTGCACTATAAGGCTTCCCTCCAGATAATAAGAGCCCTTATTATCTCACAGAATTAATATGTTTGCTGATTTAGTAGTTGGATAATATTATTAAACAGATTAATGATATCACTGAATATATTTATCTCTTATTTTTATTACAACTTATCCCAGATGGATCTAATGAGTGTTCGTCAGAAACACAATAAATACTTGTGTTTGATTACACTAAAAAAGACGCTTCAGCTGAGAGGATTTGGCATCTGTGCTTGACTGGTCATCTACTTTTATATTTTAAAGCTTCAATGCCATTAAACATTATGCAGAGACAGATAACTAATTAAAATAAACACTGGTATAAAGTGTCTTCTGTGTGCTTTGGTGTTAGTTCTACTGGAGGGATGAAAAATTGCTCTTCCAAAAGATATTCCCTTGGTTTTTTGTTAGTGATGGTGGAGCAGATGGTGCCGTGAAGCACGTTGGTTTAAAATATACCCTAGGTATTTAGTTATGCTGACATCTGGTGACAGTGAAGGCCATAAGATGTGTGAGGCACTATGGGAAAAGCCAGCCCAAGAAACTAAGAATCCCAGCTGTGCACGCAAGTGGCCAAGCAATCAGGAACAGACAGACTTTCCAAAATTTCAACTGTTTGTTATTTTAACTTCACTCTCTGCAAATATCTCTCAAAACTATGTGTGGAAAATGTTGTTTATTGAGCAGTTACTTTCGCATAAACTGCTATTTAACCAACACGCTGTGTTGCCTCAAATCCACATCCTGGAAACCTCTTGCTTGGGAGGGGAAAACCCTGACTCAACACACCTGGGAGCGCAACCTGGCCAGTCAGCCAGTGAAATTTACCCTCTTAGTGATGTTGGCAATTGCCCCCTAAGCCTGTGGCAATAATGCTCTGAGGATTGTGAGTGATCTAAGGTTTCTTGCAAACCTAGTGGCGTTTTTAACAGAAGTTTAATCACTTATGAACGTGGTACAACTTATTGTTGGGATTTTCTCTCTATTATTGCAGGGCCTTTGACCTAGAATATAAAAGGACTTCGAGGCAATTGTTGATGTGAATTGGCGGCATATAAATAACATTCAAGTGAATTGAGTTGAACTAATTTATAACACAGACAGGTTGCTCTCAAAATGCAGTCAGTCTGCACCACAAGACATCTATGACACATCAGGAACTCAACTGAGCTGGTTGTATTCTGGTTGTATTCCTAAATAAGAGCAAATTGCAGAGCGTCTATGTCATTTTGCAGTTAAATCAACATCCTGAAGTAATTTTGTCACTATTTGTGGTGAAATTTCTGAATTTCTGTATCAAATCTGTGGCGTTCGGAGATTCTGACTGAATGTTAGCAGTAAATGTGAATTTCTGGGTATGTAAACGGCAACAGATGATGACACATTTGCAACCTTTCTGGATTCATTACAGTTAATCACATTATTATCATAAACATTGCATGTAATTACAACTTGAACCCCTTCAGTTTCATACTGATATCAACTGAATCCAGCTTATTGCCACTTTATCGCTGTCTTGATGCACCAGTCACTTTAAAAAGGGCAACTGACTGCAAGCAGCTGCAAACCCAGTCGCTGCATTTGAAGTAATCGTCACACAGGCAACAAGATCACAAGTTCATTGTACACGAGCGCACAAATTTTATTCATACCACGGTCTCCGGCCACTGAAGATTTTCGATTTTGTGCATTTTTATATTTGTACATGTTTGGGTATATATACTATAGCTACCATCTTTTTTAATTATCACTAATATGATTTAAAGTTTTCGTTTTATATATTGCAGGCTGGCAGGAGCGCTTAATAGTGTCTGACATGTGAACACCTTGAAAAAAAAGGGAGATCACAGGCAGAGAGGAAACTCCAGCCCCTCTTTGAATAATAGCAAATCTTCTAGTTATACATGAGATGACAAATGGAGGCAGAGCAGGGCGATGGTTGTTGTTGAAACACTCACCATTTGATGCTGTGAAATCAATGGCCACTGTGAAGTGAATCTGAGTCCTGAAACAGATGAATAGGGGAAAGGATGCTATTAACAAAAGCGAGGCAGGAAAACTCGGTGCTGCAGTTTAATGAAGCTCTCCCAGGTTTCAGCATCCTCTGTGGTCTTATTTGAGAAGAGGTGCGACAAAACTGAACCACAAACAGTGTTGACAATATATCTTTTGGAGTCAGGCTTTAATAGTTTAATTTTTAAAACAGCGAAGGAGATACATACATAAATTATTTATTGCTATACTGCATCCAGAGGACTGTTCAAGCCTTTTAATGATTACATTACTTAAAGATTTAACAGCACAACTACAAGACCATAAAAAGCAGAAAACCTGATAAGAGTACAGCCATTTCCCCAGTGATTTGTACAAACACATAATGAGTCGCTGCAGCTGGCTTAATGAAACATCCGGAAAGATATGGGGATGAACAAAGCATCTGAATAAAGTAACTCAGTTTCATTCACTGCGCCCAGGCTGAAAAAGCAACCTACAGCCAAAAAAAGAAGTCAAAAACTACTGGATATTTTTTATTCATGAGCCCATAATGATAGCCAAAACCTTGAAAAGAAACTAAACATGGCCTAACTAGTCTCTGCTGGATCTGTTTATTTCCCGAGGGAGAGAGACGAAGGGAGCGAAAGGAAGAAGGGCGTAGATCTTTCATTGCGATTAACACTGATTGCCTTTTCTTAGCTTCACCTCCATTCAGAAATTCCCACAAGCGCAGTATTGTAGATAATGGCACTGTCCTCCTGGGGAGGCTCTGACCTCAGCTCATTAATCAGCATTGAGCCGAGCATTCAGCTGACAAAGGGGAATTGTTGTGGTGGCATGTTGCCTCGATTTGAAAGTCTGATTTCTGTGGTTAGTTTGAATGTTTGGCTAGAAAAGCTAGATGGTGGGTTAGCATTAATACTACAGGACAGTAGACTCTGGGCATGTTATTCAAATTGTCTGTTGGATCATTATGAACAGTTTCATACTTAAACATTAATTGCTGAACTCTGACCTAAATTCAACCCACAACATGGTTCAAATTCTGAAGTGTTTTTTTGCATCACATAGCATTACCTTGCATCATATTTGTAAATGAATAGTTCAGTTTTGTGCTCTCTAAATGTCTCCAAATTGATACTGCGTATAGGAAGGAAGAAAACACCTTAAAGTACCTAAAACCTCTGGACAGCACTGCAGGCCTATGTTCTTGGGACAAAAAAATCAATATGCATTCATGTTGACTGATGCTGTAATATTGCCAGTTTTGGCAAACAACCAATGGCTGATCTGGAGATGTTATTTTTATCCTTGTTCTTGACAGCTGGTAATTTCTCTGTCATTTTTTTAACTTTTATGCTCCTCTTCGAGCAATGTATCACTCAGTGGACAAATTAATGTACCATCACCATTTCCTATATTTCACCAGGCGTTTTTAAATCTGACATCAGCCTTTAAATGGCCTCATACAATCTAATTCAACACAAATCTTTCAGCACAGGTAGTCCGACAATTCCCTCTTGGCACCGGTTTGTCCTTTCACTCTGCCACTCAGTGTCTCCTCTCCTTTCAGTTTTGTTCCAAGCTAAAATGACGGTTCCCCAAACAGTTTGTGGATCACCTTGAATTACAGCAACAGTATAAAACAGGCAGAAACGTATCAGTGTCATATTGACTTTACCCTTCCAGTTAGACAAACACCATATGGCAAGGGCCTGTAATGTGAAATGCCTGCAGACTAAGCAATCTGAGCAGGGTGGGTTATTGTATGCAATGCAAAACCGGGAACAAACAATGTACCTACAGTTAATTTACAGTCTCATCAGTATGCTCTGGAAACATAAACTACACCAGTGAACAGACTGCCACAACAGTAAAGATAATTAACAATCCACTGCCACCTCATTAGTGCACCTATACTACCTCTCGTTATTTTAATATTTTGCTGCCAATGAGCCAGACTCTCTCATAATGTTTTTTAAATGGCCATGAGCAAAAATTCTCAAAGGTTTTTGACAGGATATTGGAATTTTTTCACAAATTTTCAATCCAGTTCTCATACCTGACCATTTTCAGAGGAATGATTTTTTGTCTGTTAAGCCTCTTGACACTGACCTGTGCATATTTCAAGCATTAAAAGGCACCTATCTCAGGTTTGTTATGCGCAGTCTGCCCATTTTATTAGTTCAATCTGTAAAATATACTAACACGGTTAGACATTCATAACATTGTATTTTTGTACCAACGAGGGGATTTCCAAAGAACTATCTCAGCATTGTGCGCAATGCTTCCTTAACAAATATGAGGAAACTGGAAGAGTGGAGGGCAAAAGAAAAAGTTCACGACTAAATAAAGCCTATCAACTGCAGATGAACAGTATCTGAAAGTCATGTCCTTAACAACTTTTTAAAAAGCCAGCAAAGACCTGTCATAGATTAACTGGGCTTTCAGTTAATCCACCTACTATTCACTGAATCCACATCAGAAATTAGTTCACAGGATATCAAGAAGCCATTATTAAGGAAGGAAATGGCGAGGAAACAACTGCAGTATGCCAAATTACACAAGAACTGGAAATCAATGAATCCAAATTTGAAATACTTGGCTCAAACTGTTCTAAGTCTTTCCCAAGGGGGTCAGGAGAGAGGTAGAACTTTAGGGAAACATTTAAGCCAATGGTGTTGGGGAACATTTCAAAACTGATGGATGTTGAAGGTAAAAAAGCACCATCAGCGCCACTATGTTTTGCTTCACCTAGCCATGGTATTAATCCAACACCATCTGGAAAGCATCTGACTGGCAAGAGATTAATTTTTCAGCATCACAATGATCCCAAACACCATGCCAGTAACAGCATACCTGGATAGAAAAACACACAGTGGAACACTAAGTCATGGATTGGCCTCCCCAGAGCCTGAACCTCAACAATACTGAAGCAGTGTATGTTCATCTTCACAGAGAATGGAACAAAAGGCAGCCAACATCCAAATAAGAGCTCTGAATATGCGGACGTCATACCAAATATTTACTTTCAAGCTCTTAGAATTACTGTTTTTTGCCTTATATGCTGCATTTCCATTCTATTGCATATGTTTCAATAAATCGCTGCCCTTTTACTAGCAAAGTATAAATACATAATGCAGTCTAACTGTTATACTGACAGGGGTTTCTTTATTACTTTGTCCATTTATAGCAGTGCTAAGCTAGATTTTAAAAAGCACCTCAGACATTTGTAAATGAATGAGTCATTCTATAGATTACACTGAATTCGAGCGTAGTACTGTAACAGGATGTCACCACAACAACAAGCCAGTTTATAAAATTTCTTCCTCCTAGATCTTTAACTGAAAGTGGCATTAATGCAAAGTGGAAGCATTTAGGAACCACAGCAACTTAGCTACGAAGTTACAGAGCATGATCGCCACTGTCAATGTGCATAGTGTGTAAAAGTTGCCAACACTTTGCTGACTCAATAGCTGCAGAGTTCCAAACCTCCTGTGGCGTTAACATCAGCAGAAAAACTGTGCTGGGAGCTTTGTGGTATGGGTTTCCAAAGCCGAACAGCTCCAGAAGGTGTAATGTTAGGTAGTCCACTACTTCTCTATATGCTGCATATTTAGAAACTTAAAAAACTGCATGGGACATGATTGTAAAGTATTGGGGTTATCAAGCAAAAGCTGTACACTGTGAGAACGACATTCAGCCAGACTTTCAAAAGAGCAACAAGCTAAAAACAAATTAAAAAGCTAAGTGGGCGAATGTAAAACTGGAAAACAGCAAAGGGGACATAGACCCCATGAATATCCATGAATATACAGCATGTGGCAGTAGAAGAGGCTATCAAAAAGAGTAGCAGCACTAACACTGCTGGAAACTGTCATTACTGTTTCTAGCTGTGCCGATTCCCTGGACAAAACGTATATCTTTGTCATACATAAATTTAAAGAATTCAAAGTGAACTGTTCTGCCTCTGGTGACGGTAAACTCAAACTTCTGTATGATCACAACAAATCACCAGACTGCACAGCCTAGCAGACCAGAAATATCTGTAAGGGTTTAGCATCAGTACATCTTGTTTAGTTATCATGTGAAAGTGCTTTGATGAAGTTTATAGTCCATGACCACATTTTGCCATGACAGACAAACACATGCAGATACACATAAAGGGAACAACACTGCATCACAAAAATAACCTTGCAGAAGACTGAGTGTCACAGCTGAGAAACACCTCTCTTTCAAAAGTCAGCAAATAGCAAAGGCCAGTAAAAGAAGCAGACGAAAAGAAATTGTATGTTTCTGTGCAGTGCGATTTTGCAGTCTGACCACAAAGCTAACCTAAATCCAATTAAAAAAAACCCAGTATCAATTTCTCAGGATATTTTGGGATGAAACTATTAAACCTTAATAAGATCTCAACACAAGAGAAGCTCCCCACCAGCCTTTATATGACCAATCTCACTAGAGATTTAATTTAAAAAGAAACATTTCAATATGTGATGAAAAGAATATAAATCTTTCATTAGCCTCTCAAAGCAGCATGTGGCTTTTGGACTTTAATTACCTCTATTTGACTATATCTCTGCCACAACTGGAGGTTAATGAAAATTAATGAAAAACCAATTCACTGTGAAACCAGTCAGAGTGCAATGGTGGGTCTTGAAAAGAAATTGCTTTTTCCCCCCTCTGCTTCACATATCATCCAAAATTCACCGTGCTAGTTATCACCTGTTAGAAACGGAACAGCAAAGCAAACACACATGAAAGGAGAGAAATCAATAGCAGCGATCTAAAATATCAAATCTGATATCAGATCTTTTGTATACAGCCTGCTGCTCAGGCTCCTACTCACATTTCTCATCATCTGTCTGAATGACGGTGTTGGCACGCGTTCAAGTAGAATCTTTTGCATCAGTTGAAGAAAACTAATCTCTTTCACTAGGCAAGTACAGATGCCAAATCAAAACTAAGTGATCCACGGGACAAACACAGAGTGTTCTGTGCCTGAATCCACGAACTGCATTTTTTTGTTCTTGCGAACGAGAATACATCAAAACAAAAATGAAGCCAAAACTAAATCTTGCAAGTTTTTTCTAGTGATTAGAAGAAACTTGCAAAATGCGCAGTAACTTTCCAATGTAATCTTATTCAACTTTTACATATTTGTATTTTTCCATAATATCACAAAACTGTGGTATTTGTTCACAGTAAAAATGTTTTTGTACTAAATGTATGTAGGAAATATACCTTGTTTCTGACTTAGTTCTCACACAGCTAACCTCTTGTTTCTCTAAGCATCTTTATTTTTCACATGCTACATAATTAAATAAAACAGCATAAAAGTGCACATAATGTAGCTGTCAAACTGTACTTCTCATTTCAAATGCTCCCAAACCCCCATTAGCAGTTTTCCAGTGTTTCTCAACACCCATTTAAAGGTTGAGGCTAAATAGGTGAAGTTAATTTTCATAATATGGCTAATGCAAAACATTTTGAGACACACATTTGACAAAATTATATAACTAAATATCATCTAACTCAGTGATGACAAGTATTTGCAGTTGTCTTAAGTTGTTTCCAGTCCTCCAAATTGGCAGTCTCTTCATGTGTATCATTTTTCAACGATACAGTTAATCTTTCCCATCATGGATAGGCAACATGGTCGTTGTTTTTCTTTCAGCACTAGTAAGCCTATTCTGATTTATTTTCTTCATCAGTCTGTTATGCAATCTGCTTCAAATCGACAGTCTGTTCAAAGCACCAGTTTTTATGCACCTTTTCTTATTTGATAAATTTTTCACAATTATGGTAATTTGACAGTCGGGTGGAAAAGTAAATAGATCCTATGGAGATTTGTTTTATGATGGGATATTTTGACATGCAAACCTCTCTTATACTGTGTCTATACATAAAGGATATCCAGGACTGTTCCTGTTGTGTCTGAAAGCAGCACAGCATGGGCAGCAGCGTGTGTCGCATGATTGACAACAGGACCAGAGCGTTTTGCAGAAACCCCAAAGAGCAGACATCAAAGTCTGTGTCAACATTGGGAAATCTGCAATGGGAAACTTTAAATATATGGGAGAGCAGAAAAGAAATTAGCCAGGGAAGATGATTTTACAGAAAGACTGCTACTGGAGAACTTCCACGGGGACTTCCCTTGAAGACGTGTAAAAAAATTAAACCAACTGTATATGAAGATGAATGGTTAGCTATCAGGGAAATCGCTGGCATCTTTAAATTCTTATTTGTCACGTTTCAGACAAACTTCACCCCCAACCATAGCATGCAAGGCGCTTCTGAGAAGGAGCAGCACAGTATTAAAGTGTGAAAGGATCTCCATCAGCAGGCAAGAGATTACCCAACCTTCATGATTATCAGTGTGATAAGAATAGGATGCACTGCCACTGCCCAGAGAACAAACAGCAGCCTTCTGTCAGAAGCATGACCTAGAGCATGCTCATCATTTTCTCTCACTCAGGGGTGCTGTGCACTGAAAATCTGTCCCCAGGGTCAGACTGTCAACACCATGTTTTACTTCAGTGCTCACAACTTCTCACCAGATATTCTTCCTCTTCCCCAAAATGTAACTAAAGTGGAAGGATTAGGATTTTAACATACTGGAGGTGATCCAGTATCCATCAAAGATGCTGCCTGATGCACTGACAGGACTTCCAATGAGTGTTCCAAATATGGCAGCAGGAACAGTGTATCACTGCACGAGGAGACAGTTTTAAAGGGCAGAACAAGCCAAATTTAGATCAGGTGCAGTTTTTCATTGCATCTTGCACTGAACACAGCACAGCAAAGAAAAATACCTCCTCAATCATTCATTCAACAACAATATTAATAGATTTATTGTAATACTAGTCTTTGCCCTCAAAAGCTACGACTTCATCCTTTAACAGAAGTAACTTGCAGTTTAAGTTACTTCTGTTAAAGGAGATCTTCTGCAGTATCCATGCAAAAAATCTTCCACAGCAAGATGTTTATGGGATTTCTTGCAAAAACTCCCAGTTTCAATTATTTATTTCAGTGGGTTTCAAATATTGCCTTTCTACATCTTAACCAGGTCTTTCAGTGACACTCAGTTTTTACTTACAATGTCTTTAGGATTCAGCACACTTCACCTTTCAAACGTATGCCTTCACAGTAACTTGGAGCTTTCTTTGCTATAATGCTGAGCACATAGTTTAATCAAGCTGCAAGCTGCCCAGTCCCAAAGCAGCAATCCCAACTTATAACATTTTCATCACCATGCTCCACACTGGTTAAGAGATTCTGCTACTTGGTCTGTGCCAAACATGTTTACTGTCACTGTGACTGAACAGCTCAATCTTTGATTTGCCTGTCCAAAACAAATTATTCAAAGCAAGCTTGGGCTTTCCTTATGTGTCGCCAATTTTCTTTTTGAACAGCAAAGGCTTGTTCCTCACACTTTTCCCATATGTATCAAAATATCTCTGATTATAGTAGTAGTCTAAAAACTACCAGTTCTTGGAAACTGATCTTGTATCAAACTGTACTAAGGCTGTTTTATGGCCCAGTCACATAGGAAGTGACATGCACTGTGCTGTGCACTGAAACTCATTGTTTCTCTGTGACTTGCACAGAGCAATAATGGTTTCCCGCTGCTCTGAGCAAAGTGCAGCATAGGCATAAGGCCAGGGAGCATTCACATGCACCACAATGACATACATCTGTGCAACCTATAGAAATGCAGACAAGAAGCTGGCATATGTATTGTAGTAGGTGTGAAGGCCATGGGCAGCAGCAAAAAGTGACATACTATGAACTCAACACAAATTTTGAGTTATTGGATCAAACTAGTGGTTGGCGCAGAATTTGCTGCTTCCTATGTGAAAGGGCCTTAAAAATAGAATAGCGGCCTTCTTGCAACTAGGAAAAAAATGATGGTTAACCAGGTATTGCAATGACTTTTTTTTGCATTTGGTGACTGTTTGCAAGTAAGTACAGCAACCAACCAGTTGCCCAGAGGTTAAACATCCAATGTCATCATGCTCTGAGCAACGACTTTCAACTGCAAGGTGAGTGCACAGGTCGCCCATTTCCAATCGCGCTCTAACTGCAATCACTCTCAAAAATTTTGACAAAGGTTTGCAAATAATTGCCATCTGTGTCAATCAATCTGTGTCAGTCTGCAGCAGTGAGTGGAAATTGACACGAGCAGTGCACTCAGCCGGTTATGCAACTTGTTGTATTAAAGGTTTCCAGGTTGTATAGGTTGTATAGCAAGGTTCCCAGACACTAATGTGATTTTGCTTGGGTTACCACAACCTGATTTCATGTAATTGACAACTTTTTTTGCCATTTTATCGCTGTCTTGAGAGAAGCATCAGAATCGGTTTAAAGGTAGCAACTGCAGGCAAGTGGTTGCAGAACATTTCAAAAGCAACAAGATTGCAAGTTCACTGCACACAGTTGCAACAATTTTAGTCGTGCATCAGTCTCTAACCACCAAATGTATTTACCTTTCAATAGGTCTTAAAATCTGCACAATTCAGATGTAATACTAAAACAAAGTGCTTTATAATTTGTTGTTTATCAACTCTTTTTTTTTTTTGCTGATGATAAATTCAATAAGTGAAATAATTAATAAACTTAAAAACAAAAATTTGCAATACCATAAATGTTTTAGTGATGGAAACTGTTAAGGAATACACGAGTTCATTTCTGGATCCATGCCATCCTACGCATTAAAAAGTAGTTTGGGTACAACATTATTCATTAACATGCTAAGTAAGAATTAATGTTGTGTTACACGTGGGATATTGACTTCAATTTATCATTCTCAAATTATTTTTGACAGCTGAGTCTAATGACATCCAGAATACATCTACATACTTTACATCTGCTCTCTACCTCTCAGATGATTTGGCACATAAGCAACTTGCTGACAACTTGCAGAGCTTTATTCCAAACAGAAACAAAAAGGGGACAAAAGCCTTGACTTAACATTAGCTCTGACTTAGAGAAGAAGATATGAAACCGAAATACTGAAACTTTCTGCAGCCTGTATTTAAGTGTCGTATTTTAAGTAGTTTGTTCTAGACAAATCTTCCAGGAGAATTTAAATACACAAGCACCGCCATTGTTAACAGTATTTCTCAAAGAAATCACTGGGGAGACAACAGAAGGGACAGAGGCAAGTCTTTCATGATGATGTAAAAAACCTCAGGAGAAAAAATAAGTGCACAGATGCTGCAGAGATTTTCCTGCAGAGATCCCATATTTTTTTCAAAGCTGCCACATCTTTTTAAAGCAGAAGCCTTTGTCATCAGCCTTTTTCACAGGCACGATGGGCTTCTAACGTCTCTAAATGGGTTGTAACAAAAAGATGAAGTACCACTCCACATATTGCCTGGGTCACATTAATTAATGGGATCATCTCTTTAACTTCTGTCTGAAAGAGTTTTATGTGAAAATTACCACAGGATGACTCAAAAGCTGTTTCAAGCTTCAAAATAAAACTCAATGTTTTAAAAACGTAATGAAGCACCAGTAAGATTTGCACAGATTTCAAATCATTCAATAAATCCTCTGTAACAGAAACAAACATGTTCGTGTTCTTGGGTCCAAACACCAGATTTCTTACACACAGCAAATCAGAGTAAGGTTCCAACTAAAATAAATGCACCAATGGGACTTAAAAGGTCTGTGGGTCATCTACTAGCATTGTGCTAATTTATAAACAAAGATGCAGCCAGTTCTTGCTAATGACAGGCATTCTACCAAGAGCAGCACAAATTAGCAGGTCACAAAACATCAGATCTGATGACAGAGCAAGCAATGTGCCAAGCAAAATAAGTCAGTGTACGCACAAGTGTTGTGGAAACATTGTGGCAGTTCAGATCAATTACCTGCAGCTGGGAAACGCAGAGTTTTGATATATGGGCAGGTTCTGTACGAAATTGCTGTAGAGTGTGGATAAATGTGTGTGGTGTCTGGATAATTCTGAGTGCAAGATTCAGAATGATCGGCTCCATCACCGAGCGGGGGTGGGGGGGTCGTGGTTTGGTCCCGCCTTCGCCATTGTGGTTGATGTGGAGGTTGGGACGGGCTTAGGGCGTCTGGAGAATCCCTAGGGACGTTATCCCTGGAGGGCTTAACCCAGGGGTTGTGGTCATAACCTGGTTAGTGGCTCTGGTTGCTCTTAGAGGGTGTTCTCCTTGTGGCTGCGTGCAGCAGGCCTGGGGGAGGGTCTGTGCTGGCGGACGTAGATTACTGGCCTGGTAGCCTGGCTGCCCCTGAGTGGATCCGGGGCAGGCGTGGGGGCTTGGGGTTTGGGAGTGCTTCGCCTCCGTGCTAGGGCTCTGGCTGGGCCTTGGGGGCTTCGGTCCTTGTTGGTGTGTCGCCAAGGTTGTGGGTGGGTGCATGGGGGCTCAGCCCTGGCGCAGGGGGCCTCTGGCGCATCGGCCTAACTAGGGGGCTCTTCAACTGACAGGGAGTTTGTTCCATCCTTGCAGGAGTCCACTCTGCAGGTGGGGGAGAGTCACAGGAGAGGTGGAGAATAAACTTAACCTGGGTGTCTACTGTCTTGTCCAGTCTGGGAGATGATTGAATGTTAGGGTGGGTACAGTTTCCTCTGCGGTGGGGTCGGGTGGGCTGCCCCGGGTCCTGTGGGGCTGGGCGGTCCTGCTGCCATAGGCCCCAGTCTGGATGGGCCTGGGCCCCCTTGCCTTGGTGGGTGCCGAAGGACGAGGGTGCCTACTGGGGTCAGCGGGGGAGCTGGCCCCAGGGAGGGGCATCTTGCTCCTCCCTTCTTTTCCTCCCCATCCCCGGCTGCCTCCCTCCAACACACCCACCCACACAAGTAGGGCCTTGGGGTGCAGGTGTGTCACCAGGGTGCAGGGGAGGCACCCCCCCCCCCCCCCCCCCGTCCCCTTCTGGCCACCCGTGCCTCAATTTTATTCCACAACTTAGACATCCACATTACTCACACTCGGTCTGTGTATTCAACCCCACCTCTGGCACCGGTGCCCACCTCTCAATTTTAAATCCATGTAGACATTGAGGGTTCTCGGGAGGGGCCGTGCTAGCACCTGCTGCTCTCTGGCAGCAGCACCATTCTCTCCCGTGTTTTAAGTGCACCTTAGAACAACACGCAGCAACACTACATATGAGCAAGAGGAGGGAGGTTTGGAGCCTTCACACACCCCTGTTCTCTGCTGGCTATCGGGGCGGGGGAGGCTGGAAGGAGGTGTTGGCCGTTGGAGGCTGGAAGGAGGTGTTGGAGGTGTAACGTGGAAGCACAAAGGGAAATCACAAGGAACTACCTAAAAATAGACATTTTAAACCCTTATATGGAAGGTCTTTGGAGTGGTGTCTTTTTCTCTATATTTAGGAACCGTAGCAGTCTGACAGAAAGCGTCTCTTTAGTTTGAAAATGGCTTGGGGTTGATAAAGCAGTTTCTAGTATTCCTAACCACTCAAAGTGCTTTTTACACAAGCCACATTCTCCCATTTACAAGCACACACACTCTTAAAGCACTTTTATTCTACTGTATTCAAGTTAAGCACTTTATCTAGCACACACACACACACACACACACACACACACACTGATAGATGCATCAGAGCAATTAAGATTCAGCTTCTTGCTCAAGGGCATTTCCACATGCAGACCAGAGACACTGATGATCAAACTGCTGTCCATATTCACAAGTTCCTGTATATGAAGACAAAATCCAAGGAAAATGGTACACTAAATTCTTTACAGACCATTTTTTAATCTTACTTCAAGACATAAGCATGTTTACTACTAATTATTCAACGCACACTTATAAATAAATGCACACAATTTTAAACAGGTCAGTGCAGTCTCTCTCACAGCTTGGTTTGAGGCCCCTTTTTTTCTAAATGTCAGTTTAGAAAAAAGGCAGTAGGACAGTGCATGTTCCCCAAGTATCAGCTCTCATATGTAGGTTGCTGTGAACTTGGATAATTGCTTATCTGGTTTGGTGAATCCAAAATGATGATAGGTTGCCCCATCATAAAAATGAGAGAAAAAAAACCCCAGAAGAACTAAAATCTGAGAGCAAATACAGCACAACATAGTTTGATCTATCGTATCAGTACTTCTAACCTCATTGTTTTCCCATTTCCCCTCTTCCTCCATTTTTCTTCGGTTTCTCAAGGACAAATTAGATCAGAGTCGAACAAGTAGAAAAAGGTGAAAACACTGCTGTTTTGACAGTGAGTGAATGTGTGCTGTGTGTGAGGGTACAGTGTGTGTGTCCGTTTGTGGGAGCTGGAGAGAGACCAACGGGACAGATCTGGGACACTCAGCCACCAGCAGCAAAGCAGCAGAAAACTAAAACCAGGGCAGCCACTGATCCACTGAGAAACATTTCCATATGTGACAGGATGTTCGCCCTTAATTAAGCCCTCAGATCTTCTCCATATTCTATCATAATCATTCATATTCATTTACTCCGGAGTTGTGGCTGTGGACACAATCGTTTCCTTCGGGGCCACACTTTGAGCTGTTATGTGAAAAATCAGAAGCACCTCAGTAACCACACTCAATAACACTGAGGAAAACATGGATGAGTGCTTGTTATGCCATGGGCAGCAACAACAGGAAACAAAGTAAAAAGGGGGAGCCAGTGTAATGCATTTTAAAACTACTGTGTTAAATCTCACAGCCCTGACTCATTTCCGTGTATTAGTCACAGCGATGGCTGTCACTGTATAAAGTTTTAACACTCACTATTGACTGTTGTTCTACCAGATTTATGCATGGCGAAAATAAATTTGAATTTAAATTCTTTTATGACCTCTTTTCTTTTATTCTTCCTCCATTTGACAGCAAATATCTGAGAGCAAACATCAGAAAAGTCCAAGCAAACCCAGGTGCTCTGCACACACTACATCACTCTAGACCACTATCCCACTGTCATACCCCTGATTCAGTGGTTACACAATACAAGCAAACAGAGGCTGAGGCTCAGCATATCACTATTTACAGTCAGCAGCACCACTATCTATGACCATGAACACAGAACAGCTGTTTTTCTTGAGCAGATGACTCACTCAAACAGCCAGAGTGCTGGGTCTCCTATAGTTATTGCACAGATGCTAAAGGGTAGCATTAAGCGTTCGTGCTGTGTTTGGCGGGCTGGAGGACATGTTGGTATGCTAACAGTGAGAAATGTGATGGATGGATGGATGGGAAAGACTGGGATGGATGTTAAGTGTTCATATACTGGATTGAGTGGTAAATGATCATATGATAATAATGATTACGTGCTGTGTTATACTGACAATATAGCATCAGTGCTAGCATAAAAATAGCATAAAAATCCTGAAACTGAGCCTACAAATGTCAATACAAGCATCTGCAATATCGTATTGCTGTTTTATTCCCATGAAATGACACCCAAACACAACCATTAATGCATAGTTAAAGCGTGTTAGTGTGGTGAAATCTGTAATTCCATGGCTTTCTAGGTCAGTGGTTACCTGAATGATATTTAAACACTGCAGATTTCACCACCATGCAAGAACAGCTGTGCATGGATGTCACAGTGATATGATACTATGATTATGATTATTATTAGCGCAGTCAGCATTAATCTCATTAAAATGAGGTTAATACGGTGGCCCTGAGAGGCCAAACGGACTTCAACTTCAGAAAACACCTGCAAAAAGAAAAATGCTGCAAAAAGAAAAATGCTTCTTTTTGCAGCATTTTTCTTTTTGCAGCATATTTCTTTTTGCAAGTGTTTTCTGAAGTTGCAGTTCGTTTGGCCTCTCAGGGCCACCGTAGGTTAATGCCATAACTGCATTAACGCGGCAAATCTCTGCCCGTTAACAAGCTAACCGTGCTAACGTATTGATGCCGTGCAGCCCCACGCACGGGGCGATCACGGGTAACTCGCTAACGGAGATTTGCCACGTTAATGCAATTATGGCGTTAACCTGATTTTAATGAGATTTACGTTGACAGCGCTAATTATTATATTAACTGCTATATACCTTAGCTAATATTATTTTATCAGTGTGCTTAACACTTAAATGTGTAATAAACTGCAAAACAAGATTTGTTTTTAAACTTGAAATCTCCATCAAATTAAATTTTGGACACATAAAATATTCTGACAGGAATCATTAGAGTCTTATGTGCTAAAAGTTCAATTGCCTGTCTAGGAATAAAAAAATAATCCAAATGATGAATACATTTTCCAAAGCCCCTCTTCACAGCAGTCATTTTGACATGACAAAGTGGGACAGCACAGGTGTCTCTAATGATGTTAATGAAGGTTTTGTTCTATCTGCATGTAAGCCGTAATCAATGTAATTAGTCACACCTGTGTTTAAGAACTAAAAGGTCCAGTCGACAGATGAACTACTGGAAACAATATGTTACTTGTACATGTGTTAAACTCATACTAATAGGGAGTCTGCACAGCCATCATTGTGCACAATTAAATTCAAACAGTGAACTTCCAGTATGCAAATCAAATTTTTGAGTGCAGATTTGCAGTAAATGAAACTATGTGGTCATAGTTTCTGTGAGCCACTCGTAGAGGTGAAACACAAACAGCGTGAGTACATAAACAAAGTAATGTAACTTGCACACAAATGCATGACTCACCCTCCTCTGATGTAATCCAGGAAGGTGTGCTCTGACTCTACACTGAATGACAACAAGGATACCTGAGAGGGAAAAAAAGGCCCCAAAAGATTAACTCGTCCTTTTTAATTAAACAAAATTTGCCAATCTACACATTAACACTGACCTCTCAAAATGACCTATCCATGCAAAATGATTGCGTTGCCGAAGCAGCGCCTTAGAATTACAATCACTGAGCGTCAGTGTGCCTGTGGACTGATGGATGATCAGCTTGATGGATAGCTAGGCACAAATTTTAATTACAGAGTCACAGTATACGCTAAGAGCTGTAGCAAAGCCGCGGCTCATTTATGAACTTCTGTCACTATTCTTCAGGGAAAGGACACAGACACAAGTCTCTTTTATTTAGCTTTACAGACTTGAATAATCATCCCGTTTGAGGTCATGGGAATGTTTTCCCGTCTACTTAAATTCACTGTCTGGATCATAAGCTCAGGGAATGGGAATAGAAGAAAAACATTTAACAGAGTTCATGCAATCCACTTAGTGAAAACTTCCTGCTGAATACAAAAGAGAAGGCAGGCAGGGGTGTGCATGCACAAGGAGATTTGCTCTTACAGTATCTCAGACTCACCGTCCCAGAGTTGATGTATCTCTTCTTCTTTATTTTCTTCTTGGCATTCACCACCTGGTATGAAGGCAGAATGGGAACGAAGGATAATGATAATGTAAACTTGCAGCACAATTCTTTTTATCCACCCTTGGGCAAGTAATAAAAACATCTTTGTCCTCCTACTCTATGTCTGTAAGGGTAATGGAGCATAGGGAGTGAATCCAATAACTGTAGCAGGTGAGAATGAGATACCATTGATCATGCCTTCCAGCTAAGTGCAGATAATTCAGAGGGATTTTTATAAGCATAAGCAGTCTACTGTAAATTTCACATGCATGCTGCCAGCTGTGGTGCTTATAACCACATACAGAGTGAGTGCAAGTGCACAGTTATGTGCAGTGGGGGTAGATGCATACAGCCAGGTCCAAGCTTTTGGATAGTGACACGATTTTTGTGCTTTTGCTTCTATGTACCACCACAGTGGAAGAAAGGAAATGAAGCTCAAAATATTGCTTCAAATTCAAATTTTCTGCGCAGTCCCTCCATTCCCATGCCATCAAAAGTAATTGTACAATTAACTGGTAAATTAAACTGATAAAAGGTATGCAGTTGATTCCAAAATTTGCATTTGGTAATTAGCCTGAGAAAACAAAGGCGAGCCATCAGAGAGAGCAGAAAATATAGGAGTGGCCAAGACAACAATCTGGCTAATTCTTAAAAGGAAGGAAAGCGCTGGTGAGTTCAAGCCTGGACGGCCATGAAAAGTAGCTTAAACTGAATGATCTCAGAATTCCTTTCACAACCTCTAGCCAAATCAAGAGCACCTCAACAGGGGTAGGCGTGTCAGAGCCTGCAATCACGACAAGTCTTCATTCATGTAACTACAAAGGGTTTAGCTCAAGCTGCAAACCACATGTGGCACTCAAGAACAGAAAGAGCAGATTACACTTTGCTAGGAAATGTCTTAGAAAATCTTGCCCAGCTCTGGAACAAGAAGTATCTGGAGACAGATGAAACCAAAATTAACTAAGAGTGCCGAAAAGGAAAGAAGCAGCTTGTGATCTAAAGGAAAACACATCATCTGTCAAACATGGTGGAGGCGGTGTTTTAGCACGGGGATGCATGACTGCCAGTGGAAGTGGGTCACTAGTGTTTATTGATGATGTGACTGCTGATAAAAGCAGCAGAGACGACAGAGCTGCACTTTCTGCTCAGTTTCAGCCAAATGAAGAAAAACTGACAAGACAGCGCTTCACAGTGCACATGGACAATGACCCGAAACATGCAGTGAAAACAGCTTAAGAGCTTTTTGGCAAAGACATTAAATATTTTTAGATGACCTAGTCTTTCACCTGATTCCATCCCAAGTGAGCATGTTTTTCACTTACTGAACACAAAACTAGCCAAAAAGAAAAAAGGCAGAGCTCCCTTAATAAGCAGTGACTGAGCGAGGCTGACAGCATTTCAAGCGAGAAAACCTTGCACTTTTTGATATGCATAGGCTGTAGCCTTCGGTATGTTTATATAGCTGACATTTTGTATTAAATTACTTTGTCCAGCTACATATGCTGTGAAAATAGAGGGACTAATAAAAAAGTCTGTAATTCCTAAACAGTTGGCTTGCTTTTCTGGTTACCCGGTGTATGGTTAGAGGTTATATGCTGCACTTCAATTAGATATTGGCTGCTTCATTTCAAATCCTGTGTGGTGGTTTACAAGGGCATGAGTGCAACACTGTGCAAACACCTATAGACTTCACTAAAAACAAAAAATTGGGAAATACTTGAGTGATATCCAAGGCAAGCAGAGTGATTACAGTCTTCAGTGCATTAAATAAAAGTTACATTTAAGCTTGCAGCCAAAAACTTGTATGCAACAGTGAGCAAAGTCAAATATCTGCACTGCTCATTCTAAAGGTCTGCACACAAACACAAAGCATGAGCCTGGAGGAAGCTGTGCAGGATAATAAAGTAAAAGGTATCCCATTCTACCCTCCTTTCGTCTCTCTTCTCTACTCTTCCTTTCTGGTTCTGTACTTTCTAAAAGCGCCCCCTGAACTCGTCTTCCAAAAATTATGCCTCACAGCGTTGTGACCATCACTCAGCCGCCAAAACTTCACATGACATCACAAAGGAATCACATTCAGTTACAGCGTCCTGTACTGACATTAGCCTGCTGTCGTCGTATGTTTACAAGCTTTCTGCACGTCACGTTGAATATACAAAAATATGCAAAGAGCTGAAAAATGTGGCATGTGACATACTGAATTTCTTTATTTCTCCATAATGAGAAGGTGGTGTTATGTCATTTTTGTCCACATCACAAAAGTCTCTGACCTTACCTGCGTTTTATATATAGAAAGGTTTGGTGAAGGGTAATGGATGCACATCCTTATGCCGTGTCAGCAGTGTAAAAGGGCACCGTCTTTCCTAACCTAACTCATCAGCTTTTCCCTTACTCTCTACCTTTACTGGCCTTATTCTTTTCTTAGAGTGCTTCTATGACTGATTCAGAGGCTAATGTAATATGGCAACTGTTTTAATGAGCAGGGACCTATTCAGACTTTCTGAGTGCGATCCAAAGGAAGGAATAAGTAACATAGTTCTGTCGCATTTCCATTTGTATTCCCACCGCAGCAGCACTCTTCTCCAGTCGATCTATGGCACCACTTAACCTCTGAGAGGCTTAATAGCGGGTAGGGTGAGGACAAACGGGGGAGGCTAGTTGTTAATCTTGAACAGCCACAACTTTGCTCAAACAAGTGAGACCTGTAGAGCTTCCTGTCATGAAAGAAGACCTTGCTGAGTATAAAGGGCACGCTGATTTGTTCTCAGACCGAGGCAGGTTTCTCACACTAGCATGCACAAAGGAAGCTGAGGTTTCTTTTTGTGCCATCAGAATCGTTTTTTGGCACAGGTGCTTCCAAGGTTCATTCATTAATAATTCGCACATAGCTTTGGCCGGTCACATTCAGCTCGATGTGCTGAATTTCACTTGAAACTGCGTCTGCCATAGTGGCTTCAGAAAGTGATTTGCATTCTACTTGGAAGCAGCTTAAAGCAAACGAGCTCCCTACAGCAGTCAACATTTGCAGCTTTTACATAAAGGTCCGCTGCTCTGAAGGTGATGATGGTATTGGTCGATTTTATCTCCGCTCACCTCATACACATTCAGCTGGTTCTGACCCCGACACAGCTCTTTGAAACTTGTGGTGAATTCACCGATGAAATCATGGCTGGTGGAAAGGAGACAAAAAGCGTCATCACAGCCTTGACTGGTGGAAGATAAAAGCACATAACCATTAATGTGTACTGAAAAGAAAGTAACTATAATTTAGTAGTCAGTAAAGACAGTAAAATAGCATTGTCTATTAGGGATGAAAATTTTTTTTTGATAAATTTCTCTTGTGCATGTGTGTGCACACGCTCCTCTGTGTATCAGTTACCTCCCATCTCTGTCCCAGTCATACACCTCCACCTTGATTGTCCTAGGAAGCACATCAAAGAGCAGAAAATGTGTTTGTTTCCTTGTGTGAACATATTAATGCCTTGCGTGAGCTACAAACTTAATATTCTTGAGGAGAAATGTTACAAAGAGCATTTTGAAAGTGACAAACCAAGTTACTTAAGCTCATTAATTGTTAGTGAAAGCTGAATTAAAGCCATCAAAGAGAGCATGCTCTGTGTTTTGCATGCAAAAGACACAAACATCTTTCTAGAGATCTAATGGTGACAACATTTGTTTTCTCTTTGAAGCTATACTGCGTGGCAGCCTGAGTCATGTTAGGTTTTCAAAATTTATTAGCTGATTATTAAGCACCAGTCTCAGTAATTGCCAACATTTAAGCAAGACTGACAATAATACAAATTCACAGAGCTTATTGGGTTTCTGTCTGCTTAATTTATGTATAAAAAAATATGGTGCGGATTAGTAAACTAGCATTAAATATTTAAATGAATTGTTTTTGTGTATCTCACAGAGTAAAGAGCTGGGCGACAACACCAACAGTTTAGGTAAAGCATTTTCTCCCCACATGCCTAAGACAGAAAAGTAACCTCTTGGGAAATAGCATATTTTGCAAGTTCCCAAAATAAGTCGGTAGGAGAAAAAAACAAATGAGCAAGCCTGAGAGAATATAGGCAGAATGAGGAAGATGCCTCCTCTTTTCTTCTCAGACTGATGGAAACTAGACTAGTGGCTTGCCACCCCCATCTTCCCATCAGCTGCTGCTGTCAGTCACTTGTCAGAGGATCCAAGAGGCAGATAAGTATGAAAAAACAAATGATTCTTGACACTCAGGGCCACTTGTGACAGATGATTTGCCTGTGATGAGTCAGCATCATTATAATCAGCAGAGTTGGGGGCAGCTCGATCCTCGAATCAATTTCATTTTAGTTTCTGAAACCAGCGTTGTGTTGGAGTGGAAATGGGAGAGATTTCACTTTCTGATCGCTATCGAAGACAAATGATTGCAAGAGATTTATCAGATTCTCATGAGGGTGAAAAATGTGACTGCAGAGAGATAGTCAATACATCATTATTAATATATTGTAAATTTTGCTGTATATTTGCAGGAGAAAAGGGAACAAGAATGAAAGACGGTAGTGCAGAAAATACAGCACAGACCAGCCTGTCTGTGCATTTTACTGGAGTCCAAAAGAAAAGCCTGTGGGGGAGAAACCAGGCCATTTCTACTTATACAATTTAAAGAGAAATAAAACTGTCATGATTTGAAAAGTATTGGATGAAAAGACTGATAAATTGCAACAGCCGTGCTGCAGGTCTCCTGTATAGATCTCGGAAACTGTAGATATTTTAAAAGAAAAGCCAAGAGACCCTAAATGGCTGCAGATTTCTCTTGTCATCAAAATCCTCAAAGGGAATCAGGATACTTTCATGCTTCTGCTCCATCTGTCTGACCCAATTAGCTTCTCCGGGCAGGTGAACAGAGACAGGATTGAAAGCAGCGAACCTTCGCTGACACCCAGTGTAGCGGAGGCCATGGTTTGACATGTTCTTCTACACACTCGCGCGGCTGTCTGGGTCTAAACATTTTCCTGCTTCTGCACACAAACACACATAGAAGGGCTCCTGTGTTGTTCCAGCCACCTGTCAACATCTTTAGACCGACTCTCCCTCTCCTCTCGCTCTCTTTTTTCGCTCGTGTTATTTTATCTTCCTGCCAAAACTCTTCCTGCTCCTCGGGTATTCTGCAATGCCCTTCACTCTGAAAAGATTCAGATAAGCTAGAAGTTGCCACCAGAGAAACCAATCAGAAACCCTGCAATGCTCTGAAAGGCTCTCTGTGATTGTGGAGAAATCAATAAAGAGCCAGGCAAGGTGGCATGTAGTGCTAGTCAGCCTGTAATAATTGTCTATTTCAGCAGCGGATAGAATAACATTAGAAAATCAATTTGCTCTAAATCTGATAGCCCTGATCCACTTTGTAAGAGCTACACCACATATTAAAACTCTGCACCGCTTTAATTTTTCCTTAAAAAACAAACTCTGAGTGTGTGGGAATATTTGTTTGTCTTCATGAGACTCACCTGTACATCATCAGTCAACCTACCTGTCATAGTCTCCATTGCAGAGCGCTCTGACAGGGATGGAGAAGGGCTCCCACACAGGGTTCAGTGTGTTCTTCACCACCTCGGTCTTGTGGCAGATAGTGAACCTGGAGATGCAGTTAAAACAAACATCTCTAAAATATAAACAAACACGTGTTTGAGTCCATAAGAAAAGATTCATTCTTATATCTGAAGGAATAAATATATTTCAATAAATATTAACGTTAGCCCGCGACTTTGTTCCAGTTTTGAATTTTGGCCCACTGTGTATTTGAGTTTGACACCCCTGACTTACAGAGACGCAAATGCGAAAGACAAACTCACGTGCCATCCTCATTACTTCTGTAGAAGACCATGAAGGGGTCTGACTTTCCAAAGAAGTCCTTTTTATCCAGTTTGTTGGCACAAAATTGCATGGTGGCGTAATCCTACAGACAAAGGAGGAAGGCAGTCAGAGAAATGGAATGATGGAAAAGTACAGGATACTTTAAATCCATGCTACTGGCTGTGTTTGCCTCCCGATGTTTGTGTACACATGCTGTGTGCCAAGATATAAAAGCACCGAAGCACCAACTAAAAGCAAAGTGCTGACTGAATCTTAATAAGAGGACAGCAAATCCAAACAGTGGGCTCTAGTTTCAAAAACCTGCAAATGCATTCATTACCATTTCTTTATTATGCAACACCTGCATAACAATGTAGATGGAACACGGCAAATGAAAATACCTTGTGCTGTATAAAATAACAATAAGAGTAACCATACAGAGGCACATAAATGGATCCTAACACCCTGCACACAGAGAGGGGAGGGGCCTGTGTACAAAAGCATGTGGGGGGTGTGAGTGCAGCTAATGATACATTAGAAAGGCTGGTATTATCATAATTATACTCATTTAGGCAGCATTTCAATGTGTACTGCCACATCAAAGACAAAGAGCATGCTCCATAATGTTCTTGATTCCAGTTTGGCTCCCTGTGGTCACTCTAGAGTACAATAATGAAGCTGCATAATGGGCACACTGGACAGGTAAATGTCCACATCAGAAGAAAAGCTCTGCAAAGTGTTCTCCATCAGCATCTCAATCATCACCTTCACCTGAATGATGTTCAAACCTTCTTAACAGCTTTGTACCCCCCCCCCCCCCAAACGTACCACATATGTAAATTGGGGGTCTTATTCTCACATCTTAGAGTCTGTTAAAGTTTTATGCCAGAAGACATTGAAGCTTTCAAGGAGCAAAAAGAGGAGCTGTCTTTACCCAGCTGGTCTTCAGGGCTTTTAGGTTTTGAAGTGCTGCTGTTAGATCTAAACCAGCATGGTGCAGAGCAGGGCCTCTATTTATTGCTTTGACCCACATCAGTCGGACACGGTCTGCCACTGACCTGCCTCTCGCTAACCCCCAAAAACATCACTTTTTGCCTTGGACACAGCACTACCACGGAGCTACTACATAATTCAAAGTACAATAACTCCTGCAGTTTTCTCCTTAAGAGGGGGATATTATGCTTGTCCTCATTTTCTGCCAGTACAAAAGATGGCATAAAAGAAGAGGATGAAAGGTGGGCGTAGCCACGCGCGGGTTTCATGCCGCAGATAATCCAACATTTTAAAACCTGGTATGACCAAGATTTTCATAATAGACTTAATTTTCTATTCAGTATGATCTAAAATGATTGAGTGAGTCCATAAACTTAGCAGGAAAGTATTTACAGAGGCTACATCAGAGAGCTGTATGTTCATAGACTTCTATAGGACCAGAAGACTCTTTGCAGCCACAGCTATTTCTATTTAGTGGCCTTCAGATAGAATGACACTTCACTGGCGTCATATTTCCACACTGGAAGCTATGTATTTTAACTGTATATGCAGGACTCCAACCTGCCTATTGTTCAAGGAGCTCACTAAAAAGAAGAGTGGACTAAATAAGAGTATTCAACAAGGTCCAATGTCCAATCCTTTCACTGTGGTGGAAATGTTGAAGCAGGTGAAGAGTAAAGCTATGATTAAAACAGTCAGCGCTGGCAGCTGAATGGGTTGCTATATATCCATTTTCATTTCCTACTGTCATTTTCAGTTATTACCTACCTTTCTATCCAGCCTGCAATATCTTTGCATTTTCTACCTGCAGTGTGTCAAGCTCTCCCTCTGTGGTTTTTTCACAAGAACGTTTAATTTTCCAAGGTGCTGTTTGGTGCATTAAAACTAACACATCATGTTGGGAAAGTTTGCTTAGGTCAGATATGAAAGCCCTTAAAAAATAGATCCGTAGTATAACTGTCCTGTTTAACCCTGACACAGCTTCTACAATTACACTATCATGGCAGCACAGTGCCCTAAGCCTTCATTAGGCATGGATAACACATACCCACATCGGAGCCTAGCAGTGTTCTCTCATTAAGCGAGGAAAAGGCAGAACATTCATTTCAGCCACTGAGGTTTAGGAGCAGCAGGGGAATAGTGACTTCAGTCTACATCCTCCTACCCGTTTCTCTGCTCTACTAAGATATCACCGCATGGGGTAAGTGGCAGAGCAACGCACACTGCCACTTACAGAGAGTGGGGTGGGTCTATTCAAAGAGATACAAAGCGATGCACACAGTGCCTGAATTCATGTTACACAAGCTTATGACATCCTTGGGATTGCAGACTGTAGTGAATCACAAAATGAATCATAAGCTTCGCGCATCACTCCATTCATCCGAGCATTCGTCTATTATGACTGTAAGCCACAGGTGAAGGATTTTTTTGTCAATGTAAGGATGAGCGTTATGTAAGCTCAAGAAGTGAAGAACGTTTGCTTGATAAATGAAAAATGTTAGTGTAATCAGGGTTTTAATGTTACCAGAGCTAGTTTAAATTCATTCAAGAGGTTTTGTGTTATTTTATTTCATTTAATTTACTTGATTACTTTTTCCATATTCATAGGACGTGAGGCTGTTCTGTAAAGACTAAAAAGCCTCTGTAGAAAACTTGTGGTGTCAAGTTTTATAAACAAAATCGCCACTTTGTGAACAATTGTGAGTCGAACTGATAACCAGGACTGAGGTTTACAGCTTCCATATGTTAAATGTTGTGTGGTTTACTTTTATTTAAATCAGACAGAGCTGGACCGTGTGGAAGATGTGAAGCGAGCCAGCCACTGCTCTGCACTCCTATGTGCCAGAGGCAACGACAGCCAAGAGGAAGCCTTTGATCCATGCGGAGGCTGTTGCTCTGTCTAATGATACCTGGCAAATCCACCACAAAGGTGAGAGCCAGCCCAGTTCTCGATTCACAGTCCCTGCAGAACTTCCCCAGTCGATTCTCCCTCTGCTCGTCTCACTTTCCCCAAACAAGAGTTGCAGTGTTTACCTCGGGCGATGCTGCAACTCAGCTGCCTCCATTTATTGGTCACAGGTGGATTATAGAATAAACAACAACCAGATGGATGGTGGCAATCCAGACTGTAAGAATTCACAGGTGTGGTGTTGTGCTGACAGCGCTGTCTTCTGAGTCACGCTTTTAGTACGTCGTTGCTTTCATTTGCCTGTTCTTTTCTCAAACCTGAGACATTTCTGTTCAGGGTTAAATTCTGTGTATACAGGGCAGGTCTGCGGTGACATGTCTAGTCGGTGTCTCTCTAATGGAGTCCGGGAGAAGGGAAATCATCATTTGTACCAGTAACGATCATTTGCATTTATATTACTGAATCGCCTCTTGAAGAGGTGCTTTGCATTGATGATGCTAACTCCTATCATTCGCAGATCCAATGCACCTGATGACTCACAGCAGCCCTCCAATGACTGTGAGCACTGACACTTCAATCCAGCAGTGCAGAATCAGTAATGCTTATCATGGTGGTTTCATTATCAGCATGTCTTATCAGTCTCACTCTAACAGGAGACTCTTTATTTGTCAGGGAATAAACAATAAGAAAAAAAAAAACACCTAGTCAGGTACAATGATTGTTAAACAAGGTGCTTTTTTAAGCTAAACAAGTATGTCAGGAAATTAGAAACCACTGAATCATTGCTTACATGTATTAGGGAATCATAAAACATTTACAGAGAAGCTCAAGGGCTTTTTGTTCAGCCTCTGAGGGAGGCCGGTTGTTCCGGTCAATAAGTCCTGCTCCACTGGCAGCAGTATAATGTGATTATTTACTATCTTCATTTAGCAGTGTGGAGAGAAAGTCAATGGGCATTAGTGGACACAGGTTATTAACGCAGACTCGTGGATTAACGCACACTACATAGGAGCAAGTGCCTGTTTTAGTGATTGAAATGAAGGCGGTCTCATTAAATAGCTATTCAACCTCATAGCATATCCACTATGTACACAAGTTCCAAATGGCAAACGCAATTGCAAAGTAACACGGCATATCCTGCTCGTTTAATGGGGACAGTTATGGCACAATATATCTCGCTGGAGTAAAGGATATTAAATATCCCACTTCACTTCAGCGGACTCGTGAACATTGCTAAACACGGATAATGGAGCAATTCCATGCAACGCAGGCGATCTCACAGTGACGTGTCACAATTTAACAATTCGCTCATTTAAAGTCAGATGTAATGATGCTTAAGGGTCGAGTTCACATGAGACAAGTGAACACTGCAAAACATTTACTCTGACACTTAAAGTGTAAACAGTTACAAAAACAAAAAAAGTATGATGGTTAAAACTTTTTGGACTTACTCGGCAGTTTCCAAGCTCCTCCGCAGACAAGATAACAGTTCCACATTTCTTCCCGGGTATACCACTGTGAAAACAAACACATATCCTTCTCTCATCCAAGTAAAACTTTCACAGCGATCCATTTTGACAATTTTTTAGATGTTAGCAGGTGAACAATTAGAGGCATTGTGTTGCATTTTGTTATACTAATCCATGATGCCAGTAAACAGCAAGAATTGTCAGTAGTTCTAGCATCCTCTTTTGTAAATTCCACTGAATCCGGTTATCTTTGGGAAAGGGGCCGAAACATCTAAGTGGAGCTGAAACGCTTTCTTGTGTCTTTCTATTCTACAAGTTTGATTTCACACCTTCTGAGCGATAGAAGAGGAAAGACCACAGATAAGATTCATGGATGTAGCGAAGGAGGACACGCACAGGGCTGGAGTGGCAGAACAGGACACTAGGGATAGGGTGAGATAGAGGCAGAAGATTTCCTGTGGCAACCCCTAAAGGAACCAGCCATATAAAGAAGAATAACCTTTTTGAGAGACAGAAGTATCAATAATTAGAAATATTTATGTTTCTAAGATTCTTCTTTGTTTGAATTGTACAATAAGGCTTCATTTCTGGCTTATTTTCACATCCAATTGTATTTTAAATTCAGTAGTATATAGAATTGCAATGTTAATTTAGTATGACAGTGTGACAGCTCTAATGAGCACATTATTCCTTTTTCTCCACCTTAAGTGAATCAAAAACAAGTTATAAATATAGGCTCCCAAGTTTTCAGAGCAGTGTGATATCAGACTGCTGAGAAGCCGAGCTCTTCCGATTCCCGATTGCCAGCACCATATTGAGACTTTAAAGCTGCAGTTGTTTACCACTGATTCACGCTCCAGCAGATGATCAAGACATATCGCAGCACAAGAGGCGCTCTCTGCATGTCTGTGTTTCCATACATCACCTCTTCACTAAGCTGCCAATCCAGTGGCTGATTCTAACAAAAATAGAGACAGCGCTGCATCACAGTTTGTCCTAAATGTTATTTGGCTGTATTTTTTGAAGCGGAACAAAATGACTTTTTTCCCCCGATATCCAATCTAACCAGCTCTCAGCATCCACTGAAGCTGTGAGAAGAAGGCAGAATCCATTCGACCCAACACGGAGCAATACACCATATCTGTTTTCCAATCATACAATAGCATTCCAGCTGCTACAGCTCCCATCATCCTTCTGGATAAAAAAGGAAATTACACGAGTGTCCTGCTGTGGCCTTAGCTGGAGACCAGTCATTAGAAGGTCAGACTTGCTGTGACAGACTTGTTCATCAAGCTGTGATAGCTGATCTGAATATCAGTACTACTACATACATACTGCTAAGCAAGAGGCAGCCTTTGACTATAATGGCAAAAGTTCCTTTATTCATAACATCAATCTCAAGCACGAACCTAAGTGAACTTTCAGAACTGGATTATATCAGAGAACCAGGGCCTGCCTGCACATGAGATTTCTGTAATGTTTTTAGGACGTATGGTACGAGGTGTTTTCCATTCATCTCAATCAGGTTTGCCAGGACTGCATCACAAGAAGTAAAGCTCTATAAAACCAGTTGTCATGCTGTGGAGGAATAGTTCTCCAGGCTTCTCTTGTGCTTGAAGGACATCTGGCCACTCTTCCATTAAGAATATTTCAGACTAGAAATGTTCCTCTCAGGTCTTTGCCAGATTTTTCTTATTTCCTAAGAATATGATTTGCTGTTTATCTGAGGTACAGATAAGGACACTGCAAAGTAGAGATATGCAAAGTTTTCAGCTAATGGTTCTTTGGGAATCACCTTTCAGCTAAAGAAAGGAACAACGTCTGTGTTGTTGCAAAAGCCTGTTAGTAACAAAGTGTCTAAAGATGAGATTTTAAATTGTCTGTTTGCCAATTTGTCTAAGATGTAAAGACAACACTGGTTCATCCCTTGAGTTAGGCGCCTTTGTCATGCTTGAAATATAGGTCAAAAAAGTGCTCAGATACAAGCAATAGACTGAAAATGAGTGAAAAAGCAGCCAATGCTCAAAGAACAACTTTGAAAGACCTTGAGCAAGCCTGGACAACTATTGCTCATGACCGCTTTACAAATTCTTTACATTTAAAAAAGTCCAGCTCCTGGGTACTAAAATATAAAGAAATGAGGGTCTGAGAGAGTTTTATACAGTACTGTACCTCAACACAAATCCACTTAGCACTGAATTGTGGCTGCTGCATCTGCTTTCATGAGGCAAAAGGAAAAACTGAACTCTCACGGAGCAGGTCTGCTTAGTTTTCGGGCTTTATCTTGGAGGTCCACAGAGACCCGTCTCAGGGTGAATTAACTGTCCTTGAATTATTGATGCTTTACTCCAAGTCACCACCGTGCAGTTTGATGGTGCCTTGAAAAGCGAGTAAAGCTCTAACCAATGATGCCAGTAAACCCTGCACGCTCCACAGGTCACATTATCTCCCTGAGGTCACAATAATGTTAGATATTCCTATTAAACCAGGAAATGAGATCCAGCAATTGGTAAAGTATCAGCTCCAGGCACGTTTAGATGCACCACCCTGCTCTAATCTCTGCGGCAGAGAAGAGAGCAGGTACCAAAAGGGCAATGGTCTTTTAAATCAGGTATGCATTATTGAGTTTGCAATTTCCCCTGACAATGACTAGTTAACATGAAGAGCAAGCAAGCAAGCAAGCACTGAATGGATAAATACAGTTCCTACTAATTATTGATCAAACGTGACTTTGGGGGTTTTTTTCTCTAAATTTTTCTGCTCCGTGCTGCGATGTGACTGCAGGTGATACAAAGTGTCCTGCATCAGGAGGCTTCATTCTCACAGCACTCATATACTGATGGTTTTTCAGTGGGGAAAATGCTTTGATGATGAAATTATGTGAAATTTTTGGCTGTGGTCCTTCTTTCCTGTAAATCCCCAATGAACACAGTCTACATTCTGTCAGCTGTGAGGAATCAACAGGATTTAATCAAGGTGGTCGTGTAAGTGCAAAACACATTTGTAACATTTTTAAACGAGTCCGGTACAACAAGATGAAGCTATTTTGTGATGTTTCACAGCCTGGCAATCCCCAGCTTAGCACAGCAACAATTTGAGACCTTCACTGTTTCAAGTTACACCATCATGAATGTTCATGTCAATACACAGTATTGCCCTGAATATGTTTTTTTTCTAGCACACAGATGGCTCTGTTTTACAGTAATTCCTGGAGATTGTTCTAGATACATGGCAAAAGTCAAATAGTTGGCTTAGTAACCAAAACTGTAACAATGGGGAATGACGCAGAGAGAGAACTCTTTTAAAGAAGGAATAACAGCATTTACATTCTGAGTTACAGAAAGTCTTAATGTGGACAACTTGTTCAGAGAAGGCTGGCAGCCTGTTAATATAAAAGGCTGATTAATGCAATATGGTAATATTCCTGCAGCATAGCAATACAGGTGAGTGACTGCAATAACCGCATGCTAAGTATGTATGATGATCCTTTCCACCATTCTTAGTCCTCCATAATTCATCCAGTCACTTACAGGCTTCCCTTGGCACTCAGCAGACACAGTACCATAAGGGCCTGACCAACTAAATTCTAGTCCAGTGCAGAAACCTCAGCAGGACTAATTTTTAAAGTCAGATTAGCATCATGTCTGCTGTTCCTCCTTTTCCACAGAATCCCCCAGGATCAAACAAAACTTCATGAAGAAGAGAAACAAATAGAGAGAGAAATGAAATAGCGCCTTGTAGCACAGCAGCTTCCTTTACCCAGAAAGAAACAGAGGCAAGAAGTGCTGTCATGCTCTTAGCTCTGAAACAGAGGGTTAGCTACAGCTGCCTTGACAGAACCCCTGTTTGATCAACTGAATGGAGAGAGATCAAGCAGCATATTTCAACATTACTACAATTACTTGGCCAAAGTTTTTGATACTGCTGTTCTGCAGAATACCGATGAGAGTACTGGGTGTCTCTATTTGCCAGGGAACCATGTATGCGAACCATTTATTCCTCCAAAACGCAAGCATCAGAGATTATTAGGCATGACATATTATAATATGGATATTCAGGCTCAATGTATGGCCTCTATAATTTCCCATCTAGAGGCAGTTGCTGTCATGAAATAGTGATTCACAATCCCTGTATTCTCCATTACCTATCTGTGCGGAGGTCGGGTGGATGGAGGATGGTGAGATTAAAGTCCGAAGAGGGAGAAGGAAGCAATTGTTGATGCCGTTCACATTAGGTCATTAGGATGAGGGATGGTCTTGATATTTAACGACAGCGCAAAGTGTCACGCATAAGAGAGTGAGAGAGGGTTATCTGCTCAACAACATGAGTGAGAGTCCTAGAAGAAGAAAGCGATTTTTTTTTCACACTGCAGTTTCTGCAGGGTGGGTCTGCATATATTTTTTTCCTGTGACGCATAGTGGCTGCACTGCTATCGTGCAAAGAAGTGTTATATTGCAATTTCACACCTAAATGGCAATTAATCACTTAAAACAAATTATTCAGTAAGGTTAGGTGCGAGCACAGCAAGAAAAAAAAGGATCGGTTTAACTGCATTTCACTGCGACTGTCCAGGTCAGTGAATTTAGTAAATCTGCCTGGATGACAAGGGGACTGATATAAATGAACAAATCTAACGAGTTCCAGTCGAGTCAAAGGCTAGCAGAGATGGGTGGAAGGCAGATAATCGGGCTTTGTGCCACTGTAACCATATGGGGCAGTGGGCATATCATAGCTGAACAGAATTAGCCAAGGTTGCCAAAACTCTTTGTGGGTTTAAATGGGATTATACCACTAATCCCTCTGATCTTCATATACCGATAAGAATCCATAATCCTTCACCTGAAAAGTGATGAAAGTGCAACGGCTTATTCAAAAGGGCACCAGAATACCCGCTGTATTTCTCAGACAGGAGCTCCTTCCTACAGGTATTGCAGGAGGAGATGCTGTTTGTGTTCAAGGCTGGTAGCCACAGGCTACCTGTGCTTAGCTTTTTGAGGCTCTGTCAGAATGAGCACAAAGCTGGTAAACACAGCAAAAACTGTGGCACAGAAAAATGTCTAATAGATATTATTAAACCATCACAAGGAAAAAATGTGTTTACATTTTACCGATGGCGCATGGTGCCATGAACCTGCCATCCTTCGTTCCATTACTACTCCAGTCACGTGTTATTCACTGGGTACCACTGACGGGTAAAGACCATCACCACAATCTCCCTCAATGGAGCTAATCGTGTAATTTATATAGTGACTAATTAAACAAGAAATTTGATTAAATTAAGACTGTATTCCATTCTATGAGTATAGTGATGTAATGAGATTGGTGTTGACGTTTTGATTGCATAAATAACAGCGCAGGCTTTAATTACTATAACAATCTTTGCTTTATTGAGATTTTGAATAAATGAGGCTGTCATCAACCACCTGCAAGCTAAAAATCGCTTGTTTTGACAGCAAAAGAGAAGAAGCAGCTGTCAGTCAGAAGGAAACTTTCTCTCTCAGTCTAAAGGCAAAACCTGTTGATGACAGCGAGCTCACTCTAATCCCCGTGCTCTGCCAGTAACAGAAACTCTTCAAGAGAGCATAACGAGTCAGTTTCAATTTCCCCCTAGCAAGCAAAGAACATCTCTATAGGAAACGCCAAGAAAGATGCCCAATTTCCATTGCTTTTATACTTGGAATGCATTTTATTGCACTTTTAAACTACTGTCATGGCAGAAAAAAAATAAAGTACACCCTCTGTCAGTTCTAAGGTTTTACATATCAGGATATAATGAAAATTTATTTGATCCTAACCAGGTCTGAAAATTTGATAAATGCTACTTCAGATGAACAACAAAACATGACGGTTTCCACCCGGTCATTAGTTATTTAACAAAAATTAGGCCAAAATGCAGAAGCCGCAAATAAAAAACTAAGCAAACCTCATGGTCAAATAGTGTATTGAATCATTTTTTCAAGGATAATTAAGTAACTTGAAGTAATCACTTTCTGTATGACTTTATCAGTCTTTCACATTGTTGTGCAGAAGTTCTGGCCCACTCTGTGCGCATTAGAGGATGCACAGCTCTCTTAAGGTCAGGTTACGGTCTGGACATTGCAACACCTTGATTCTTTTCTTTTTCGCCTTTTCTGTTATAGATTTGCTGCTGTGTTTGGGACCATTGCCATGTTGTATGACCCAATTTATGGCAAGCTCCAGCTGTCAGACTGCCTCACATCTGATTCTAGAATACTTTGGTAAACAAGCTCAAATCATCACCACTCCACCAACACGCTTACAGTCGGTATGAGGTGTTAATGCTGTGCTTGGTTTTCTCCATACATGTCACTGCGTATTGTGGCCAGACATCTCCACTTCAGTCTCATCTGTCTATAGGACTTTGTACCAGAAGCCTTGTGGTTTGTTCAGATGATATTTTGTAAACCTAAGCTCTGCTGCCATGTTCTTTTTATAGAGAAGAGGTTTTCTCCTGCAACCCTCCCAAACCAGACTTGTTGTTAATTGTAAAGTCATTAACTTATACTTAAACTCAATTAGAGAACATATAACATGCTAACTGAGGCCTGTAGGGCCTGATGTAGCTACTGAATTTGATGCAATTTCTCTGAGCACTGCATGAGGTAAATTTCTGGGATGTCCACTCATGGAAGGGATAATAATTGACTTGAATGTTTTCCACTAGTGAATAATCTTTATCTCTTTGTAAATGGTCTTATAAACCTTCCAAGGCTGATGGGCAGCAACAATTGCTTCTTTAAAACAAACAACAGAATTAGAATGTATAGAACAGAGTTTGAATGAAAGCAACAGAATTCTAAAACAACCAATAGAATTTGAATAAAAAGAGTGGAATTAGAATGAAATGACTAAAATTTGAATGAAAACAGAATTTGAACAAAAACAACAGAATTAGAATGTACAGAACAGAGTTTAAATGAAAACAACAGAATTCTAAAACAAGTAATAGAATTTGAATAAAAAGAGTAGAATTAGAATGAAAACAAAAGCATTTGAATGAAAACAACAGAATCTCAATGAAAAGAACGGAATTAGAATGAACGGAACAAAGTTTGAATCAAAACAATGAAATTTGAATGAAAACAACAGAATTTGAATGAAAACAATGGAAGTTTAAGACCTTTACTGACGTCTTTTCCTGTTGGAATCATGTTAACACACACCTGAATGCTTCAGACCTTCAGTTAAACAAGTGAATTTGATTAGCAGCACCTGCTTCTGACTTAGTTTGTTACATAAATAATCATAAAATGAATATGTCGATTACTCTTATTATTCCGCAATAACTAAAACCATACTATTAAGGGTGTATTTTCTATTTACCATGACTGTAGGTAATATCAACTCACAGCTCATTCTGCCCTCTGTTTTCCCTGCAGTGTTACTGTTGAGCCACCTTTCGCCCCCTCACCTAGCGCTGAGCACATGTAATGAAATTCATATGATGTTGCAGTGGGTTGCCCTGACCTCCTCTGATTGTAATCTGCGCACCGACAGATTGTTTTCAGCCTCTGAATAGATAGATCAGCAACACAGAGTGCCTTTCAGTTTGCTCTCTCACCTTTGCAGCAGACACAGCTTGTGGTCATAACAGAAATTAACAGTCTGCTCTGACTGCAAAACCTCCACTGCCCTTGCCTGCACTTGCACTATTAGTAGTGTTAAGACAACAATCTATTGCCTTATTACCTGCAGAGCTTTAAGAGACAATACTTATAACAAGCAGGGTATATATATATATATATATATAAAAACACCCAGCACGCCCCTGCGGGCGGTTTATCCTTCAAGCTCGGGTCCTCTACCAGAGGCCTGGGAGCTTGAGGGTCCTGCGCAGTATCTTAGCTGTTCCCAGGACTGCGCTCTTCTGGACAGAGATCTCCGATGTTGTTCCCGGGATCTGCTGGAGCCACTCGCCTAGCTTGGGAGTCACCGCACCTAGTGCTCCGATTACCACGGGGACCACCGTTACCTTCACCCTCCACATCCTCTCGAGCTCTTCTCTGAGCCCTTGGTATTTCTCCAGCTTCTCGTGTTCCTTCTTCCTGATATTGCTGTCATTCGGAACCGCTACATCGATCACTACGGCCATCTTCTTCTGTTTGTCTACCACCACTATGTCCGGTTGGTTAGCCACCACCATTTTGTCCGTCTGTATCTGGAAGTCCCACAGGATCTTAGCTCGGTCATTCTCCACCACCCTTGGGGGCATCTCCCATTTTGACCTCGGGACTTCCAGGTTATACTCGGCACAGATGTTCCTGTACACTATGCCGGCCACTTGGTTATGGCGTTCCATGTATGCCTTGCCTGCTAGCATCTTGCACCCTGCTGTTATGTGCTGGATTGTCTCTGGGGCATCTTTACACAGCCTGCACCTGGGGTCTTGCCTGGTGTGATAGACCCCAGCCTCTATGGATCTTGTGCTCAGAGCTTGTTCTTGTGCTGCCATGATTAGTGCCTCTATATATATATATATATATATATATATATATATATATATATATATATATATATATATATATATATATAATGAACCATTTCCTTTCATCGGAGGCACAAAGCAGAGATTTTCCAAAGTCCTTGAAGAGTCATAAACAGAGCAATGTAGCTGACAATTTATCTGAATGAGTGGGAAGGCAAGGCAAACAAACAGTTTGTTGTGAGAGCTGCGCTGCAGAGAGGGGAGGCTTTTTGCTTCTTATGGAAGCAAAATGGTACCTAATAAATCCCTGTTTCATCGGACAAAAAGGGTTCTTGTACACTCAGCACAGTTGGGGTTTTTATACATCTAAGCAGGAATACACATTATTAGAGAGGGACTCTTGTTAGTGCTCAGCCTTAGAGCCCAAATTGGCATTTAGCAAGGCAGCAGAATGGTCTAATTGTGTGTGATGCTCCGAGGCAGAGAATGCTGATTAGTATAAGCCGTCTAGAACAGTTCACCTCCCAATTAAGTAAAACAGACAAACACGGGGGGCTAAAAGTTAAAGAAACACTGTACCTGGCTGCATGTACCCATCTACAGTATCAAGAATAATTGGATTAGGGATTTTCAGTTTCACTAACAAATAAACTTCTCTCACTCCCACTCATTATTTAAATCTGTGATTTTATTTCATCTCAGAGGAAGCGCCGCCAACAACTTTCAAAGAACTGTGAGTCTCTGAAGTCAAGATGAGACAAGTAATGCCCTTTGTTTCAGTGTTCCCTGAGTAAATTTATGGTAAGTTATCGCACTCTGCGAGTTTACACAGCAGTTTGAAATAATATTGCGGGCATGACATTACGTATTTGATCTTTTAGTATACATTTCAACTGTTAACTTTGAATACAATATAATGCTGCATTTCATAATTAGCTTATGTAAAAGAACCCTGTTAGAAACCATTTCATCTGTGGCTCTAACTGACCCGTCACCCAATCCATCCCTCGAGCAGAGATCGTATTGTCATAACGACATTAGAATGCAGAGACAACCTGAATAGGAAGCTATTTATTGGCTCCTCCAACAAAGAGACAATCATGTGCACTAAACCAGATGAGCCAAGCAGAGGTTCACAGACATATCTGCTGGCTATTGGAGCGTTGGAGCCATTTCAAGTTCAAGTATGAAAATCCCCTCATATTTTCTATTGAAAAACAAACACACACTATATGGACAAAAGTACTGGGACACCTACAGCACTTGCTCAGGCATGGAAACCTGTACCATGAAGCTCCTGGCACACAGTCATTGCGCTGATGTTAATGTGAGAGGAGATTTGGAACTTGGCAATTATTGATTTAGCAGAGTTAAGTTACAGACCCTCTCTGTAACTTGATGTGGGCTGACACTTCATGGCAGGGTTAACATGGTTCCAACGCTTCCACTTTATAAATGTTTATAAAGGAAGACTGAATGGGCGGTGATTTTATAGTCGTTGGGCAATGGGACAGAAAACATGTGAATTCAAAGATTAAGAGGTGAGCAGCATACTTACTGTTTTAGATACCAGTTTTTAGATGTTTTTGAAGTTTATTTATCTCTTTGTTTATTTTTGTTATTTTATTTTATTGTATGTTCTTTTACCAGTCTTATTTTTCACGTTGTCTGCCTCAGTGTTTGGTCCTCTTTTCAGCATTATTGCTGATGAGAGCAGCCCACAGAGAAAGTAATGCAGCCTGAGGCCATCTCTGTGTGAATCAAGGACCCATTGTTTAGTAAATTACTATCAATTTCAACACACGATCTGCCTTTTTTATAATTGCAAACAGCCTGTGTGCATATAAGACTGCAAAGCAATTAAGAGAAGGGGCTCGGCAACTACTGCTTACAAACATATTTGTTTCAGTGAATTAATAATCAGGTACAACTTCATCAAACTTCAAGATGACACAGTTCTGCTCAAAGATGAGATTTTTAGCACACTGAAATAAGTTGGACTGCAGTTACAGTGTTTTTTCACCCCAACGTGCACTGATGCCCGGTGACCAGAAGGATGGAATATAAGTCTAATAAAAACCTTGGTTTTTAAGATCTGACCAGAGATACGGATGAAAATTAGCCTTTTGAAAATGAACAAAAAATATTAAATATTATTAAATATTAAATGTGAAAACATAAACCGGATCGCAACAGATATGAAAAGTTTAGAGTTTCAAATATTTTTATCCTATTGCTGTTGTGCTAGATTGCATCAGTGTATTGCTGTTGTTGTCTTGAATATCTGTTCAGTCCTAAACTCAATTAGAGAACTGACACAATGTTTTTTTGATATGTTGAATTTTGACTTGTTTTGACAGAGAGATAACTCAGTAAATTAAAGGATTGCTGATTTGATGAAAGCAGAACTAAGCTTTATTTTAAAAAAAACATATTCTCCGTTCACTGCTTATCTTTCAACATCTGCGTTGCGCTGTTGTGATCAGATATCACTTAACATGTGACAAACGCAATTTGATAAGTCTGTACTGATTGACAGATTAACATTTGTGGTGAAGTTTTTTTGCATTTGCAATAACATGACCTAGAATATCTTCAGTGATGTGATTCAGCATCAAATACACTCAAACCAGTCTGGGTTGATGAGGCCCTGGCTTGTGTCCCAGCAGCACTAACGCATGGAATTTTCCTCCTAATCCAAAGCCAACAGGAGGCTCTTTCTTTCACGTTTTCTCAGCCCCTGTGATGTTGAGTAGCATGTAGATCTTCCACAGTGACCAACCTGTGAATCCTCTGCCCCCCACTTCAATAAGCTTGCGGCATGCCTTCCAGTCTCCCCTCCTGCAGAGCCCCACCAGCTCCTGATATGTGGATTTCTTTTTTTCATTTGCCTCCTCCATGTGCTCCTCCCAGGGAACTGTGAGCTCTAATAGGAGCAACTGCATGGAGGAGACTGATAGAGGTGCCCTGTCTGGCCTCTTTGAAGTTTCTATACCTCTCCAGATCCAGTTCCAAGTCTGACGCTGAGGTGAGCAGCCACATTGCAGGTTTAGGCTGAGATTGTAGCAGTTTCCCAGTCTCTGCTGGCAGATATGTTTGCTCTTGGCCTTGGTTTTGGAGATGGTAACAGTGATGGTCTTTAGCATGTGGTCTTGCTTTCATAGCAAAGAGGATATGCATGTGAGTCGATCTTTTTGGGTTTTTGTCAGTCAACAAGCTCTCATTCTGCACTGTATGCTGAATATCCATGTAACCTGGTGCTGCAAGTCCACCATCACGCTGTTCCGCTCTTCTTTGATGCCACTTGTCCTTTGCCTGACTAGATGTTACCGCGAACACAAAAAGCTTATGTTTCAGCTGGGACTCTGATGCCTCCAGGCATTCCTGGGCTCTCCATTTCCTGCCTGTCTGTACCATGATGCCTGCTGATACCACCCAGGAAACTTTGGAGTCCAGATATAGTAGAGCCTCTCAAATACAAGCAACCCTGAACTCGTCCCCAAGGCTGCTGAACAGGAGTTGTATTTGCATTTGCTTTAACATCAGTAATTAAAACTCTGGGGGCAGAAACACTGAGCTGTCCTGATTGAGATGCTTTCCTGTTTCCAAAATCAAACGGACACATAGACGCCTGCCAAAGTATGTAAAACTGTCATTGTGGTGTTTTCTAACGAACTAGGTATCTCCAGTTACCACACCGTCACAATGACGCACACACTCTGACTCACGAGGGGAAAACAATAACAGCTTTGACATTGCACCTCCCATATGAGAATGATTGGTGATTATTTAAAATAATTGTAATTATTATCATCACAAATCAGGTTAGACATGAACGTGTTGTGTGGCACATTAGCCACCGCACTAATTAAGCCACATATTCTCACAGCAGAGAAAACAAATTAATTATCAGCAAATCTGAGATCAAACTTCTTGAGATTTTGATCAAGTACTACACTTTCTTTTATCAAAGGACGCTCAAAACAAATTATATCTTCATCAAAACAAGTAAAAATTCAAGAGAAAATTTATCAGTTTAACTACACTTTCATCTTTTCTCTTTTTAGCCCTACCCATGGGATTACTTAATGCAATTTCTGCCTGTCCTTTGACTTTGATGTTTTTATGCACAGTCTGTTTAGCCAAAAAAAAGTCATTAAAGGGTATGCAGCATGGCTATAAGTACATTTATGATAAATCAGGAACATCGTCAGAGTTCGACAGTCATAAATGAGCCAAGTTCAAGCTAAACTTGAAATGGTAAGTACATGTAAACAGTGAGTTACAGCATTGAATTGACGAACTTAGTACCTCTGTCTTTACTTAAATAGTTATAATGAATAGAGAGCTTATTCATTTCCTTATAACTGCAGCTAGAAAGAGGAGCTAACACAGAACAGATTCATGTGTGAAATGCATGAGAAGTGCAACATACTGTACCTATCAGAAGGTGTAAAGATTTTTTTTCTTTGTCAGTTATCCTTCTGTATTCAGTGCTGGAAAAACATCATTATTCCTTTGAAGCGTTGGTTTTCCCACAGGAAAACAGGTCAGGTGAGCTTTTATGTGAGCTCTCAATTTATTCAGTTCCACATGCATGCCTTTGATATGTTATTTTTGTATATTTCCAGCTTTCCTCCCTCCCTGTGTGGGTTGATCGACACACCCGCGGCAGTCGTACTCTTCCTTATGGTTCATTTCCAGCTTTAAGCATGCAGCAGAAGGGCACAGTAAGGGTAGGCTAATGGGTTTAGCATGCTAATCTTGTGCTGCATTTATATGCTGTACAAACATATTGTGTGTGGTATATTTCACCATACCGACAGGAAAGGTTACAGCTATTTTTTTAAATTAACACTATTATTATGGTACCTACACAACTATATTGTGATTTGTTCCTGCAGGCAAAACAACAACAACACAAAAACAATCAAAGCTAAGAAAGCTGTGTCACAGCACCCATGTGGGGGTTTTTTTTTCAAAGAAGCCATTCACCCCATCAGTCACTCAGCTTGACATTTCTTCCTGCACCAATAATTTTGATGCATGCCTCTCATTAAAAACAGATTATAAACGGAAGTATTTGTACCACTATGTCTGTAATGAACCACTGGTCTGTTCCATAAAACTGCCTTTACAGGAGTTGTTGGACCTCTGTGTGCAGTAGTATGAATGACGGACACGACACATAAGGTATATTACTGTGTTTGCATTTTGATTTTCTGTAAACTCTCTTTCTATATAGCAGCATGCATTAATGTGCTAATCTTAACTCAGATATGTGTGTCTCTCAAGCTAGCAGCACTCCCTGAGAAAGGAACCAAAAGTGTTCACGGGTGTTTTGCACCCTTGGCAAGTGGAGGGAAGGATGTGATGTTATATTTTATTTAACTGAACTGTGAAGCACCTATATGCAGTTTTTTCAGTTATAGATAAAATCTCATATTTCTCATTTTAAGGAGATCACTCTGTATATTAGCCTGCTATCTTTGTCAGAATACTGACTGACTATAGTTTTTCAGCTATGCAAATACTGGGAAAGCGAGGCTAAATGTCAACGGCTGGCAAACCAGCTTTACTCCTCATCTCCAGTGTCAATGTTCTCTCTCTATCCATATTTTCCATCTGTCTCTACTATCTGTCAGCATGGGTGAAAATGCCAAAATTGCTTGCCTCTATCCTCTTGCCAGCCAGTAAAATACTACTGCTATATTGTATAGCTGTAGAGGAAAGAGTTGAAGCCACATGTCTTCCAAGCTGATTGCATATGAATCTGTAAACACGCAGTTAGGTCCTAAAAAAGTTTAAAAAAGGGAGGCGGAGGAGTTAGAATTGCCTTTAGATTTAAAATCAAAATTATGACTGGATTAAACTTTGGGTAAGTTTTAGGCTTTGATATGTGCTTGCGTGCTGGTTGGAGCAGAAAGAAAAAGAGGGAGAGGTCTGGAAGAACAAAAGGAATAAAGAACACGATGAAGAAAAAAGGGGTCAAGCCAGAAGAAAAGAATCTGGTAGATGGAAGGAAGACGAATAAATGAAAGATGAAGTCTGGAAAATAGGGAAAGGGGTGCTGATGTGCTTCTTAAGCAGGTCATTGAATGCAGCGTGCCTTGGGAGGGCTCCTTTAAGCATGACTAACAGATTTCCTCAGTCCCTGCAGGAGCTGTTCCTCAAAGCTATGGCGCAGAGAGACAGTGTCACTTTAGGATGTATGACAAGGAAATGGAGCACAAAAGCCATTAAACAACTTTTGGGATTTCGTCTATCACAGGAGGGGAGAACAACTACGTTTCTCATGCACGTTATTTAACTATTCAAATAAAAAAAGAGGGCAGATGAAAACTGCACCCTTAACTGAGTGTCATGGAGTTGAAAAGAATCAAAAGAAACCTTCACTGTTCTTGCGCTTCGTGAATTGTTACTTCCAAACTTGAAAGGAACAGCTAATAGCAACCCAAGTGAAAGTTTTCACAGGGGCTCATTTCTTGACTTTCTAATAAATTGTGGACTGTAACATCAAACTTATGATCATCATCACCCTCTCAGCAATGATCAAGGTACCCTGCTGAGGTTGTGGAATCAATACTTTTCTCCATCATGTGTGCCTGGGGCTCGTGATCCTCCTCCCTGTCTCTGATGTGAGGTGTGAAGCCTAGTTTATGTGAAGCCTAGTTTACAGCACACTGGTGAACACGGTCTCTTGATCCTGCTCATCCTCTTATTCAACACCGAAGGGCACCGAGCTCTGTAATCCACAACCCCCGGTCCCTGGCTGAGTTCATGGTCGACACCAAAGCCCTGCTGTTCTCACAAACCCCCCCGCTGCCGGGGCCAGCACCGCCTCATACTTCACATAGAGGCATATATTTTGCACTCGTGGTCTCACACACCAACACAGGCTTCACAGTGTGTCAAACCCTCCTTCGCACTCTCAAAAAGACACATAACTCAAAGAGCTGCACACAGGTCTGTGGGTGCCAAGTGCTTCAGGCTTTCTTATTTCCCAGTTTACACTAAGGAGCTGATAGTGTCATGTGTCTCCTGCTGACTTCAATCCACTCTTAGAGCTAGATCACCTCCCTAATGACAGTAATTGTATTGTGGAAGCCCCTGGTCATGTTCAATTACCCATTCCCATCCAAGCACATTGGTCTAATCTCGCACTGTAATGTACAATAAAGATGGCTCTAGAAGGGAGATGTCAGCTTCGCTGGCATGGATGAAATCCAGCAGAAGAGCCATGCTGTGATTGAATAGGCTGAGAGGTGGCACTGAGTTTTCATTATCTCATATCTGAAAACTTCCAAATTAAAACTGCTCTTTGTCTACTTCCATTTAAAAAACACTGAGAGCCTACCATTCTTGTCACACAACTCTGCAAATTGAACACTGTGAAATCTCCACTCACCCGAGCGGTTTCTCCAAGCGACTGGCAGGTGAGCCCACGATCTCTCCCAGCGTACAGAAGACCTGTCCCAGGAAGTCCTGCCATGGGGAGGAGGGCATAAAGTGGGATCGAGAGAGAGACGTAGGATGGGAACATTCAAATGGATCACGGGGGGTAACAAGGAGAGGCCGTGAGGAGTTAAGCATAATTGTAAGCATTGTACAGTTATTAATTAGGACGTCTGAGGCAGACACGTACGTTAAATTCGGTTGGCTTCCGGGGTGAAGAAGGAGGAGGAGGAAGAAGAGAGAGAGACCAGGCAGCAGCAGTGACACAACAGAGCATATCATGGAACAGAAGACACATGACTCAAATACCAGACTGTCATCAACCAAGTGCGAGAAAGAAGAGCAAAAGTGAAAATGTGAGAGAGCAGAGAGGCAGAATGAGAACAGCAGAGGGTAAAGAGTCACAGAGCCTCACAGGAAGCGAACAGGAGAGCGAAAGAGCGCAAAAGAAGGAAGGTGACGGAGACACACATCACACAGGTTGTTTCCAGAGTATGGAGCACAATGCAAAAGCGCAACAACAAAGCGTCACGTGACATATTTGATGATGAGCATTTTGGCAGTATGCAAACCAAGTGCTGCAAATATATTGTTTTGTGTCTGCATTGTATGAGTTTATCTATCAAAGCTTTCAGCATAAAAGACGACACTAACATACATTCACCTTAATGAGCTGTTCTCTTGAATGTATGCTGCACAACAAAGGACCTCGCCTTTCAGACAGTCCTGCCATTTTAAAATAAATAGATACTGTTTAGAAAAATTGTCGGCTGTCTTGGAAATCAAAATTCGCAGCTGCAAAGAGCACCACGGCGCACACAGGGAAATGTGTTGAATAGCTTTGATAATGATGTGCAATGCTTCATTTCTCATTTAAAAGAAAAAAAAAGTAATGAGTCTATGCCAGATGCAAATGAAAGTTTGATTATTATCGCTCCAGAGGAATAATATAGCTCATTTTAGCTGATGAAAGACTAAAAAAATGTCATAATAATAACAAACAACATTTTGGCAGATGAAGCACAATTCACTCATTATTTCTGAATATATTTGAGCATTTAGATGCTACAAACTTTGGTTTGCATAGAACCTAAATATCACATGCACTGACGACTAAAGGGTTGTGTATGAAGTAAAGCTGAGCTCCCGACTCTTAGAAAAGTTTTTCACTTACGTGCTTTGCCAGATCTGGACTTTTAGAATCAATATCATACCTGAAATCACAAAGAGACCACAAATGGCAGAGGTTAGTGCGTGGGCACGACAACAGAAGATTTTTTTTGTGCTGGTGCTAATTAAAGGAAAGTGACTGCGGTGTGGACACTTTTTGTCTGTCAATCACACACCGGGGGAGAGCCGCCTAGCCCAAAAAAAAGAAAAAATGGGGAGGGGGGAAGAAACACGTAAGCAGTAATGTGACAGTTAATTAAGGAAGTCATTCTATAGTTTATGAATGTAATTTCCACTCTCTGCCAGGGGGCACATACTGAAACAATCCACCAAAGGAGAGTGGGTTTGGAGCATCTGCCAGTCAAACTTAATGGAAAAGTAATTAAATCTGAGCACGCCCTGCCTCCCACCTCTGTGATAAAAGAGAGAAGTAAATGAGTAACACAGATTGTGAGGGAGTGCACTCCCTCCTTTACTGTCCCAGTCTTGCACCAAATTAATTCATTAAGTGTCTAAAACTCCTCAGAGACCTTCAGTGCAGTCCTGGAAGGAAACATCCTAGTCCACCAGGGAATTCATGCTTTGGCAGATATGGATTTTTGTAAGAACATCTCCAATCCTGCAGGAAGAAGGGGGTGGAGAAATTATCCTGATTCTGTTCTGGGAGACCTCAAAATGAAGCTGCACCTTCCTGACCCTTTCACTAGTCAGACCTTTTCAACAGAGGAACGCCAGGACAGCGGTCTTTGTGAGTTTTATGGGACTTGCTTTCAGACATTTGCTTTTCTTAGCAGCAGGAAGATTAAGGATAAAACTTTATATGAAATATTTATCACCTTATACCAATCTCCACTCAACGAATGACTACTGAGACACTGCACCAATGAATAATTCCTTGGGAGAGACTCAAGCTGATGACGAGCAAGAGAAGATAGAAAAAGAGTGACTTTGAGAGAAAATGACAGGCAGGAAAAAGGGGAGAAGGGATGATGAGATAGATGGGGGACAAGGAAGCACGGTAAGGGAGAGGATGTTAAGAAGATGCTGCGTTGGAAATAAATGAAGAACTGGAGAAGAGGGCGGCATAACTAAAAAAAAAAACCTCAGTGTGTGTCCTCAGAGAAATGGATCAAATAGAATAACTCACACGTCAAAGCGCAGATTCTGCTTCTCCTCGAAGAAGTAGTCCAGGATGTACTTCCTGACAAAGTCTGGGTTTAGCGTGTTGTCTATCACCTCTGTTCTCCCAAACTAGAGACAAGACAAGGTAGACGTGAACAAGAAGCTTTGAGAATCTGTATTTACTGCTCTATTACCTCACACCATCCCATCTATCATGCTACCAAACAGCCATCTGAATTAGTAGCTTTCATTGAGATCAGAACAGGAATAAAAAAATCAGAAGGTTCTATCTTCTTCTTTACCTTTTCACATTGTGCTGGGCATGCATAAGCTTGCAGAAGGCATTTTATTGAGTCCAATTACACTAATTTTCTTTAATACCACATTCACGCCTCCATCATTCTCTAAAGCCACTTCTAGGGTTCCCCTTTGCTTTTACAAAGGGGAACTAACAACACTCCTGCAAAAGGAAGAAAAAGTAAAGCTGCCAGGGCAGACACCAAAAACCATTACATCAGTGTTACACAGCAAGACTTTGTGATGAGGTGATGTTCTGACAAACAAATCAACAAAAATGGAAAGAGTTGCACCCTCTTCCTCGTGAGCACACGCGCATTAATTGTTATCCGACATGAATAATTCAGTCAGAAAGTCAGAGAAGTGATGTCAAGCTGCATAAATAAAACATCGCCGGTAAAAAAGAGTAACCATAAACTGACACGGTGAATTAATAATAGCAGTGTTAGGGCTTAATAAGGAGATGAAACAGCGGGATTACAGACTCACACTTTTGTGATTACATCCAATGGGGTTAAGACTCAAAGTGAGTCCTAACATGAAAGCAGACAAGCCACACTACGCGAGCAGAATACGTTGAACGGATGGACGCCGATGCTAATGCAAAGACAGTCAGGGTGGATTGTGTGCAACTTATGACAGCCTAAGAGTGTGGGTTTGTTCAAGTGTAGCCTGCCATCAGGTATAAAAGTGTGTCTAGGTCTATAAAAGTTTAACTACTTTGTGTGCATGTGTGTGTGTGTGTCACTACCTCCTCTCCTGCTTTTCCTGTCAAAAAATGTGAGAGCTCTGCTCCAGCAAACGCAAAGAAGGTGAAATCTGTCACGAGCGAACAGCAGCCTATTTTTAATGACAGAAGGTGTATGTGGCAGCGGGAGGGCTATAGCATATTCACTTTGGTGCCACGCCAAACATAACAAAGGAAGAAGAATCAGCACCAGAGCAGCTAAAAAAGCCACCCGAGGAAATAACAGATCTCCCACTCCACACATTATCTCCACCTTGGCAAGTACACGGCCAACATGTAAAGCCAACGTTGCAAAGCTCTACAATTAACTGTCAAGAGAGAAAAAAAAGACCCTTCCTGCAGGGATATCCGGGTGCTGGCAGTGTGACTTCTTTCCCTTAAGTAACCCTGTACTGAAATAAATTGTGAGCCCTAACGTTAGAAGATTTATCTTGGTAAAAAGATTAACGTCAAGGAGTTTGAAAGGAATTTATGCAGGTTGTACTATGTCAGCTGCTCAGGTAAGTGAAAGTGCGAGACAGGGGAAAATCTGTCATGCACCTGGAGTAATAACTGATGAGGGAGTTGGATATTAAGACTTTAAGTCATGCTGCAGGAAAATGATGGATTGTCAGATTCATGTTGTGACCAAAAGTGAGTTAAGAGCTCACTGGTTTCTTAGGAAGCAAAACACAATGCATGTGTAACATCTGCTTTCATGTTCTTCTGTTGATGAGGTGTGTGAATGATCAGCAGCTGATGGGGAAGCTTGTCCCGTAGAAGGGTAATTGGATTACAGATGGCTGGTGGCACACTGGCTACCAACCACACTTACTCCCAGGAGAACAAAAACACATTACCTGACAGAGGGGCAAAAGAGGCACTCCGCTTTATCAATTCTGCACAGCTTGACTCGGCTGCTCGCAAAGCCAGCTGTCATCTGCAGCTGAAGACACAGGCCTATCTCCTTCAGGGAGAGGCATTCAGCCTGCACCCACAGTTTGTACGCTCGAGGTGGGGCACTATAACCCGAGGTGACAACTGTAGGAGACTTATCACGAATGAGTGCAACACTTGATGCTCATCCATATTTGCATGATAAAATGTTAAAAGTACTTTCTGGCTTAGGAACAGAATATTACTGCGTTGATACCAGTACAAAGACTTGCTTTTCTGCGAGTCAAGGCCGGCAGACATTCGTTCAGAGACATAAGAGGAAAAACTGTCAAGCATCAACCTCAAGTGTTGTTAAGGCTGCAGAAAACTTTCTTAGACTTCTTCGTCTTCTCTTTGAGATGCACTTGGCAATGCAAATCTGCAATGCATGTCTGTTGACAGTAAATAGTCTCCAGTCTGCTTCTCCTCCCAAACTGCTCAGTCTCAGTAGAGTAAAAACAGGAAGTCGATCTCCTTGCCATTAGGAAACACACTGCCAACACATTGCAATCAGTCTGAGTCAGTCCATGCCAATGAGGGCTACCTTTAAGTTTTTTTACAATAAGAGACTCAATTCAACTGTATTCTGGTTATATTTGTATATAAAAGCAAGGCTGCTGAGTGCTTGTGTCACTATTAGTGGAGGAATTTCTAAACCTCTGTTTCAAATCTGTGAGGTTTTGTTTAATGTCAATTTCTTTGTATATAAAGGGCAAAATATATTAAACAGACAGCAATAAGTAGCTTTTTTCTGATTTACCAGAGTAACCTTGGTATTATCACAAAAAGATTGCATGCGATTGCCAACTTCATCACAAAATCATAGCAGACCAACTCCGTATTTATCGCCTTCTGGATGCACCAAATCTACCTTAAAGACAGCAGTAGTCGCAGACCAGGTCTCCATGTTCGAAGCAACCGTATCAAAGGCAATAAGATTGCAAGTGCCTGTAGCATAATATGAAAACTGTGTGATGTTCAACAGCATCAACATGAGCAGGTAGCTGTCCAGTGAATTCACAGCAAACAAGTGTATGCACGGTGCAGACAGCACCATTGCCTAAATCGAAGAGTATTTCAAGTAGCGAGAAATCACTTAGGTGTTATAAAGGCAACTTTGGACTGTGTCCTGACCTGATTCTTCCAACATGGCTGGCTTTGAATGAAAGTCAACCTTTTTTCCAGAGTCAAAGGGTTGGCCGGCAATCGATCACAACCATAAGAAACATTAAGACTCCGGCATAGAAGTACCAAAAAAAGGAAGGGAGAAGGGAGAGAGCTGAAGATGACGAGCATCTCCAAAAGTTGATTCTGTTCATCTGGACGTGGCGTTTTGTGGGAGAAACGTTTCGTCACTCATCCAAGTGACGTCTTCAGTCTCAGCTGACTGCAGGTTTCAAGCTTATAAACAGGAAATTTGCATAATGACTGAAACCAGCCCACTGAAGGAACAATGGGCTGGGAGGTCAGTTCCTTAATCATAATTATGCAGATTCTCATGACCATTGATCAACAACCACTGACCAAAACCCACTGATCAAAGACCACTGATCAATGGCCATGAGTACCATTCACAGAGAGTTGGGGAATGGCTGCAATCACAGCATTGTAAGATGGCGAAAGATGTACCCTTAGGCCCCCTCCTCGATTCAGAGATGGTCTTTCCCTTTTCACGTAAATGGCCTCCTTGACTCCGCCCTCAAACCAGCGTTCCTCCCTGTCCAGGATGTGAACATCCTCATCATTGAAAGAGTGTCCACTGGCCTGTAGGTGTAAATAGACTGCAGAGTCCTGACCTGACGAGGTAGCTCTTCTGTGTTGTGCCATCCGCTTCGCCACAGGTTGTTTGGTTTCCCTGATGTATAACGGTGTGTTCACACCGAACGCGATAGAGGCAGGCAGAGCGTCAGGCTTACATGTAAAGTCAATGGAAAGGCGCGCTGACCCGCGATTGCGGCTCCCGCGAAAATTCGGAAGCAGATTTGCGTCGCGAAAACGCCTGAAACGCGCTACACTCACGCGCGAAAAAAACCACGCGCGTGAGTTTATGTGTTGCATTTTGTGCATACACGCGTTTCGCGTCCCCCGCTCGAGTTGGAAAAATCTGAACTCCAGCGTCAAATCGCGCCGCGACAACCAATCAGGAGCCTGGTGACGTGGCTGTTACCTAGTTCAAAGGGGCAGATCCAGCCAAAGCCCTTTATTCTTCAATAGAAAGAAGGCTAATCAATGCCGTAGCAAACAACCCGGACACCAGCTGCTTTCTGGACCGAGACAGGAATATAAAGGACCGAGCTTGGAGGAAGATATGTAAAGAGATCGGGCAACCTGGTAAGTTCATTCATTTTTCTTAAGTTTTCTCTAAAGTTTTCACTGACCCGGGGAAGCCGCACAAAAGCTAGCAAGCCACCGCTATTTTCCCACTGACGTACAAATACCGTTCTGCTTTTAGGCATGTTGTCATTTAAGAATATATTTTATTGTTTATTAATAAACAGCACACAGTGGTCCCGCTGTTCATCCGTCACTGCCTCTTTTTTCTTAATTTTCATTTTCTTTTTTTGCACCGGACAGCATTGCATTCTGCAGCCTGATTGACAAATCTCCTGCGCTTGCCAAATTTATCATGTTTGGTTTTGATAACCATCACGTCCAATAGAAAAAACAGCACAAAAACACCCATAACTATGAGCCTCATTCGGAAATAGACACCTGCACCGCGAGGGAAAAAGGCGCACGAAAGTGGCAGGCAGATGAAGACAAACCGCGGCATATTAATACTTTTACGTTTTGCAATCTACAAAGGTTTGCACTTTGAGAATCAATTGTGAGAACTGTGACCAATGTTCATGTGTGTGTGTGGAAAACAGTGTATAAAGTGCGTGGCCAGGGGCTAGTTATTCTGAGAACCCCTGCTGCAATAAATGAGGGACCACTGTCTACTCTATGATTATTATATTCAACCTGTTAACATTTAATACTGTATTGATAGAACCAACTGATTCTGAAGCAGAGCATCCCCTGTTGCTTCTCCTGGCTCCCCAGTCCCTGAGCTCCTGCTGCTGCACCCACAGATATGTACAGCAAGCACTGATACCTTTTTAGTCGGTGGGATTGCCTGTGATCACCTTTACTAAATATCTACAACCAATCTGATTATATCCTGTTTTTGGTTTGTTTGTTTTTTTCAAGGTTGAAATTAAAATCTAGTAGCAGCCTTCTCATTTCTTTGTGTTTTGTGCTGTTTTACAGGCCCACAGGGGAGGACGGCTCCGAGGCAGATGAGGGACGGGTCCCAGGACGGTCCATCGGTGGTGGAGCTGGAGCCACACCAGTCTCCAATGGAGCATTTCCTCCTTAGCCTGGTTCCTGCTCTGGAGAGCAGCTGGTCCTTTTTATTCCTGTCTCTCTGTAAATACTTATATTTTATATATTTATGTTTAATGTATTTCTGTGTGAGAATTTTAATATTATTTCAAATAAATTTTTATAATGACTAATGTCTCAGTTCTACTACACAGCAAATGTTGGCACACGACTTGACACATGTAGAATTTATTTCATATTATACTAATGACAAAATATACTAATACAGTGGGATGCAGAAGTTTGGGCAACCTTGTTAATAGACATTATTTTCCTGTATAAATCGTTGGTTGTTACAATAAAAAAATGTCAGTTAAATATATCATACAGGAGACACACACAGTGATATTTGAGAAGTGAAAAGAAGTTTACTGGATTTACAAAAAGTGCAATAATTATTTAAACAAAATCAAGCAGGTGCATAAATTTGGGCACCACAAAAAAGAAATGAAATAAATATTTAGTGTATATCAATGTGTGTGTCTCCTATATGATATATGGGGTGCCTTTGTCTGGACGTGCTTCCCATCCAGAGCTGCACAGCACAGAGGGAAGTTCCAGCGCTCCTGGAGTCCCTCTGTGATGGACCGCCAGTCTCCAGGTGAAGGCACAGCCATGAAGTCGTCCACTAGACAGTCCCAGATGGCCGTCGCTGCCTGGGGGGTGATCTGGCTCACCGACTCTGTAACTGAACGCTTGGTGCTGAAGCAGTCCGCGGTGACAAGGAACCTGGACAAAATTGTTCAAAATCAGTATTATGTGTACTGCAGTTACAAAATACATTATTCAAATTCCAAAATACTTTGGTGATGTCAGATTTAAATCACAAAACTTAAATCTTACATAAAACATTTTGTAATTATAAGGATAATTACAAAATGTATATTAGATAATATCTAAAACAGTTGTGTTTTGTTTTAACTTTAATATATCATAATTTGATTGGTAGCAACTTTCACAACTACAGTGAGCCAATCACTCATAATTTCTAAACATGTCAATCAGGTAGGAATGAAGTAAGACATTAATAGAAATAAAGAGTTGTATGTTGACATGTAGCCCTTTCCTTGCTTAAATCATTAATATTTTTGAAAAATTAATCTGTGATAAGACAGCTTATCAAGATAGAACCATGTAACTAGAGATGAACCAAACTGTTCACAGTTTTATCTAACTCTGTTTTAATAAAGGCTGGTGACCCCTGTTATAGAGTCTGACAGCTGCAGGGATTATATACAAATATTCAACTATCCCAGAATTAAACCAGGTCTAAATAAAAAGGAGTGAGTATCACTACAAAGGTTAACTCAGTGGTCCTAATGCTACAGTTTGCTTTCAGTAAACACCGAGAGCATTCACTGTTAGCATAGCACATCCATGTTAGCAGTGTATAAATGGATGGTTTAGCATATATTAGCACAGGTGTCAATAAAGGACTACGTATTAAACACTTTTACTAACCTCACGCAGACGGACAGGCGCTCTGCAGGTGGGATTGAGCGCCTGTAGTCGGTGTCTAGGCGGGCGATTCTGGGACCGACGCGGGACAGCAGGTCCTCAAACTGGCCGAGTGAATGACGGTGATAGCGCTGGAATCGGCCGTCATCCAGGCGCAGCTCCTGGAGCAAGTGGTGAAACTCACCAAACTGCTCACGCCTCTGGAGGACCTGATGGACCCAGGTACGGCAAGGATGTCCTTTACGCCGCTACTCTGCTCTCCACAGTAAATAGAGAAGGGAGACTCTCTCTTCAAGCGCTAGCTCGACAGCTGCCATCTTGCAAAGATACCGGTCTTGCAAAACTTCCTCCCACATCCCTCCCACATTTCCGGTTCACGCGCGTTAAAATATGATATTTTGGGGCGCGATGGATTTTTCTTGGACACGCGTAGAGGTGCGAATGTGCACGCGTCAAGTTAGGGGCGTTTGGGGCTTTTTTCACGCGCCCATCCTGGTGTTTAGAAAAAATGCGTCTCAACTGGTCCGATACTCCTGACACATATGGGATCACTACAGGTTTTCGCTTGGGCAGCGGTTGTCCTTCTCTCCTGGATCGGCTGGAGCTTTCTTTAAGTGCCTTTCCAGCTTTGACAAAAGTCCAGCTGGGATAACCACATTTACTCAGGGCCTTCTTGATGTGCTGTTCTTCTGGGTGTAGCTCAGGTGGCAGAGCAGGTCAGCCACTAACCAGAAGGTCAGTGGTTCGATCCCAGGCTGCCTCCTATGCCAAATATCCTCCCGGTCAAGATACTAACCCCGTGTTTGCCTACTGGTGGTGGTCAGCACCCTAACACTAGGTGGCGCCAGTGTTCGGCAGCCTCACCTCTGTCAGTGCGCCTCAGGGCAGCTGTGGCTACAATGTAGCTTGCCGTCACCAGTGTGTGAATGTGTGTGTGAATGGGTGGATGACTGAATGTAGTGTAAAGCACTTTGGGGTCCTGAGTAAAGCGCTATACCAATACAATTTCTGCCTCCCTGGCCGCTGTGTCAGTGGGGATGGTGTTCGCTCTGTGTTGTAGCGTCCTGATGACACCCAGTTTGTGCTCCAGTGGATGATGAGAGTCAAACCTTAGATACTGATCCGTATGTGTAGGTTTACGGTAGACGTCAGCTTTTAGATGTCCCCCATTCCTGATGGAAATCTCACAGTCTAAGAAGGCTAACCTGCCACTTTTCATATCCTCCCTGGTGAATTTGATGTGTCGGTCCACCGAGTTAATGTGATCCGTGAAATGTAGTACGTCCTGAGATTTGATTTTCACCCAGGTGTCATCCACATATCTGAACCAATGGCTTGGTGGTGTTCCAGGGTAGGACAGCAAAGTCCTCTTTTCCACTTCTTCCATGTACAAATTGGCCACGATGGGTGAAACTGGGGAGCCCACGGCACACCCATGTTTCTGCCTGTAGAACTGACCCTTGTATGTGAAGTAGGTGGAATGAAGACACAGTTCCAAAAGCAAACACACTTGGTGGATGCTGAGAGTGGTCCTGTTGCTGAGGTTGGTGTCATCCTGTAATCTCTTACGGACTACCTCCAGCGCTTTCGTGACTGGGATGCAAGTGAAGAGAGATGTAACGTCGTACGAGACCATGGTTTCATATGCCTCCATAATGACATCTCTCACCTTCTCAACAAAATCCAAGGTTGTGGTGTTCAGAGCTGCCCACCAGCGGGTTGAGGATCGAAGCCAGAAACTTGGAGATGTTATAGGTTGTAAAGGTCCAGTTTTGTTTATTGATCTAAGCCTGAACAGCTACGCGTAGTGTCCAGTAGAGGGCTCTGTTGTTTAGTTAGCGGCAAGCTGCACTTCCAGCTCAGACCGGTTTTGTGGCGCACATTTCCCAGTAGGCAGCTCTCAATGAAGCGTGAAGCAGCGTGATACCGGACTCTAGCGAAACGAACAATTTGCAGCCCTTGGAATGCGGAGCGAGGTACATGTTTTAAGTTGTATTTCTTTGCTTAATTGATATTTTGTTGTATTTTCTGCTTTATTTGAGTTCATATTTGTAATAAGCGTCTAAGAAAATGTATTTTGTGTTTCTGTTTAGTTTTCACGGTGCATTGGCGCACCTGGCGCACTGTTAGATTCTGAATGAATCTCAAAGTAAAAATTACTGCACCCGTCGAGGCTCTCTCTATTTCTTCCTTGGTCCGGGGGACTGCTACATAGGTTACCGAGTTGATCATGCAGACGATCGGTCTTAAAGGTGCACCCTGTTTATGTATTTTCGGTAAACCATACAGACTTGGTGTAGACTCCCCTGGGTACAGCCTGTGGTATGAGGTCCGGTCAATAGCCTTGTCTTGTTCTAACTGCTTCAGACAGTCTATCACCCTCTTCCTGTAGCCACTTCCTGGGTCTCGTTTTAGGGGCTCGTAAGTATTTTCATCACTAAGTAGTGACAAAATCTTCTCATGATAGTCTTTCTGGTTTAGCAATACTGTGCACCGACCCTTGTCTGCCAGAAGGATGATAATGTTGTTGTCATCACTAAGTGATGTGAGTGCCTTCCTCTGCCTTCCTTTATGATCTGTCCAAACTGCATGTCAGATGGTCTGCTACCATCAGAAGCGCCCTAAGCCAGCACCACTCTGAGGTCAGATAAGGGGTGTCTGTGTCACACATTATCTGTCACTTTTGGAGATCAACAATCTGACATTCACATCCACTTCAAACTGTGATCAGCCACTGCGTAGAGCCCAGGTTTGTACTTCTTTTACGACCTTGTATATCGACTTCCCCTCCTTCAAAATGCAACACCAACGTCAATGTCTCTGTGGAGGAAATGTCTGGAGCAATGCGCCATCTCATCACCATTTTTCTAGCGATCCACCAGTAATTTCTTAGAATTCTTTGAGTTCATATCCTGAATGTAAAAAAAACGAGTGAACAGGACTACTTGGGCATAGAATCGACAATTTTCTGTTTCGAATGTAGTGAAAATTTCCTCCAGCTTTCACCCTGCAAATGGCTAATTCTTACTAATGCTACATTTATTTTGTCCGTGGCACCTGTGGAGGTGCTTTATGGTTATGATCCTGGACGAGCCATTCATACAGTGAAAAATATTATTAAAAAAGGCCGATGGTATGCTTTGGAGCAGTGGAAGAGCTTTTGGTGGTTTATCACCCTGTCTCCTTGCCCACAGTGCTTTTTCAAATGGCCTGTTTGCCACACTGTTTCTGGTAATTCTTGTTGATCCCTGAGGTGGTTTCTCGTGTTATTTCTCACCTGTTCTTTGTGGTACTCATATTTTACTCATATTATCCAATCTGCTGGTAATCTTTCTGGGTCTGCTTGTGTTACCTCTGTTCTCAGTTCAGTTTTTGTTTTTACTTTTAGACAATATAATCAAACTATGGAGAGCTGATGGAGCATTTCCCAATCTACTTGTGAAAAGATGTAATTTGTGATTCAAATAAACATTTGACCTTTTCTCTGAACTCATTTCACATCTCTTCTTTGTAGTTTCTCTAAGCTAAAAAAGAGCAAGGTAAAAATGGTGGAGTGTAAAGCCATTTATACTGAGGTTCACACAGCAGCTAAGCAGAGTGGCTACAGGTATAGATTATTCTTTAGGTTTGACAGTCAAACTGAGATCATTGCTGCTTATACCGTTATATTCTATGAAATAAAGAGTAAAATTTGGTGATACTTTAACTGTTTAGCTACTAATTTGTCCAGTGAATCCTGAAATCCAAGTTATCAATCTGTGCGGTACAACTGAAACACATTTTTGCCTTTTTGGAAGCAAAAACTCAACAAAACTATATGTTTTGTTTTTATTGGGGTATCAAATCTTTCCCATTTTAAATCTGAAGTCACACCACTCACCGTTCAATCCCAATCGATTTCAATGTGTAAGCAAAGAGACTAGTTCGACTGCCTTAGATCAAAATAATAAGAATTGATTTAATTTAAGTTGCAGTTTCAGTGTATGCCTTTAATTTGTGATTACAGTGTCACATAACAATTCCAGACGGGCCTAATGTCTTACTGCAACCTCTGTCTGCTTTGATCAGAGGGGAAGCCAGAGGGGACAGCGACACAGAGGAAAATCTTTAATGATACATGTAGCTGCCACCTTAATCAGTCACAGCTAACACAGTGCTGACCAGAGCACCAGCATTTACAAGGTCAGTCAATTGCAAGTGATTGGCACTCACAGCATTTACCTTGAGACAGAGGAGGGTGGGGAGGGGGTAAGCGGGATAAACAGAGTAAGATGTCACGGAAAAGAGACGGACTGACTGAGCTGTGTTGACAGGGAAACGGCGTGGTCGCTTACCTCTCTCCACTGTTTGGTCTCTACGCCCTGGGTGTACAACACAACCACTGAGAAGTGATGAAGAAGGATGAGATAGCAGCGAAGAGAGAGGAAAAATGCAAAACAGAAGAATACGTCACCAAACAATCTCAATCAAGAATCCTGCCTCTTCAAATTATGTTTGTTTTGTTCCTTCTTTGCTGACATTCATGATTAATTATCTTGCCACGCCCTGACAACATAATGAACTGCCAAGCTTGATGGTTCTAGGTATGCTGTCCACAATCAAAAAAGAAAATCAAGATAGAGAGCCCCTGAACACAGCGACACCCATGCAATCAAAACACAATTTCTTCATTGTGGGATTCTCCTGATTCCCATTAGATCTGGCGACTTTAAATGAAGCTGGGGCGGGTGAATACCACATGACCTGTCATATATACCGAGGTTCAGCTTCAGGCGAATACAAAACAGGGTGTCAGCGCTATTTTCCCAGTAGCTTATTTACACAAAGGGCTTTTACCTCCTCCCTATTATGTTAAATGTCTCCCCCTCCATTCTCTATCCTGCAGGGAGTATCAAAGAAAATGCCTTTATGGCGTTTCCCCATGTGTCTCACCAAAAGATAGATAAGATAAGATAACCTTTATTAGTCCCACACGTGGGAAATTTGTTTTGTCACAGCAGGAAGTGGACAGTGCAAAAGTTATGAGGCAAAAATTAGAATACAATAAGAATAAATACAGTACACAGCTGTACAGAATAGAATAAAATAATATACTATATACAATAGAATAAAAATATACAATAAGATAAAAATAGAATACGAATGCTATATACAACTGAGTAAAAATACAACGATGCCAGAAAAGATTATTGCACTTAGTGTTATTGCACATGTGTGGATGTGTGTGTTTGTTCAGTTAAAGTCTTTGTTGTGGAGTCTGACAGCAGTGGGGAGGAAAGACCTGCGAAATCTCTCCGTCCCACACCGTGGGTGCCGCAGTCTCCCACTGAAGGAGCTGCTCAGTGCTGTCACAGTCTGCTGCATGGGGTGGGAGACGTTGTCCAACAGGGATGACAGCTTAGCCGCCGTTCTCCTGTCACTCACCACCTCCACTGGGTCCAGAGGGCATCCTAGAACAGAGCTGGCCCTTCGGATCACCCTGTTCAGTCTCTTCCTGTCCCCAGCAGAGATGCTGCCGCCCCAGCAGACCACACCATAAAAGATAGCAGAAGCCACCACAGAGTCATAGAAGGTCTTCAGGAGTGGGCCCTCCACCCCAAACGACCTGAGTCTCCGCAGCAGGTACAGCCTGCTCTGCCCTTTCCTGTAGAGGGCGTCTGAGTTATGAGTCCAGTCCAGTCTGTTGTTCAGATGAACACCAAGGTACCTGTAGCTGTCCACAGCCTCAATGTCCATACCCTGGATGTTCAGTGGTTGCAGTGGAGAATGCTTGTGCCTGCGGAAGTCTACCACCAGATCCTTGGTTTTACTGGCGTTGATCTGGAGGTAGTTCAGCTGGCACCAGTCCACAAAGTCTTGAGTCAGTCCTCTGTACTCCTTGTCGTCCCCATCAGTGATGAGGCCGACTATTGCAGAGTCATCAGAGAACTTCTGCAGGAAGCACTGGGTGGAATTGTGGGAGAAGTCTGCAGTGTAGATGGTGAATAGCCATTTGTATTCAAAGGCTGGCGTTTACACCCTGCATGCATTAAGGTACTTTAGCTCTCAGCAAGGAAAGGTTGTCACATTATTGTGCAAATGATATGCAGTTATTGAAGGAACACTTTGAAACAGCGCAGTAAACTGAATCAAAGTTAAGCTCAGCAAAAATAAAAAGTGAAGCTTTGTAAATGGAGACGAGGTGTCAGCGAACCATATTCTGAGCAAAATCTCCCGCAGGAAAATCTGAGCTGCAATTATCATCGTAAAAGCTGAGAACTTACAAGGGTCAGATTTGGAGAAAGTGTCTCGGTCCAACAGATTCCTGTAAGAGAAGAAAAGAGTTGCACATCAAAATGTGAAAACAGAGTCCTGCATGTGTGTGTGTGTATATGCAATTTCCGTTTAACTCATTCACTGCCATTGACGTCTATAGCCGTCAATGGCAGTGAATGAGTCAATGGGTTTAACTCATTCACTGCCAATGGCTGGCAGTGAATGAGTTAAGACTGCAGGGCAACAGCTGTACACAATACACAAATGCTTCTTCTTTCATGCTGTGAAATCACTGAATGCCATATGCAAAGAGCTACAACATAATTGCACGGTAATTCAACAACCATACTCAACTTCACACAAACCACAACGCCCCGTGGGATATCATTTCCATGTGAGTACAATAAAGTGCAGTGGAAAGAGACAGTGGTAACAGGCAGAGGTGCCTTTCAAAGTATGGACACTACCTATAAAAGCAGCCTGCCTCTACAGTGCGCTCAGAAACTGCAAATCCTTTTAAGAATATGTAATCCTTAAATAAAAAAAATGCAGAAATGTGAGTATTAAACAACAACATTTTTTTAAAACACCTGAAGATAGAATAGCATACATTAAATGTCAGATTTCTTTTATTCGTGTAAGTTTAGTAGATAACTGTAAATCTAAAAATGATGCAAAAAAACAAGTGGCATAAAAAAAAAAGCTCAAGAAACAGATAAACAGTTCAAACTAGGCATATTTATGGCTGGGTAATGTATTTAATTGTACACTCAATCACAGATTTAACTTTCAAAGATTATTAAAATAAGATAATCAAGTTTCACAATAATTTGCTTCTTTTTGTCTCGTTTTAGAAATCCTGTTCATCTTCCCCTTCACAATTGTGCCTGCACCCATTCCTATAAAAAAAAGCCCTGGAGAGCAGGCATTTTTAGCTCAGCTCAAACCCGAAGGACAAAAAGACAGTCTTTGAGCAATGGGAGAGGATAAAACAGCTGCTCGGAAACATTTTGGCTCCAAGTAATCTGAAAAGTAGATGCGGACACAAAAAATTGTCAGGGCTCTGTGTGCGGGCAGGCGGAGGGGAGGATCCAAACGCAGGACTCGAACACTGAATAGTAACTCAAAAAAAACCCTCAGCTTTATTTACTGGCAGAAAACAAAGCAAACTGAGCAACGGTACACGAAAGTACTGAACACAAAAACACACAGGTATAAGCCGAAGGTACGACACGACACCGAGCACGGGAAAACACAGGGCTTATATACACAGGGTGGTAATGAGGGAATGGGCAACAGGAGGGAGACACAGCTGGGAGAGATCAGGGCTGACGAGACAGGGGGAGCAAAGCTGCACACACTAACATAAGACAAGGACTTTCACAATAAAACAGGAAACATGAATCACTACTCAAGGACACAGACTCAACACAGAGAGGCAGACAGAAAATAATACATGGAACTCAAACAATACATGAGACAATAAATCCTGACCACGAATAAACAGAAAGATAGAATTCTAATAATAATGGACAAAGCACAAGAGGAACAAAACGATCATTCAAAAAATAAACCAAAACATAATAAACTCAAAATGCTGGGTCGAACCGACCCAGAACCGTGACAAGAATAATACAATTTGTGCTCAAAGTTCAAATAATGCCTGATGTTTTAAAAGTTAATAGATAATCAAGTTAAATAATCCAGATCTCAGCACTGACCAAAATAATCATGATCACAGCTTCTCTTTAGCACCCATGTACAAACCAATGAGCAGCCTTTATTGACACTGAGCACAGCACCCAGCTTTCCTCATATGTACATGGCAACGCAGAGGAGAGAGTGTGGCAATTAACAGGTTAGCAGCTCTGTCGCAGCAACAGAGTGAATGTAAGGTGTCCAAGTGACTCGGGCCAGGAACCAACAAGCTACAAAACAGACTACATATGAGAATTTATTTAACCATTCAAACCAATATCATTAGACTGAATGAGTCCATCACTATCTGGTGGCCTGTAGCATTTTGCACATGCTAAACTCTCTAAATAAAGCATTCACGCTTTCGTGAAAGATCTATCCAGTTTGCTAACACCGATCATCATCAGCTGGCACCTTTTCAAGCAGCCACGCACCCTGATTGGCTTATTGACTCAATCCACATAAGAGGCGCAATCAGCAATAATATTATTCATGTCATCCTTATTTTAAGCTAAAACCCTGAACATTTTCCCTTAATATGTTCCCTCTGTGCAAATTCTAATATGGTAGGCATCACCTTTACAACATAAAGCAATGCTATCATCATTTACCATTTTAGATGGAAGACATGTTCCCAATGTTTTCAGGGATCTCATTAGCATATCTGTAAAGTGCAAAAGCTTGTGCCGCTAAATAACTTGATCGCAATTCAGAAAAGTCCTCTTCCCTTCAGGGGACAGCAGAATTTCAATGAATATAGATGAGGGTTCAGGACTGAATCCAAGCAGCAGGGCATCGTTCGTGTACATGTAATTCCCCATTCCTGGATACAAAATCTTCTGTGACAGGGAAACGTGGGGAAATGACAGATGCGGTGTTATTGGGTATTAGCCTTGGGCTGACCTGACTACAGTTGGACGATTGTCAGTGCAATTATCATTGGAAGTAACAAAGCCATCCATGACTAACCGCCTCTTTGTATCCACCTGTTACTGTCTGGCATCCATTACCCTCAAACAATTAGCTTGTCCATCACCTTATCCCTGCTCTCAGAGCAGACAAGAGTAGAAAACATGACATCCTCTTTTAGTTTTGCTCCATGTTCCTGTAGAGCACAAGCCTTCGTTTACCTGGCTAAACCTTAATTTGTTTTTGCAGAACATTTTTATTCCAGAAAGAAATGATTAGTATACAGATTTATACGCCTGTACAAATTAATCCAGGAGCTTAATGTGCGCATGGCCAGAGTTTGCGCATCAGTGCCGTAGGACGGGTATTAACATCTCAGATAATCCGTCTGCTTTCACTGAAGTAACGCTGCCTATTTCAAAAGTTAACTCCTTCTCTTTGCAAATCTCAGTGGGATAAGAGAAGATCATTATCCCGAAAGCCAATGTAGGAATAGTTTGTTGATGAAGATGAAGTTCATTGAAAGTAGGACAAAAGTAATTAGATACAGCTATTTTTCATTCACACCATTTCATGTATCCGCCTGCTTTCAGATCCCAGCGCTTTTGTGATCACTATGGCCATCTCATTTAAAAAACATGTAACGAAAACAGCAAACTCTCCTTTTTTCTCTATTGCTCTTGATCCCGTCACCTTCATTAAAACTTTGATTGCAATAATCTCTTCTTTCTTACTTAAGCTTTTCATATTTTAGTGCGCCTGGAGTAAGAGTCAGCAGTGCATTATTAGATGTTTAACAAGAATAAATTCAATTTCGCTGGAGAAAAAAGCAGAATATAATCTTAATAGCTTTCTTTTCTCTGCCTAATCATCCCTCACAAAGTGATGTTTGTTTATTCGGCAGTGAATTAAGCTCATAGTTATTGGTTATGCACACTTCAGTTGATAAATACAATAAGCCACAACCAGGAATTTCTGTAAACGCTGAATTAGCATCGGCCCAGAAATGCACGAGCTCTTAAATCAAATCTGCAAACTCTCTCTGCTGGTATAAATGTGTCAAAAGGCGCTGTAGTTGATAAATGGTTTCACTGAATGCCCAGTGTGAAGGAGATTTGACCTCTAAAGCATGGCTGGCTGCTGAACTCTAATTAAAAAAGAATATATTAGGAAAACGCTCCCTCTCAGTCAGATCCCTGGAGATATTTTAGCAACTCCATGGTCCAAGGGGCTGATTATTAAACTAAGAAATGTGGAATTTAATTCCCGTGCCCACAGTGCCTTATTGTCACCAGTCCCTTAAGTCTCCTCTGCTTCCTTAAAGTTGTCAAAGTCCTAATTGGCAAGTTGGAGAAATGGTATCTAATTCAGTGGAAAGTGGTTTAAAATTGTCCTGAATCTAACTGGCCAATGAGCTGCTGCCTCATTGGTTTTTACGAGGACATGACAAATGAGAGCCTGAAAGTCAAGTAAGACTGATTTACAGGAAGAAAACTCTCCATAATACATTAGAGACGGCGGAGAAAGCCGGGAGGTCAAACAGAAGGATGGTTTGCATTTCAAGTCTTCTCTGTCACTTCACTTTCTATTCTGCCTCATGGCTCTCTCTCTCTTTTGACAGACGACAGACCTCGCCTTTTCCATTACAGATCATGGGGTCCGTGGGACTATTTCCTGTCTAACATGCCCTTGAGCAGATGTAAAGGGTCAAAAGGTCAAAGAACAAAAAGGGGAACGTATATAGTGCTACAAAGAAGAGGAATCCCATTATGTACAGTGAAATATTCAGCTTTTCCTTAAGGGTAATTAATTTTTTATAGCGCAAAAATTATGTATAGCATACCATATAGCAAAGCTCATCAGATAGCATGCATACAAAGGAGAACCTTCTCTGAGATTTAAGCAGAAACAAAAATGAAAACACAGCAGATGAAAATGTATGTGTGGCTTTGTTTTGCTGCATTTTGTCTGTATTTGGAGTCACGATCAGCGATACAGGTTAATGTTGCTTTTGTCGAGAGCTCTAAAACCTCCCCTCTGTTACATTAGACACACAATCTGGTCTCCTTATTAGTGAAACGCACATCTGCTGTCTTTCACTGTGATGGCACCAGGTGTCTTCTTTTCCTCCATCTTTTTAATTATTCAGTTTCTGCCTCGAATCTCTCCAGGTCGACAGTACCTGCAGCAGAGCACTCCCTGGGCAGCCATCTCACAGGCAGTGACAGGATCTCAGTCATAAACCTGCTCTTCTGCTCGTGTAATAAATGAGAAAGCACATACGCTGCAAATCCCTGTATCAGGTTGGCTTTTGCCATGTTGCTAATGTCCGATCTGGGAATAATAACGTTGCTAATTGCATACTGTGACAGCCCAGGGTTTGTGCAGAGAAAGATTCCTTTTACAAGAAGGGGAGGGAAATACAGACTGATATTATAGGGCTTATAACTCTTGGCAAAGCTCTTTGCACTGAGTCTAGTGTGAACTTGCGGCAATCCAAAAAAAGCACCAAGCTGCAGGCATACACTATCCAAATCAGCTACAAAATGGCAATATAAAGCACTCTGAATTGTACTCTAGGCACCACACTGGGCACAGTAAAGAATCAGCTCATGCATATTTTGGCAACTGATCATTTAAACAGAGAGAAGACACTCTGCATGCATTCTGCCAAGTGTGGAGTGAAAAGAAAAGTGATGATGATCATTTACAAAGAAATGATATCACTAATTGAGGTTAGTGAAGCATCAGAGAGCTGCGAGCGCACCTTATAGTGTGGAAATAGAGAACTGTGGCTGCGTAATTGGTGGTGGACACATGTTGAGCATCAATAGCTGAAAGCAACACACAGCAGGTGGGTGGTGGTAAACCGTAATGAGCATGAAATAAGAAACACTAACTAATGCCGGGAGAAAAAAAGACGTAAGACCAACTTGTGACACACGCCTATGCACTCAAACACACACTAATTGACTGGGTTGGAAACAAGTGTTCCATGTTTCTCAACAAATATCTTCCTCTATTTAATTTTATGAGATAAACGCTGTAATAAGCATGTCCATATTAGAGCCCGACCAGCGTAGGGTTTAAAGACCAGTACCCACCGATACAGCACACAATATATTTTTACTTTCAGACACAAAAAACGTTTATTGCGAGTAGTTATTTGCCTGTTTATGCTCTGCCTAACTGCGCTCGGATCAGCTAATGGTTAAGTTGCCGACTGCCCTCTGGTGGACGCTGTGCGATGACAACAGTCGGAAGATGGTTGAAGGGTGTTTCTCCCAACTGTTCCTTACTTTTATTTTTCATTTATCAGCTGTTGTAAATGTTTATGCTGATAGTTCAGCAAACTGCTAATACTGTATATGGCCCTAACAAAAAGACAAAAGGTCGCGCTACAGACTTCAAGATTTATTTACTGGGAGTGGCCAGAATGGACAGGAATAGAAGTGAGTACATCAGAGGGACAGCTCAGGTTGAGCAGCTTGAAGACAAAGCTGAAGAGACGAAGCTGAGATGGGTACTTTGGACATCAGCACAAGAGGGATAGCGGATATACTGAGCAAAGGGTGTTGAATATGAAGCTGCTGGGCAGGAGGAAAAGAGGAAAACCTCTGAAGAGATTCATGTGTGTAGTGAAGGAGGACACAGATGGTTGGTGTGACAAGAGGATACTAGTGAAATGGGTGAGATGGAGGGAGATGATTCGCTGTGTTGACTGCTAAAATGAGCAACGAAAGAAGGCAAAGAAATAGAAGAAAAGCCCTGATGGGCTCGACCCTGTATAGCAAACCTTTCATTATTTTAACAGTCTCATTTCTGTAAGTCAACTTTTTCATCCAATCCACACTTATTCCTGTTTTTATGACATCACTGTTCATAAATGTGGCCGGTTGCTTGAAGGAAGCCAGGATCCCCATTCTTATTCCCAACGAAATCTTTCTTTCTACCTAAACTCTGATTCATTAGTTGCCTCTCCACCTGGGGAAGAAAAGCAGTCAATAGCACAGCGGCAGATCTATTTAAACAAATCAGAGATGTGTGCGCTGGCCCATATCCAAGGTTTCAAGGCATTCAAGACTTTATAAATTGAAATTTTAAACATCTTTTAACAATTTATTTTTTTGTTACTTTGTTGTAGAACTTTTTACTTCCTATGGCTTTAACCTGGGTTCAGCTTACTCAATCTGCTTAAAAACTACAACCTTACATGCTCCATTTGAAAGCTTCTAACATAGAAAAACCCATTTCAGTGAAAATTTGACTGAATTCCTCCACAAGCTTATAATCATTTGCTTGGTAGCGTGTAAAAATTTGACTGATAATCCATTTCCCAATAGAGAATACTAAATATATTTGTAATTTTAAAAAAAAAGAAACACGCACAGAATTATGCATAGCTACCAAAAGCACACATTCTCACACATGTTGGCTGAAATGTCCCTTATGGCTACTGGATAACATGTCCACTCTAATGCAGAAACAGAAAAAATCCTCAGAGATGACAATAAGCTGACACTGAGTAGCTCGTTTAGCCCTTCAGCTAAGACTGCCAACGAGTGAAAGACCTTCAACATATGCAACGCAGTGTGGAGAAATCTTCACCGAGTAACCTGTCACACTTTGTGCAAATCTGCCACCAGCTCTCATTTTCCAGACACGCTGTGATATTAGGTCAAATACGCCCTCACGACAAATCCTCCAACATACTCTGCTGACCCTTAAGTTTTTCGGAAAATAGTGACAAAAGCAGCTTGATATTTCTGAGCCACTGGGGACTGCTTTGATCTCTTATTGCTACAACACACTCTTGACTTCCCCTGTCATTCCAATCAACACTTTCACATGAGGCAGGCAACATGCAGAGTGTTATAAACCTCTGGCATGGCACTGCAGTTGCGCTTCCATGGGATCCCCCTCTGCTGTCATACATCCCAAATGAGAATATATTAATAACACCGACACCACCACAAGCCAAGTGTCTGGGATCCAAATTCATTTTCACTATGTCAGGGGTTCATGCATAATTATCCGCTTCATCGGCCTGTGAGACTCGTCTGCTGCAATGTAACATCCACAAAAATGGGGAGTAAAAAAAAAAATTAAAATCTGCCTCCTCTTGGCACCCTGGTGTCGTTTAGCCTTGATCACCAAAACAGATGTGACACATCATCCACAAACACAAGCCATCCAGTGAGATAAAAGCTGCAAGCTTGCCTCAGGTCAGTCTTAACCCAGATCACAATATGAAAAGCACAAGGAAAACGCTGCAAATTGAAATTTCTCTCTTACTCAGAGAGATCTTTTATTAATATTTTATGTTCTTACACAATGCAAACTGGTTCAGTTCAAACTTGCTGCCTGCCAGAGCAAAACAAAAGCATTTTTCAACCAGAAAAACCAGGTCACAGCTTTTACTAAATGGGTATCCAAGACTGAGTGAGAGTAGCAGCTATAAGAGCTATTAACATAACAACAGCAGCGAAGTTACACACCATGCCAACACATTCAAATAAACAAACGGTTGGTTACACAGCTCGAGTCCAAATTGCTCTGCTCGAGCAGTAGCTCTTGCTGCATCGAGCAGTGACACCAAACATCCTAATCGTCCTGATGATTTCATTACGCCTTCCCCTCTGCCGCAATGATTGTCTCGGGAAGAGACCGGATCCAGAGACAAGCCTCAAGTCTTCAGACTGACCTCGCGGGGACAGCAATCAGTGGCCCTGTGCGCCAGGGGAACCCCTCCTGCACAGGTTTGCCGCAAGACTGCTGGAAGTCATGTGGTCCCTGTGTGTTTCAACAGGTAATGAATCCCTCGGGTGATGAGTGGCACGGATGAGTTACCCCCCCTCCCTCCAGCTATGGAATGCATCGATTGAAGGCATTGCTACTCTAACGAATCTATGACAGCAAATGAATGGTTACAGGGAGGCACTAAAGCAACAGCAGGGAACAGAAGGGGATGGACGAGCTTGTAGTGTCTTTGTCTTTGTGAAATAGGTGAAGGGGGCTGATAAAGTTTGTGTTCAAGCTGTCAGGTGGGAGGTGGAGCACAGTGGAAAGGGAAGGCAGCTCTGTCACCCAGTTTTACTTGTAATCACCTACCTGGGTGTGCTTTGACAAGCCGAAGAGGAGCAGTAAATTTCTAAAATTGGCCTATGTTGGCAAATGGCAAGGAAATAAATAATAAACATTTGTCCTTCTGCTTGCTGGTGCCATTGGTCTATTGTGCTAAAACAATCAGAAAAAGGAGTTTACACCTCTGAAACAGCCACATGAAAGCCCTCATTCGTGCAACTTTGTTACACAACTTGCTTTCATATAAGCATAACAAACGAAGCCAAATGTTCAGTTTATAGCAAGAAACTTTTGATTAAGTATTTTAAAAAATGACCTTGATACCACTCTAGCATCCTTGCTGTTTCCATATCCCGCCTTGAAAACACACGCATGTGAACAGTGCGCAGTAAATCACAAGTGCATATTTTTTTTGTTTTAACAAAATAGTTTTATTATTCAGTCATTTCTAACTATATAAAAAAATGCGATGCCAAAAAAGTAATCATTCAGAAGCAGGATCCCCACCACCACCCCTCCGTCGCTGTGTTCTGATAAGGGTTATAAACCTTTGTCAGGCTTGTCAAGCTTATCAGAATGATTCGCCTCCCTTGTTACGGTCACATAAGCGTAAAGGGTAAACACAACATTTACAAATCATTACTGGATTTATATGCACATTCTGATGAGCAAACGAGAAACTGGGGGTAAAAAATCTTCCTTAAATAAAGTTCAGCGTGTCAAGCCTTTAGCGGCTCTTCGGAAGGGGGGGGGATTTTATTTGCTTTTTTTGTCTGTGTGCAAATTTCTTCCAGCATTCATTCCTAAAAGTGGAACCACAAAGTTAAAGCCCCAGTTTCCCTAAAGTCATTGTACATGGAAACTCTGAGACAGCCTGCTAAGCTGAGATATAGAGAGGGCACATTCTGCAGTCCACGAGGATTCACATTTACTCCTTTGCTCATAATTAAAGCAAACCACACGAACAACTTAAAAAACATTCACCAGAGCTGCTTTAATATTAGCTAATCAACACATTTATTACTGCCACATAAGACTTGGAGGGGTCAACTTGTAAAAAACACCAGGGGACAACTGGTCCTAATCCAGTAAAATGTATTCACTTGACTGTGTTTGATAAAAGGCAGATGTAGGAAAAGAGGCTACTTGAGTTTGAAGAGCCATCTTATCACTGAGTTAGAGTGCAGTCCTCGCAGCTAAGAAGCAGATGCTCGGGGTATGGCTCACTGGTTGACCTGTGAGCAAAGCCAATCAGAGCCATAGACAGGGAACAATGTGCTATCACGGTGATATGCACTTGTTTTGATAAGCGGTTGTCTGCCTGAGTCCCTCTAGTTTGTCAGACGGGCTTGCTGCAATATTGGCAGAGGGTTATGAGAATGCCTGTAGGGCTGCACGGCACAGTTCAATTCCATGTGCGCTGCAATCTCAGAGCTCTCAGGCTTGCTAAATCAATTACACAGAGTTGTGGAGCCCGGGCTTCTCCCCTCATATAACACCAATTGTTTCTGTTTGCTTGCACTGGATAGATAAAATATACACTTCCTGATAAGTGGATAGAATAGCTGCGTGCATTGGTGTGTATTCTGCATGAGTTCAACTTTTGAGATGTCCACTGAAGCAGCTGTCAGAGGTCAGACTGCAGCAATCCCCGCAAGTCACAAAGAAGAACAGACAGCAACTGAAGCCTTTGCATCTAAAGCAGACGATCCTTCAAGGCCCCAGTGAAAAAAGGAATACATTTTCCTTCTCCATCAAACTGAGTCCAAGAGCTAGTGTTTGGAGAGAAATTAATGACAAGGGCGCTGCAGATCAGAGCCTGGGGGCATCAACAGATGCCCCCAGGCATCTGTTGATGCCTGGGGTCTGCAGGGAAAAAACAACAGCGTGCTCCAAGAGGGAAGCAACACAAGTCCAGCTGCTACTCGTACCAAACGCCCCACACTGGATAAAACCCACCCTAAGCTCCATGTCTGCCTCAAACGCAATCTTCCCACACACTCGAATTTACCACAATTTTACACAGTTGACTATTTTTGTTGCATAAACAAGGGCTACAGCAGAATGCTCCCACGGGGCTTCATGCGGCTCATCATCCTCAAACAAAAATCAATCATCATCTCCTCACCTGTCCGCCCAATAAAGGTCAGCTGACACGTTTTTGAAATCTGGCTAATTAATATCCAGAATGTCACAAAAGGTCAGCTACATGCTAACGGCTTTGTTGGTTTTGTTAAGCTGTTTGTTGAACTCGCAAAGGTAAGATTACAAAGCTTATTTAAAATTAAAAATCACAGTTTTAAACAAGATCGACAGTCAATTCTCCTTCCGGGCAACTCACTGAGTAAATATTGCAGACGAGGGAAGAAAACAATGGCAGCGGGGTGTTTGGCTGATAAATCTCTCCCTTGTGGTTTTATTTACTTCATTTACATGCACATAACGATGCATGTAGCCGGGAGGTGAAAAGAGCTAAATACTGTGAAACAGGGCAACATGAGAGCTGGAGGGAGGCCATTGAAACACAGATTCACATCACATTTTATGAGCAGCTCTCATTGAAATTGCACCTCCTGCACGCTTAGGCTCTCATATGTCTCAGCATCATACTGTGCGTATACCTGCAACCAGCGCTGCCCCACCCTACCCAGTCGAGCAGGCTCCTGTCACATCCGTGGTATTTTTCCCGCTGCATCTACTTTGGGATTCAGCTGAAGGCTGCTGGGAGGAAAAAACTGTTTAGTGTTCATCTTTACGTCTCGGTGACAAACTACAGTCGTTTCGGGGGAGCCTGACAAGCAGTTGCAGAGGCTGACACATGACACGCTGCCTCGGGGGAAACCTCTCGGGCACGCCAATAATAACTCCACGTCGCTCGGCATCTCCCGAGGCACGCGACTGGGCGCGTGCACAGCACACAGCGTCGTACCCGACCTGATTTATGGAAATAAGACACCAAAGTGCAAATCTTAGGGCGGAATATGCGTAAAGTTTGCATCGCTCTGGTTTCTATCACAGCATCTTTTGCTCACTGTAACCGGGGGAGGACATCACTGCAGTTCTAATTAGTCGCTGGGTGAATTTCTAATGATATATTTTTTTAACTGCTTAAAAATAATTTTTGCTTGTGGGTTTATTGGTGGGCTGGAAAGTTTTTTGTTGTTTAGCATGTTTATACTTCTTTTTAATGGGGAAATATTAAGCAGGGTTATTAAAAAAAACAATAAATAACAAAGTAAAAACATCAAAAAGGTAAATGACGCCTTAAAAATGAAAATAAAATGAAAAAATTACCAATTTAAGTGCTTCTCACAAAAAAATGTAGCCAAAAGACGCGCTAAGCTTCCCAAACCTGACGCAGACGGGGCAGCATCAGCACCCCGATGGACTCACCTGCAGGACACGGTTATCTCCACTTTGGTGGCCGGGATGCTTCCGCTGATGGGGTCGAAGTCGCGGACCGTTGCCGTGGCCTCCACTTTGTCCATAACGTCTCCCTCCATGCGTGCTGGAGACCCGGGCCAGCTCCACTGGCCGCCTGAGCCCCTTTGAACCTGGAGAGCCGAGGGTGGAGAGCCGGAGCGCGGCGGACGGGCGAGCGAGCGGGAGAGAACACGGTCCACACAAACCTCCAAAGTGCTGTCCGTCGGACGGGCAACAGCATGGAAAGTTTAATCGGGGGCTGCAGCGGTGAAGCGATTAATCTGGCTGAAGGAGGGGGGGGGGGTCACGTGCCCGGGACGCCTCAGCGCCAAACTCCGCGGTTTTCCAGGCAAAGACTGAGCTCTTCTGCCAGAGGAGCTTTGAAAAGTAAAAGACGTGAACTCCTCCCCTCCCGTCTGCATTCTCCTACACGCGGGGCTGCGACTACACTCTCACTCGTTGCAGATTCGAGCTGTAGATAGGTGGCGGACGCCTTTTATTCTGGTCCAGATTGCTTTTTAAATCGAGTTACAGAAAATAAATAAGCACCGGAGGGCGCAAATAGCCTCGAATTCTATAGTATATATATATTGTGAAATTTCCCTTTTGTTTCGGTTGTTTGGCTGTTCTAAAAATTAAACCCCTGCTTGAAAATTAAACCCAAAGTAAAATGTTCAAAGACAAGTGTTAAAAGGACACGGGTCCCTTCAGAGATACCAGCTTTTATTTCTCACTGGAAGGCTGTTTGTTGCTCCTTCAGCATCTGGACAGCTCCTCAAACTCCTGCGGCTTCAATCACAGCCTCTTTCCTCATTTATCTTCATAAAAACAATTACAGTTTCGTTTTTTTTCCTCCACACCTACAGAATATTCTTCTTCAGGAGTGTGCATGGGAGGTTGTGCTCTCAGGGGAGCTCCATTTGCATTTCATCATTATTCCTGATTGAACAACAAGAGGAAACCAGGAGAAATGCAACCTGTCAAAAGCTCAGTTCAAAGGTAGACTTCTGTGTATGTGTGCATGGTTGTGCAGATCTATGGGGGAGTTATGTCACAGTAATCAGTGATAAAAAAAAAAAAGACTCCCTGCTCTCATACAAAAACTGCAAATTAAACTGCACATTTGCTACACAATGAAATGCCCACACGTGTACAAACTATAGCTATTTCAGCCATAGAGTCTGTATGTGGTCCATGCTATAGGCCATCCGTCATTGTGAGAGATCTACAAACAGTGGTAAGGCACCACTATTGCTACAGACTTGAGCTGATTGGGCGATGAGTGCTGCATATTTCGGACAAAGCACCACCAGATTCATCATTATTCATGTTCATTGTGTAATTAGGCTCCACAGTGGCCTTTGGTTGGCTGATTTCAAGCTCCCTTCTGAGCTCAGCTCCCTGCCACCTGCTGCGAGGCTGTCCTCTGATTCTGCCCGCAGCCACCCCATTTCCTATAGCTCTGGCAGGAGTGCAATTACAACTGTGTGAACCCTCTCAGCAGGGAGTGGGGTGTGTGTGTGTGTGTGTGTGTGTGTGTGTGTGTGTGTGTGTGTGTGTGTGTGTGTGTGTGTGTGTGTGTGTGTGTGTGTGTGTGTGTGTGTGTGTGTTAGAGACAGCAGTGGCACCACCCACACCTGCTCTGCATCTGAGCATCAGCAGGCCAGCTCCAGCAGCACTGGTGAAACCGACACCAACAAGAACAAAAGGCTACAAGTTACTCTGTTTTTCATTTTTGCATTTTTATTTTGTGCAGCATAAAATAACTCGAGATAATGGCGACAGTGCAGCGATCATTTTGCTTCACATCATTTCCCTGATATCTCTACTTTTCAGACACTAACAGTATTTCAAATATTTACTCAAATATAGTCATACTAGTCAACATGCACATCTATGTAGATCTATTGCAACCAAGTGGAACATTAAACAACAGTTTTAATGTTAACTGCTGATTCTACCATCTACTGTACTGCACAATAGTTTTGGTTTAGTCATAGTGACTGTATAGTCATTGATTTCACCTGACATGTGCTAATCAACACAGATACCTAATCAGCCAATCACATGGCAGCAAATCAGTGCAATTAAGTATCTAGACATGGTCAAGAAGACATGGCACATCAGCTTGGCATGGTTGTCTACTTTGCCGCTCCTGTCAGCTAAGAACAGGAAACTGAGGCTCACCAAAATGAAAGAATACTGGAGAAATGTTGACTGGTCTGATAAGTCTTCGTTGTGCTGCAACATTCCGATGGTAGTGTCAGAAACTGCCATTAAAGTGTTCATCCTGCCCGTCCAGAGGTTCAGGCTGGCAGTGGTGGTGTAATAGTGTGGGGATATGTTTTTGCCACACTCTGGGCCGCTTAATACCAACTAAGAACTTAAAACAAACAACAGAATTAGAATGTATAGAACAGAGTTTGAATGAAAGCAACAGAATTCTAAAACAAACAATAGAATTTGAAGAAAAAGAGTAGAATTAGAATGAAAACAAAAGCATTTGAATGAAAACAACGGAATCTCAATGAAAAGAACGGAATTAGAATGAACAGAACAAAGTTTGAATCAAAACAATGAAATTTGAATGAAAACAACAGAATTTGAATGAAAACAATGGAAGTTTAAATGTCATAATCTACCTGAGTATTGTTGCTGACCATGTCCAATCCTTTATGGCCACAGTGAACACATCTTCTGATGGCTGCTTCAAACATGTCACGAAGTTCAAATCATCTCAAACTTGTTTCTTGAACACAACAGTGAGTTCACTCTACTCAAATAGCCATCACAGTCACCAGATCTCAATCCAATAGAGCATCTTTGGGGATGTGTTGGAACGGGAGGTTCACCTTATGGATGTGCACTCAATAAATATGCAGCAACTCTGTAACGCTATCATGTAAATCTGTTACCGAAATCTCTGAGGAATGATTCCAACACCTTTTTGAATCTATGCCATCTAGTATTGGTTAGAAAGCTTTCCAGCGTTTGAATTGTTTGTGCATCCTTATCGTTATTAAGTTATTGTTCCACTATTCAGTTTAATACTAGCTTTTGCCTGTAATGGAGATAAAAATCAACCTTTAAATCCACTATTCTTACAAATGTCCTTCTCTGCTCCTCTTTTTCAATCAAGCGGCCAAAAACAACAGTTCATGCAGTGGTCATATGACACTGTAGCTGCTCTCTCGTGTGACTGTTCTCCTCTACGCCTACTTACATAGTGAAAGTAAGTATGGGGGACAGCAGTCACTGAACTGGACCTCCTGATCATGTTGGTGTCTTTTGGAGCATTTTTAATGGAATAACCATAAATAATGGCTTGCTGTGTGGTAAAGTCTGTGTGTGGTAAAGTAAAAAAGTTTGTGCTTCAGTTTGTCAAGTGAAAGTCTGGGATCTTATTAGTCAGCTACATTGCACCATTATAGTGTTTGAATGTGTCCATATTGGTTCATTCTTGTCTAAATGTGGTGACATCTGACTCAAAAAAAAGATCAACAATGAGCTTTCAAAACGCTACAAGCACATCAGTGATCTCACAGTGACTGCGTCCAACTTTAATACACAGTCTGTGGTATAGAGTTAAAAATATGATGAACATGAACACCTGAAAAAGAAAGTGTGTTTGTTTGGAGTCGAAGACGAAGGCGAAACTTCGCCATTACATAACTGGACGAATGTTTTGTTTTTGTTTTTATGTTTTAATGGTCGTTATTTAGTTAAATCTGAATGCAGACATGATACAGATCATTTTAGATACTGACTGACTGACACTTTTTCAAGTATATAATTATCAGTGCTAAATAAATGTCTAAAAAACTCTTAAACCCCACTCACAGCACTTAGCTGAGTCACCATGTTTTAGGTCTTCTTCAGTGTCAAAGTAACTCATAAATAGTTGTTATTCCATGCAGTGGCACATATGAATTAGGTATGATCAATTCAGCATACTTAATTCTCAAAACAAGGATTAAATATAATGGGCCCCAAAATGAGGCCAACAACTCACTGAATCCAGAGCACTTCATTAGCTCCAATTTCCAGTTATGGAAAGAAAAGAGGAAGGAAAACATCTATCCATGGTGACAACTCTTATTGATCAATGCAATGTAATCTATACATACAGTGAAAGAGACAGTCAAAGAGACAGAAAGTCAAATCCCATTTTTCAAACCTGTTATCCTGCCTGAGTGTGTCTACAGCGATACAGCCTTCTCCTGTGTTTGAAAAATCTGTAGTCACCATTTAGCATTCAAATAAATATTCTTATCTAAGAGACATACACATTTCATTTTGTGTTTTTAAAGGAGTAAAACCGGCTCGTCTATTCTGTTATCAGCTGCTCCAGCAGGATGCAGGATACTTAAGACTGGGTGGAAAAAACAGAAAGTTAAAGCTAGTAGTTTCTGCTCCATGAAGTATATTTTAAATTAGCAAATCCCCAACAAAGCCGCATGCTTCATGACGACTGGGGGCCGCCAAAGATTGCATGTATTTAACTATGTTTATTGACTCAAATTTTACTTTTCTGTGTGTGTTTTTATGATAACAGTGAAAAAAATAGATTTTTATTATTTAAATGACAAAAGTAAGTAATCTGTGCTGTTGAGAGTTTTGTAAAATTCCACTATTCATCCTGCTTTTTACCCCTCTGGTCTCAAATACCTTCAGAAACAGGTGATTGTACATAGAGTACCTGCTAAACAGTACAAAACAAATCATTGACACACAAACACCTGAAGAATAAACCAAAACAATGAGAAATTAAAATGCTTCATACAGCTACAGCTATGGATTTATCATAAAGGCGCCCATTTCACAAAACGCAGGCTTGTTTGATTAATTAAATTGATATTAAACAGAGCTCTGAGCACAATTTTCAGTGTGGATCTTCTGCTTGGTATTAATTTTTCTACTGTGATAGCGCTGCATTTGCTAAAGGAGGAATTTGTATATTTGTTATACCACTAAATGTTATGACATCAGTGCATCTGCGCTGCTGGCATTTCCTGTTTTTGTGAAATGACTTACAATAAAGACAGAGCACTCTCGAGAGTCTGTAATACCAACTTTTATTGTGCAGTCTGAAAACATTCCATGCATTTGCTTTGAAATGAACATCTCTGAAGCAACCCACTGTAAATTTACAGCAGATGAACTACTGGAAACAATTCCCAAGTTCCTGGTTGCTAACGGCGGCATTTTGCCTGTTTGAGTTTTAGGTCTTGATTCCATTTTTTTTGCCTCTCTGTCGATTAGCAAACACTTTTCAAGGACAACCGTGCCATCTGTGCAAAAAGTTAGTCATGTTTTAGAAAGAAAAAAAGAAACACTGAATGAATTCACTTAATTTCAGTTCATCTTTCCTTTCTTGTGGAAAATAAATGTCTAATGCAGAGACTGAGGCACAAATTTGCAGCCTTCTGGCATCAGGCGAGAGCAGCGCGAGATGGAGAAGAAATACTGACAGCAGAGCTTCTTGCAATCACCAAAATCTGTTTGTGTGAGGCTGTTTGCACTAAAAAAAAATGTGTTGATGCATCGGTTTTTGTATTTTTACCTTGCTTAGTGCTGTTGTTTTCTAACTATGTTTACACAGTCGCCTCAGTTGCTTTGCACAGTGCCTTCCCTTTGACTACAGCGCTTGTTTTTTAACCTCGTCTGATGACAAGTGTTAGACGTGGCTTTTAGTGCTTTGTACACAGGGATGTTGCTTTGTATTCTTTTTGGCTAATTATGTGTCTTTTAGCTTAAATAAAACGTCCATGCTCACTTAGTAGTCTGAGTAATCTAGGAACTGACAACTACTGATTGGTCAGTCTATGTCCCTGCAGCTACAACATGCCTGTCACTTCATTTAGAATTCACGGGGAAAACCTGAACTAACAATTTGTGCTGGCAGCTCTAGAAAAGCACAGGAAGCATCTCCTATTTGTGTAGCATCTTTTAACATGAACCCTGAATCTCCTAAAAGACTAAAAGGAAAGCTTCTCCCTTTCATCACATAAATCATCGCCTCTGTGCTGAGCTGGAAACACATTTGTCATTCTCCGTTTCAGACCATCCGATCACTTTGTCAGTGCTGTTTCCTTCCTCTAAAGAGAAGGAAACGGGAGTATTAGATCCCTCTGGTGCAATGATGTTCAGGTTACACTTAGAGGAGGTGTGTGCGTGTGTGTGGATATCAACTCATACATAACAGTACAAATGAACAATTGAAGCCAACTGAAAAATTGTGTTTAGTCCATTTCTACTCTGCTGCTCCGTCCAATTGAGCTGCACTGATGTGAGGTGGTTTCACTTAGCATGCCGATGGGAACAATGAGGGATTTTGGCTCATTCATCTTCTGTGTGTCGAAGAAAACCACAGAGGGCATCACGGGACTGGTGCACTCTGTGCATATATATGCATGACATAGATGTGTATGTGTGTGTGTGCCACCATCATTGTAGCAGGGATTCATCCGTTACACCGATTGAGCCAAGAAATGTGATGTCTCCAGCCGCTCTTCCACCATCGCTGAAAATCAGGGGACAGAAAACAGGCTTGTTTTACTGTATTGAAGCCCTGCCAGTCCCCTGTCAGGGGGTTCATTATACTGAGACAGAGATGCAAGGCCCTATAAAGTGAAGGCATTCCTTATTATAGAGCACAGTTAGGAGGTTTCAGAGTCTTGTAAGTCAAGGCTGGAACCAGCTGCAGAACTCACAGATAATGTCAGGCCAGTCTCCGGTGATAACAGGTTGAGAATTACAGCCACGGATACCTTTGTAGTTACGTAAGCGTGTTTTGAAAAGCTCAGGGTTCGCAGGTTTGTGTCTCTGTGGTTTCTGCTTTGAAATGTTGCGCACGTACAGTAACACGGGGTAATTTATTCCAATCGTTTTCCGTCCAAAAGAAAAATGAACAGAAAGAAATAACTGGATTTATTGAGAGCTGTCATGCATACAGGGATCATATAACCTTTCATAATTCCCAAGTGTGATTGCAAGTGGTAGAAAAAAAATGCTTGCACATTTTAATAAAAGAAAATAATACTGGGGTCATTCCTCATATCCTCTGACAGATCTGTTCCTTAGGCAGCTGAGACAGCTGGGAGGACTCGGATGTGTGGCAGACATTTTTTCTCTTCATACCCAAAGGAAATTTTAACTTTGAACTCAGCTTGTGGATTGTATTATTAATGCAGATCATGTACACAGCCACGGCAGTTTGTAGCACAGGCTATGAAATTTGTCAGCTGTTGTAATTTCTTTTGTAATGATCCTGGAGAGAGAGGAGAGCAGAAAACAGCAGCAGCAGCTCTGCACTGCACACCCACCTTACCTCAGACACCACTGAAGGGTCACTGGGATACGTGAACCACAGCGGGCCACGGTTGAATCTTTGCCTTCTTATTTTTATCTCTCGCTTATTTGTCTCCAGGGACTCTGCGTGGTTTGCAGGTGTGCTTCCCCCCCCCACCAACAATAGAACGACTCTGGCGGCCTTCTCTCTGGCAGCGTACGACATCGCTCCACCATTTTTGTGAAAATATGTTTCACATTCTGTTTGCAGAGCGGTCAGATTGTCCAATCAATGAATCCAGTTGCTGTATTTAAATGCCAAGCTGTAAGAGACAGAAACGATCCCTAGAGAAGTCATTTAGGGCTCGTCGGCTTGATGAGCCGCCTCCCTCTGAATGCCAAGAATGCATAAACTTGTTGGAGACATAATCTGGAAAAGTTAGGGTTCCTCGCATCTGAGTACCTCTTGAGGGTTTCTCTGAATAGCGTGGTGTTGCCGCATGCCTCCTTGCTTCACTTCACAGGCAACTCATCATCCACCAGCAGCCTGACCTAGATCCTGCCATCCCTGTGCTCAGTTCGTATACATATTCATTGGGCTCTCTTAATCATAAGACAGCCCCTTGAGCGGAAGAGAAAACTCTCTAATTAGTTGCTATCATCCGATGGCAGCTCATTGGGCTCCGTTTGTCTTGCCTGTCACATGTTTTTGTCACTGTGTGTTGGTGCGGTTGTTTCGAGGCCGGTTGTCGTCTGCCATAACTGCGGTCACTTGCAAAATAAGGGTTATGATGCACCTGAAATCCAATTACAAGTATGTTGAGGCACGCTTGATACTGTCTCTTCAGTAGTAGTAGTAGTAGTAGTAGTAGTAGTAGTAGTGCTTCAGAGACTCCACCACGTGACCGTCATAATGGAAAGGCTAGGGTTTGTAGCTGCCTACTCTCAGAGAAATCCATGAAGGGTGCTCAGCTTCTTCAGAGTGTGTTACTCTTCTCTCCTTGTCCAGAAACCTCCAGAGTTTTCTGTGTAAATAAGACCCTGGATTTAATTTAGCTTAATTGGTTTTAATATGTATCTTGGGCCCTCAGATCATGAGTGGACACATCCAGTGCAAGCGTTAATGACCATCAAGCTGCCTTGTGAATCAGTTACATAAGCCACTTCAGTAATCCTCCTTGTCCTGACCCCACCCTAACAATGATACTGTAAAAATGTCCGTCTTGTCTTGTGCCCGCTAGCAAGTTGCAAATGACTTTGTCCAGCGAGCAGTAGCTGGAACGGGTCATGCTAAATAAACTACATGCTTGGTTCACAAGGAACAGTTGAAACAGTACTTTTGTGACAGTCTTTGTGTTGTGATTCCACGACTGAAATACAGGGACACTGAGATAGGATTAATAAACAAAAAATGAGCTTTTAAGGACCAATGCAACAAAATCCAGAAACAAACTAAGTCCAAACACTGATCCAGGATTCGTAAGGAGCACAAAATGTAAGGGGAGAACAAACCAGACAGAAAACAGGCAAAGTGGCATCTAACAGGGGGAGAAACAAGACCCTGAAAGCCCAATGGACTCAGGTGACACTATTAAGAGAGGCAGACAAGTCAGACAGTCATTACCACAATAAAATAGGAAGTCACAGTGAGGAAAGACAAGAAAACTAACATACTGGTTAAACAGAAAAGGTCAAATACAAGGAAACCCTCAGAAAGCAACACACAATGTCCATTAAATTAAAAACAGGAGCCCAAACTCAAATACTAGACCTCGACTTTCTGGTGGAAGTGATACTGAAAGCAAAGAAATCTACGTATACAATCACATTTTAAAACCAAGTGTAGGCAGGGTCTTAGAGCTGAACTTTAACCAGTCATATCAGTGCTACATCCAGTGGATTGCATCACACTGTTAAGTTCTGTGAAAAATTCAAACCACAGTGTGTTTCTGGGTCTGTAAAGCTTGTAATGTGGCGCATTATTGGAATAAATGTGACACTGAAACAAATAAAATTTGCAAATAAGAAAAACAAATTAATAGAACAAACTGAGGGGGGGGTTGTCTTGGAGGATGTTAACATCCTTCTTCCCTAAAGTCGTGGAATTTACGAAAGAAGCAACAATAGAAACAGCAGAGGCCGAGCTGAAAATGTACTCGAAGCATCTTCATAGCATTCTTTGTAACATCCTCTGTGTTTAAGTGTCGTTGTCCGTCAAGCTATATCTGTGTGACATTTTTCAACCACAGATTATTACAAATCATACCAGACTGGTTTTAATTTGATGTGTAGCACTTCTCTGGTTAAGAAAATGAATTTGACATGTAAAACTGCTTGAGTGCATCTTTCAGTTGCATATCATGGAGGACAAACCACCTTCCAGGAAGCTCAGGTGTGCAAAAGATGAGACACAGACGAAGAGGATGGAGACAAATACAATTCTCAACAAAAGTCAAAACACTCAGAAAGAACTACACTGAAATGTGGTGAATAAAAGAGAGCAGTTCTCCTATCAGCCTAAAGTTTGACAGAAACAGACGTGTTAGAGGGCTTAATGAAAAAAAAATCCTAATATCTTCAAAGGCTGCAAAAGTTAAAATGCCAGAAAGACAAACAAAGCTGACGGCTTCTTGTTATTTTCTGATGAAAGAATTCAAAAAGAAAAAAATAAACACACAAGTTTGTGTGCTTCTTATATATGTGAGGACATCAATCCCTGAAAGAAATGAATCCACTCTTCAGTTCCCTTCTTCTCCAAAGAGTTTTTTAGCATCTTTAATCTCTTTCCCAATTTTTATCATTTCGGTTCACTCTCGCCTCTCTTCTTTGCATCGTTTTTGCCATTTGCTATCCCATACAACACCTTCCTACTTCCAGATTGCAGAAACATTAGCCAATTGAACGTAGTGGATGTTTTGGCCTCTGGAGAGGAAGATCTGTCTTCCAGGAATTGGTGAAACCCTAAAACGTTGCTAAAAAGAGAGTTAATATTGTACTTTAAATACTAAATCTCATGTGGGCAAAAATTCAACCACAAATGATCATTTTACCCATCAAGTTTTGGGGGTTTTTAAGGCTCTCCGGTGGACTGTCTGTCATTGTCTTAAAATAAAAAGACCCTCAAACCTCAAATAGGCTGCTTACGATACAAAACACAACGAAACCTGCCCCAAAGAAATATTGAGCGGAGACGGTTTCTATCTCAGAATGAATCTTACAAAAACAGAAGTGCAATAAAACATGCGCATACACACTTGTCACTATTTGTCATCGTCCACAAAGCTGCTTTTTCTTGTCAGGGGCTGAATTGTTAGAAATTCCTGCCTGCCCGCATCCACGGCAGACGTTACTGTATCCAGTGGAAATCAATGAAATAAAATGAATTGAATTACTTTGGAGGCTGGGAGCCTGGGAGAAATGTATCATCTGCTGAATTATAGTCCACAGCATCATCTACATTTTGCATTGCAGCGTCGTCGTGCCACAGCAGCACACTTGTTATCAGCCTGCTTCAGGATGCAAAGTGAAGGAAGTGCGGCTGTTCATCTTTAACAAAATCTGAATAATTTAGATGTTTGATAAAAATAAAATTGCCTTCAGTGGCACCATCACAGACTGGGCTACAACTTAAAGTGAGAGAAACGAGGGGCCTCCCACCCAGAGCACTTTCCAAAAGCATTTTGACCTCATCTATTTGTTCAGTAAGCACTGAGTCTATTCTCAAATGCTGCACCCATGTAGCCTTGTGCCCCTGCAGCGCCAAGAGGCAGGGATACTATTCTCTAGCACCCTGATCAAAGTTTGCTTTCCACTGTGGGTGGGAGGGACTTTTATCACAGTGTTTTCTCACAGCTATATTCATGCAAATTATTGCTCTTGTTCCCTGTGCACTGTGTGCAGAACGGCCGGGAATGACTACACAGAAAGAGTTATATGTGAACATTTGCTGTGTAAGGCTCACAACAGGTAACCACCAATGGCTCACTGAGGGGAAATAGCTGGATTCCTCCCACACAGAGATCAGACGCAGGTGCAATGGAGCACTGCTGAGCCAGAGGAGGACTAACAGTGCTGCACACATCCCTGAACATTATCAAGAGTGATCTGCTTGCTAAGTAGAAAAAAATCTGAAGAGTCCTGTGGTACGAGACTAAACACCACTGTGGCTGGTTGTTGTCTTTTTGCACTGCAGCAGCGTGCAGTGGTGTGAACTGTTTTTGGAGTGGAACCTGTATGTGTGTGACAGCATGATTAATGTGACTCCCCACCCTCGGTGTTATTCGACCCTCGTGGCTCTCACATATGGATAATGAGGAAAGCCTGCCTTGCCGGCTGAAGCAACCTCCTCCCCTGCTCTCCATGCATAGACCCTCTGGTGCAACCATCACAGCCAGAGGATGCTCCAAGCAGGATCTGCCATTATGGTTTTCCTCATTACAGGAGCAGCGTGATTTTTAAGAGTTGATGGGCATATGTGTGCACACAGGGGCCCAAGGAAGTCATTGCTGGCAGGCCAAAAAAATAAAGCACTCATCAGTGGAGAGTACTGGTAGCAGGCTTGCTGTGGACTCGTTAACGTCAACAGTCCCTTGAGCTATTCCTTACTACCAGCAGCTGCCACTTGACAACTTCCACTGAAATGACAGCTCGCTCGCCTCCGTCGTATTCCACAATCAAATGAGCGAAGAGGCGATGAAGTGAAAGGGACTCATTGCTTACTTACAGCGAATGCTTTTCTTCATTCGCACAATGTTTACAGTTTGTCCTTCACACTTTCCAAAATTTGATTGTCGCCCCCTTAGGCTAGGATTACAGAGTCAACACATTTACATTGCCATTGTACCTTCTGAGATGTCACACACATATAGAGTTCAGTGTCACATGTGTTTAGCATCTGTACACCGTAACTGCCTGTGAGTTTAAAAAAAAAGGGGGGGGGGGACTCTGAAAATCTTTTTCTGTTTCAACAAGTGTCTGGTAGAGTTCTTTGAGCTCCATAAACAGATAGCCTATATGGTAAAGCAGCGTTTCTGCACACCTTCAGCTCCTGCCACATTACTGCAATAAATCAGCTCACAACGCAAACTTCAAGTCAAGTTGGGGTTCTGGAGGGCACTCTGTCTGTGGGCTGGGGTTCTGGCTGGTGTGTTGCCAGGGTTGCAGGTTGGTGCATGCACTGGGGCCACGCCCAGAAGCCTTCAGTGCACTGGTTGAACAGGGAGGGCCCTTTAGCTGCCAGGGAGGTTTTTACCATCTTTTGCAGGTGCTCTCTACCCTTTAGGAGACCACTCTGCAGGCGGGAGATCGATGGACGCAACCTGGGAGTCTATTGTCTTATTTAGTCCAGGAGTTGACAGAATGTTGGGTGGGTGTAGTTTTCCATGATACCACCACACATGCAGGGTGTGCAGGTGCAGGTGCATCACTGAGGTGCAGGGGAGGGCCTCCTTCTCTGTGCCCTCATGGCCGTCTGTGTCTTAATTTTACTCCACAACTTAGACACTCTCATTACTTACATTCTCATGACAAGTACATATAGGGCACTGGGAATGGACACAACAAACAACGTTCGGAGGGCTTGTTCATTCATTCAGCCAACAATGTGGTGCTGGTGCCCCCATTGAGGGTTCTTGGGAGGGTCCATGCTGATGCCAGTTGCTGTCTGGCAGGAGCTGGCCGTCTGGTCAGGGTCTGGGCTGGTGGCTGCTCTGTTGCTGCAAGCACCGGGACTGTCTGCTTGTTTCCACCCCAGAGTGAATGGGACCATTACTGGGTGTGGGGGCTGATTGCCCCTCTGGGGGTATTGGTGCCTGGACCTGGGAGTATAGAGTGTGTATGAGGAGTGTGAGTATGGAATCCATTTCTATGTGTCTCTCACTTGAGTGTTTGTGTGAGTGTTTGTGTGCATGAGGGTGGGAATGCATGTTTGTGTCTGTGTGTGCGTGTTTGTCTATGTCTGTGTCAGCTCAGGTCTTAAACTCCCCCTCCCTGTTGTAGATTCTCTCCTTTTCTTTGTCTATCGCTCTTTTTCTCCTCTATTTTTCTCTCCCTGTCCTCTCCTTCCATTATTAACTTTTCCCTCCTTTTCCACCCCCAGTATTGTCCGTTATGGTTGTAATAATCCAAAATAAAAAATCCTTTTTTTTTCTTTTTTTTGGCCTGTCCCGTTTGGCTCTTTTGCCCTCAGAATTGTTGTCTAAAGGCAAAGAAAGATGCCCAACGGATTTACTTTACCAAATTGACCATCCCAGCCTTGCCGTAATGGTCCATTTGATTCACCTTTTATTGTTTATTTTATTTTCACTTACTGAATACGGGACAGACTTGACTGGGGGAAAGAAGGGGAGAAAGAAAGAGGGAAAGAGAAACAGCTGAGAAGAGGGACGGGGGAGAAGGGCAAAAGACAAAAACCAACAGAACGGGCAGAGAAAAAAAAATGCATATATCAATCACCTGGATCACCTGCTGAGAAAGAAAAAAGAAAACAAGCAGAAGAGAACAAGAGTAATAGAATAAACAACATCACAATGATATATGGGAATATGACAGTAAATACTAAATATTAAACATTATTGTGCAGCACATAAGATCAACAGAACACAGTGTGCTTTGAGGTAGGAGCCAAAAAGGGTGTAGTTTGTGGGTGTGATCACCCGTGTGTACACCTGTGAGCATGGACGCGCTTGTTTTTTTAAAAGGTTCCTTCATGTAATGATCTGCTAGAGGGTGTGGGGGGCCACAGCCCCGTCCTCCAGGGCATGAAGCAGGTGTGGAGGAGATCAAAACTCCAGACATCCAGAGGCCCCCAGAACACAAGAGACCAAGGAAGACCAACAGAGGGGCAGCCGCGCCACTGTCCCAGAAAGAGCTGAGGAGAGTCCCAGATGAGGGCTCACTCAGCAGCCGCGGAGCAGAAGCCAGGGGGAGTTGCAGTGACGCGCCCGTGAGCTCCGCCGGCAGCCAGCTGTGCCTGAGTGACCCCACCTCCGAAGTGGCCCGAGCGAGCCCCAGGCTCCAGGCCCCGATAAGCGGCCGCCAAGGAGTGAGCCGGTGTGCACCTGGACGCCCATCCCCGGACACAAAGAACCACCAACGCACCGATGTCTGAGGGAGTCCGCCACTGGCAGGGGAAGTGGTGGTAGGGGGAGATAGGCCTCCAAACCTTGGAGGGCCTGAGATGTCCCCAGAGAGGTGGCGCCTGACACCCAACCTGACATATAGACACAGAAATACAGGCACACACAGACACAAACATCCATTCCCACCCTCATGCTCTCATATGCACTTACTCCACACTCAACCAACGTGGAGACAGACATAAAGAGACGCTGTACACACGATCACACTCCCCAAGCGTACTCTACAAACCGGGTCTAGGTGCCCCCGCCCCTGGAGGGGGGAACTGCACCCAGACCCAGGTGGTGTTTCCCTTTTCCCTGTGGTGGGGGGAGGCAGACCGCCCCAACTCCGCAGCAGCAGGGAGGCCCCACACTCCAGACCGCAGCCGGACGGCCAACTCCTCCTCCTAGCCCCCCCGCTCCAGCAGGTCGCAGAGAATGGGGGTGAGAGAAGACTCCAAACCTCCCTCCACCCGCTCATTGTAGTGTTGATGCATGTGTGTTCTAAGGTGCAATTAAAACCCAGGAGGGCTTGGAGCTACCTGCCAGAGAGCAGCAGGTAAGCGCATGGTCCCTCCTGCTAGCCCTCAATGTCTACGTGTATTTAAAATTGAGAGGTGGGCAACGATGCCAGGGGTGGGGTGTACACCCTGATGGTACTTTGGACTCCGTGTATCGTGCCCACCCCCAAGATCCTACATGTATGTGTAATGAGAGTGTGAGTAATGTGAATGTCTAAGTTGTGGGATAAAATTGAGGCAGAGGCAGCCAGAAGGGGACAGAGGGGGGGGGGGGGGGGGGGGTAGCCTCCTCTGCACCCTGGTGACATACCCCTACTCCAAGGTCCTGCATGTGTGGGTGGTTGTGGTGGAGCGGGAAGAGGGAGGCAGCTGGAGATGGGGAGGGAAGGAAGGGAGGGGCAAGTGACCCCTCCCTGGGGCCAGCTCCCCCGCTGACCCCAGTAGGCACCCCCATACTCCGCGACCCGCCAGGGAAAGGGGGCCCAGGCCCATCCAGACCGGGGCCCAGCGCAGCAGCGCCTCCCGGCCCCACAGAGCCCGGGACAGTCCACCCAACCCCACCACAGAGAAAACTGCACCCACCCCACCATCCACTCATCTTCAAGACTACATAAGACAATAAACACCCAGGCTGAGATCTTCCTCCACCCTCCTGTATCTCCCCCTCCTGCAGAGAGAGCCCCTGAGGAGAGGAAAGCTCCTGCGAGATGTGACAATCTTCCCCACCAGTTGAAGAGCCCCCCAGGTGGCTCAATGCACCGGCGGCACCCTGCTCCAAAATAAAAAATCCTAATAAAGTTTTAATCAAATATGACAATCAAGTGGACCATTATAGCGAAGGCAGTAATGCTCTACTTGTGAAAGTAACTCTGTCAGTTTTTAGCCTTCAGACAACAATTCTGATTACTACAATGCCAGACAGGACAAGGGGGGCAGGGGGGAGAGGGAGAAAGGAACTTCTAGCAGATGCACAAATATGCTGTGTGTGAAGCGAACACGTTGCGAGAATGAGAAATGTCTTTGCATATGCAGAAACTTCCTTTTGAAGCAACATCCTGTCATCGCCGTTTACATGAGCTGGCATCATCATCAGTCACTGTTTCATCAGCATTCGATGCAAATAATGTTTGTTTGGATAACATCCGTCTGAGGAACCGTATTGCAAATGTGTGAAGATGAGCTAGCAAGGCACAGATGCTATACACTCATCTCACACTGAACGTTAATGCCAGCAGGGTTTTGGTATGTGTGCGTTCACAGTGGAACTCTTGAATGTGAACTAAGTCTATCAATATGCTTTCCATAGTCATTTCATATTGAAGCATGCTGCTAAGGGGCAAAAAAAAAGGTGTGGAACATAAAGTGTTGCATCATATCAAGCTTCAGCAAAATCTAATGTTGTAGTAGCATGATAGTATGTTTTATACATTAACATATCCAAAATAGAATACAATGACAATACATCTCATATAAATACTATAATAAAAAAAAGGAAATCGTGTTGTTGGTGGTGTTAGTTAAAAAAAAGAAAGAAAAAGAAAACCACTTCAGAAGGGGTCACTTTGAATCTGATGCCAGCAACACGTTCCAACAACGTTGGGAAAGGGCTGTTTATCCCTGTGCTGCATCAACGCTTCTTTTAACAATGCTCTGTAAACTGGTGGAAATTGAGACCAGCTGTGTTTTTGAAAGTGAAGCTTTTTCTTCAGATCAGCAGTTCAGAGCCTCCTTTGTTTGTATTTTGTTTCAGCCGATTCTGAACCCACTGTGGAGCAGTGTTGTACTACACGGAGAAGGTGGTTTGATTTTGTCTCGTTTGCTTCAAATGGACTGCTGGGTTTTTGTTTCTGTACAGTGCTGTGCAAAAGTCTCGATTTACCCCTCATTTCTTTATACTTCCCAAGGAGCCAGACTTTCTTGTAACCTTTAGTCCTGAGCAATAGTTCTCCAGGCGTTTTAGAGACAAAACCAGTGTTTTGTTTACACATAGCACACAACTTAGCAAAGAACCAATTTTAAATTGCGTCTTTATGAACTTTGTAATGAAACTTGTCAAAGATAGCACTGTTTGGCAGGCATGAAACTGTATCATTGCACCAACAAGGTGATTCTTAAAGAGCTCTTTGCTGCAAATTTGGCATATATCAGCATGGTGTGCAGTGTGTCCTTAAGTAATTGAGGAAGACAGACAAGTGGAGGACAAAACAATATGTGTATATCTACAGCAGGTGAACAGTGTCTGACAGTCATGTCCTTAAGATCCAACAAAGATCTGACACAGGACCTCAACTGTACTTAAGCAGTGCGATATCAGCTTAAGAGAAAACAGAACAAAAGGCGTCTGAAGAAGAGCTTTAAATGTCCTTCAGTGAACCTGAAGGCTACTTAAAGAAATTATGAGAACGCTTACTTAAGAGAGCTCAGGCTGTGTTGAAGAATAAAGGTGGTCATACCAAATATTAACTTTCAAGCTTGTTAAACGCCATATGGTAAACCAGGGGTAGGCAGATCCAGGCCTCGAGTGCTGGTATCCTGCAGGTTTTAGCTCTATCCTTGAGCCAACACAGCTAATTAAAATGGCTAAATTACCTCCTCAACATGTCTTGAAGTTCTCCAGAGGCCTGGTAATGAACTAATCATTTGATTCAGGTGTGCTGACCCAGGGTGAGATCTAAAACCTGCCTGGAGTTCGACACCTCTGGCATACAGACAGGAGCAAATGGGGATCGAACCACCAACCTTCCAATTAGTAGGTGACCTGCTCTACCTCCTTAGAATTGCTAGAATTGTGCAAACCCTGTTTTTGTCTTATATACTGAGTTTCCATGTATGTTTGGACATTTCAATAAATCGTTGTACATATTTCCCATTTTCCTAGCAAAAAATAAAGATATGGAGGGGGGGGACTTAAGAGTTTTGCACAGCGAGGGGTTGTTTTCTTTGCAAAGCAATCAATAAGAAAAAGCTTCGTGATGCTGTGTAGCCATTTGAACTGCACATTAGTGTTTTTTATTAATGCAGTGCTGTATTGGTGGCGCATTATTGGTTTTCAGTCTTGTTCCTTGTGTGCAGAAATTTATCCAGGTTCTCTGAATCTTTTTTTGTTATTATCTACTCTGGGTGATGAAAGTCCTTATTTGCTTCGCAGTTTTGTGTTGCAAAATGTAACCTTTAAATAGCAGAACTATTTGTTGAAACAGTCTTTCGGCAAATCAGAGAGGGGTGAAGCCTTCCTCGTCATTACTTCTAAAAGATTCAGCTTTTCTTGTATAATCTGGTATAATCACCCAATCATGTTTGGCCTACTGACCTGTTTGCCATCTCACTTAATTACCTCTGAGATGTTCCACCAGGTGTTTTTTCTTTCTTTTCTTATTTTAAGCATCAAACAGCCTTACTAAAGGTCTAAAGGACTTCTAAAGAAAAATGCTTCCATGTAAACATGGTAATGCTGTCTTTATACTGCTTTCAATTAAATATAGAGTTCGAGTGATTTGCAGAACATTTATGTTGTGTTTTTGTTTACATTGTATATCACTTATATTTAATTAGAGCTGTTGAAAATACACTGGTTGACAAGAATTGGATGAGAAGATTATTCTTAACTTTCATGTCTGTCTATTCCAAAAAAGTCAAGTTTAGCACATGCATGCACATGCACACAGGAGGAATGACAAAGTGGCCCAAAACCATTCTCACCCACACAAATCAATAAAGAGTAGATGATGAAACAAACAAGATTAAATGCAGTAATTAGTGAGCTTGGAAGGAAGATTTTGCAATTGTTGGACGGAGCCGGTGTAGCTGTTCTAATCTCTGTGCTTAGATAAACTAATCCCCTGCGTGTTACATTTATCACAGGCTACAGAGCAGGAAAAAGAAAGTCAAATTATTCCCATAAATCACAGAAACATATCTGGAGCTGCTTGCTGCTTTCTCCTTACAACAGCACTGTGACAGCAAAAACTGTATTCTGTGAATATTTCAATGAAGAGAGAACACAGTCAGAGAGAAACAGAAACAGTAAACATCCTGTAAGCGAGCATGCTTTTTTTTGCCATGGGGTGAACTTGCAGAGAAGAAGAGTGACACAGGGAGTGGGCTGAATCTGCAGTAAAATCCTTCACAGTCCAATTAACAGCAAGAATTTCCCCACAGCTTTTGCAGCACCGCCTCGCCAAAATGTTAATGTCGGGGCGGGGTTCTGCTTCTTATTACTTCTTCTACAAGGTTGCATAACGACTGAAGCCTCAGTCACACACACACTGACTGAAACAGGCACTCGTGTCTAAAAGTGAACACATCTGTAAAAGACACACACAAAAAAGCACCTGCAGGAAAACACGGACAACATACGTGGCCTCTCCTCTGTTTGGGCCACTTGACAGACATATTGATGGTGACATTTCAAAAAGGGCACTCCACATCTCCACATCATGACTGAAATATAGGTGTGTTTTCTTTAATCTTTTGAGAGCCTCTGATATTATACACACACATACACAATCAAAGTTCAGAGGTTTGGTTCTTTGCACACTGCCGAGTCAAGCAGAGGAGATTTGAAAAGAAAGAATATCAATGAGATTCGCCCCCTGAGATAAATGTGCCTTCTTGTCACGCATGTCCTTGCATAACTGCACCCCTACCTGATATCTCATGCAGAGTGTGTGTGCTCGCAGGAGAAGCCGGTGTCGCGGCGCCAATAACAGTGTTTTCACGGGGATTTAACCTGTCAGGAGGACTGAATGATAACCCCATCACAGACTTGATATCATGTGCACATATACACACACATTGGGCTCGGAGACAAAGAAGGGCATCTGCAGGAATAAACACACTGACAAGTCAAAGAGTGAAAAATGCAGCTGTGGATTTCCTGGTGAAGTTTTCATATCAAATGAAAACCAGTGTGACTGAAGATTTTGTAAATTAATACATCAACTTGGAAGTTTTCTGAAGCCAGTTCCCTTCAAAAAACAACACACCACGAAGGATTTGTTTAAAATACTCTTGGGTTCAAGATCAAAAGATGGCACAGGAATAGCCTCCTCTGGGAGGAAGGTATGATCTATATTGAGCTGTTCTCTTTTGTGTAAAAGCCCTGTATGTAAATGCAAATGTGTGAACAGTGAGGACAGTCTGTTCCTTGTCTGGCTGTTTGTTCGGGTGGACTTATGGGGGGGGGGAGCATTGCACTCTTAATCAATCCTCTGTGCATAGACTGTAATAAGTAAGCTCACTCACTTCAGTCAGTACACTTAATGGCATACTGCCCCCTCTTGGACACTGATATTAAAGGTTTTTGGGGGGTTTTCATCAAAGAATAATCACTTTCAGTCATTTTCTGTGCTTTTATTTATTCTCTTTGTGCACAATGGCAGTCTGTTTGTAGTGTTTGGGTATAGAAAAAAAATCTCATTACTGTGACGCCAGACACACATTCCAAGAGCTGTAACCATAGCCGATGCCTCAGTTATCCCAAAGGTAGTGATGCGGGGTTGTTTGGGCGGTGTGGAGAAAAAAATTTGCTCTTTTCTCTGTTTGAAATAACAAGATGTGTCTAACTGAGGTCTGGATCAGCTCCTGCTTTCTGCTGCCAAGTCATGCCGACTCTACAGAGAAGGGATAAAAGAAGATTGGCCTCAGAGCCGGCTGGACGAGCATCCATGGAGCGGCCGTGGCGTAATGAGGGAAAGAAAACATTAATGGAGGGGTCAGGCGTCAGGGAGGAGAGGATAACATTTGGGTTGTTTCCTGAACACGAGCTGTTGCTGTGAGCGAAACACAAAAAAATGCGACTGTTCCATCTCTTGTTGTGGGCAGAGCTGCAACCATTACAGCACCTGCACTGAACTCACACGGCTCGTTATTTTAAACAGTGTCTGCAAAGAAACAAAGGCACGCTAGAGCAGGGTCAGGGCGACTGATACAACAGAAGGAGGTGTTTAGAAGGATATTACTGTACTCACAACCTCAGAGACATTAAAATGAGGGAAGTAAGGGAAAACTAGAAATGCACTCAGAGACTGGCTAGTCTTCTATAACAACCCCGCAGCATACTGATTGAAGAGGTTTATTAAACTGAATACTAAGTAGAAGACCGTCTTATTATTCTCCCCCCAACCAGCATCAATGGGCTGCACTTTCCTCTGGGCTAGTCATAAAAAAAAAACAGGGCCCGAGTTTAATATTCAGATGAAATCATCTTCATATTTAATTGGCACTGGCATAGAAAGCTAGTGTAGTGTGGTGAAAACTGGTTGTTTGTCATGAATCCAAAGTCCAGGAAGAAAAAGTCTCTTTTTTCTTACAGTCAGAAACCGGAAGATGACACATACAACATTAGTGTTATAGTGAAAAAAAGGAAAGAGTGTGATGATGACAGAATATCTGGCAGGTTTTCCAGAAAACATTATGACGCACTCTTCTCTAAGTCACACCAGCAGACTTTAATCACATCAAGGAATAAGCATGTCGCTCATTTGATGAAAGTTGGCCATAAACGTAATAAAGCTGCCGAGGTTATTAGAAGTGCCACAGGCCATTTTACAACAGCTCACACACCTTATATTGGATTATAGGGAGAAATATGATGAACCAAGATAGTAGAACTTGCCCATTTACAAAGGACCGGAGGAGGTTTAATGGCTTGTGACTGAAGCCATTCATACACATTAATTCCTACAGCAATGACAACCTGCAGTGTTTTTCTGAGCCCTCTGGAAAATCTCTGGCATCGTTTAACAAGGGCAGCAACTCAGTTGTCTGCAAAAATGAGCCAAATGCTGACTGTATACACAATATGTCACAGTATGTTTTTTTAAAAATCTGTAAGTAAGTATTTAGTTGTTTGTGGGTTGCACATATGTTTAGAGCAAGGACGTCAAACTCATTTTACACCACGGGAGACATTCAGCTCACTTTGATCTCACGTGGGCGGGACCAGTGAAACGGCATCATAAAGATGAAAAACTTCCCTGTAGTTATAAAGCTTTACTTGTTTCACTGCTTTATTGTGTAAATAGTGGAAAACAGGAACTTTTCTGTCATTTATTCGTTTATCTATTACTTAGTTACTTTGGTGTGGTATGAATGGTTGGGGGAGGGGGGGTTCTTCAACAGGAAAAGCTGTAAAACTAATTTTAATACAATTTAAAGTTGAAAGTCTATGCATTCCTTCACATTTACCAAAACCATCTAGTTGGAGTGTGTTTCGGGTGGATTCTGGTCCGCAGGCCTTATGTTTGATACCCCTGTGTTTGGATTCCTGGCATTTATAAGCTGTTGAAGAGGCAACCAAATTAAAAAACAAAACTCCTAACACTAATGACTTATGAAATGATTTCCCATTATTGTCCTTTTGTTAATTACCACACTATATATTTGGGTTTTATGTGACATAGTAAACTGTATTGTTGCATGATCCACTTATCTTCTTAAGTAGAGGACAAACACACCAATATTTTCAAAGTTTCTAGCTGTCTGCTGGCTGTTTGGTGCTGAAAACTTATTTTTTCAGAACATTTGTGCCAAATGTGGCTGCCTGCACCTAAAAACGGTGTCATGAGGGTAACAGAACATAACAGAAAAACAATAACGCTTTCCAATAACAAAATAATCAACACTAAACAATCAGCCTTGAAATTGCTTATTTTCTGTAATTGGTTATTTAGTGTAGATGAATGAAAAAAAGTTTCATTATATTACTTTTTCAAATGTTAGTGTCATAAGTGCTGGTAATAAGTAATTCAATGATAAAAATCCTAATTCTCTCCACCAGGGTCTCCTCCTTATCACTTCACTATCAAGGAGTCAGTTACTCACTTTAACCTGACAGACGGCTTCAGGAAGAGTCATGGAGATTGAAAAGTGCTTCCTCTTTATAATAATGAGCTTCCAGGAGCTTTGGAAAAAGTTGTATTGTTTTTCCCTAATCTAAAGTCACGCCGCAGTTTTGTTTTGAGGGATCCTTGGACGAACTGGCCTGGGTTTTGGAAATGAAATGTTTCCATTTTTAAATTTACATGATGCAGTATATCAAAATGTCTTCGCAAGTGATGATTTGCAGCATAATCTGTTGTATGAGGTACACAGAAACTCTATTTAAATGAACTCTAAGAGTGTGTGGATCAGCATAGGAATAAATGAGCTTTTTTAAGCATTTTTTCAGATTTCATCACCAATTTAACACAATATATTACTCTATTACTATGCTCCAAAATAAAAGGCTTCTGCCTTGATCTGAGGAGAAAAATCTCTTAACATAATAAATTAATGTCAGACTATAACATATATGTATGTGTGCCAAGTAAAAATTTAATTAAAAAATGGAAAAACGTTATAATTTTAATGACAAAACAAAGTTGTTAACTCCATTTTGACTCAACATTTTTCAACGCAACTCCTTCCATACCTGGATGGATTATTGAGCTGGGCTGTCTATAGCATTATTTGGCAGCCTTAAATCCACCAATGCATAACATTCAAGAGGATATCACTTGGATTCAAGGGTGGGGAACGTAAGGGTGCGTTAGTGGCATCAGTGTCTTCATCATCCAGGAACTGACTACATACTCTGGCCACATGAGGCCAGGCTTTATTTTGCAACAGAAGGAACCCATCGCACACTGCACCAGCATAAGGACACTGGCTCTCAGACCATCACTGACCCACTGTCAAACTCATCATGCTGGATAATCAAAATCAAAGTCAAAGTCAACTTTATTTGTCGATTCTGCCACATGTACAGGACATACAGAGAATAGAAATTGCGTTACTCTCAATCCCTAGATAAATAGCAAATGAACATTTAAATATATTTAAATATAAAAGTGATTAAAAATGCAAGTAAAATAATTAAAAAGTAAAAATTTAAATAAATACAATTTTACATATAACAAGAAAGCTATACAATATATAATATACAATATAATGGGTAAGTGACATTGAGTGTAAACCAGGCAGAGTAGTGCAAATAGGCAAATAATAATAAAAAATGTTGCAGGCAGCATAACATTCACAATGGCATTTCCAGACTCTTACATATCTCGCACATGTGCTCACTATGAACTTGTTCTAATCTGTGGAGAGACTGGGTGCTAGTAACGGACCTGCCAGTTTAGGTATTCGCTTGTGAATGCCAATAAAGCTGCACGGCACTGAGCTGTGAGCACAGGTCCTACAGAAGGACATCAGGACCTAATGCCACAGTCATTTTGTAGGGCTCAGCCAGTCCTCCTCCTCCTCCTGTTCCACTCAGAAAGGAGCAGATACCAGTCCTGCTGCAGGGTTGATGCCCTTCTGTTGCCCAGGTTTTGTGGCCCAGCTCTCACTCAGGTAACAACCTGACTCCTAGTATCTCCTCCACATTCTCGAGACTGTTCTGGGAGACATAACAAACCTTGTTGTGACGGTCTGTAAAACCTAAATGGGCTGCAGGTACCATCTCATACTACCAGTGTTGACAAGGAGACTAATAAGCAGCCAAACTAGAGACAAGTCAGTCAGGAGGGATAAGGAGAGAGCAACGGTCTGTGGCTGCAACCTGCAACACCTTTTCGGGAGTTGTCTTGTTGTTGCCTCTCCAGTGCACCTGTTGTCACTTTAATTTGCAGTTAAACAAGCAAATGCGATTTACACTCTGTCCAGTCATGCATCCCAACCAGACAGATCGATATTGCTGAAGATTACTTGATTTTGTTTTACACCGTGATGATCGAGTGTTTCCCTTCATTTTATTTGAGCAGTGTATTCCAGTGCTATAATTCACTGGCATTTAATTTCACAATCAGAAGTGCAGCTGCAGATAAGATTCAAATCCTAATTTGTTTCCATGGTGTCTTCTGATTAGTTTATTTTGGGTCTTCTTTATTTTAATTTCTTTTCCCTTTTTTTTCTTTTTTTTTTTTACATCTTGTGTCATCATCTTCAGACGTGCCAGACATTTGCCAAATCACTTTCACTCACAAAGATAAATTCTTTAACCAAGACAAAGATCCTCTGCTTTGTCTTTTCATGCCCCTGAGAATGAAAAGAGCTCAAAACTTTAAGGGTGACAGACACTTAGAGGACTGAAAAGCCTGGGCAAACAATGCTTCATTCTCCTCAGCCAACAGGCAGTGAAGTGTTGCTTTAATTCATGGTCAGGAGCAGGTGACAGCTCTAAAACTGCAGATGGGTATTCTTGAGTTTGTAGCGAGGTGAGGAAATGGTGAGACAGTCAAACACAGTCTTCCTACTGCTAATGGTTATATCTTGTGGTTATAGGGCTTCAGAAAGTATTTGTTATCCACCTCATATCCCTAAGAGTTTTCATTATTTGAATTTTTATAAATGAAGAAGTGAATGCAAAGTGCTGAATGAGCTTTCTTTTTCTTCAGATATTTTGACATGTTGTCAGAGGAAAGTTTGGTTTTATTAGAGCTGTAAAAGATATGGGCAAAGTTTTATTACTGGATTGCTTTTTTATGTGTGTACTTGCTTCGTTTCGTGACCAGCTGCCTGGCCTTGGCCCCTGATGGATAAATAAAATTTAAGTGTGACATAAATGTGTGTGCAACATGTTTGGAACAATCTATCTTTTTTTTTCTGTGCACATATCTTCTTCAATGAGACACTGAAAATACAGACAGCTTCCTGAAATCTTGATATGACGGCCTTCACGGGCTGTCACATATATCAAGAGATTACACCTCATTAGAGCAGCGCTCAGAGATTCCTGAGACTGGTTTTGATTGGTCTTTTTTATCTAAACTGTGATGTCTACTTTCCATATCATCCATCTTTGTGACTGTCTCTCAGGCAGAGCTGGTGTTTTCCTCTCCACTACCCTCCCGAGCTGCAGGGAGCCATCAGGGATCCCCCGGGAACGCAGGACAACCACTCATCCCTGAATGCTGTTTCACTACACATGGCACAGTGTCACGGAGGAGGCCCTCAAGCACCTTGTTACCGACACTGACTAGTGGGTGAAGAGCACAGATGGTGGCACGCTCTGTCCGGCTGCTGCTGTCAGCCTGGAGCCGTAGTTGTTATCTCACACTGAATGTGGCCACTAGTTTGAAGTGATAGATTTTTTTAAGAGCAAGGGAGCCTGCAAATGAGGTTCACTTGTATGCTATATTTCTGCAGCTGGATTTTCAGCCCACAGAGGGGACATTTCTTTTAAAAAGGAAAAGTACCAAGTGACAGAGACCATTATCCAGAAAAAGCTGGACTCGTCAGCGTTAATTAGATCTCCGCTTTGGCATCGAGCCTCACAGAGAAGCCGGGTTTTTTTGTTTGTTTGTTTGTTTTTTTGCTAAAATTAGTGGGCTATGAAATTTGAAGCCCATCCGCTTGTGTTTCCACATCTGTGTCTTTTCTGACTCTGACTTTACTGCAGCTGAACTCTCAACATCCTCAGCGACAATCGAAAGCCATAACCCAGCCAAGCTGCCCCCTCCCTTTATTATAATTCATCAAAATAAGATACTTATTGTGTTCCTGTCGCTGGCACTAGCTTCCAGATAAGCAGAACTCCAATAAGAAGACTCAGCTGGAACAATATTGAATTTGATATCAGCAAACCTTTATTTGAAGCTTCCTGCGCATCAGCCGCGAATTTCAGCAAACCTTATTCGTTCTGGCTCCGTATTCATGAGTTTCTAAAACTCGTTAAATATCAGATTATGACATTTAAGGAAACTGGGGAAATGGGGAGTTGGTAGAAAATTAAAACCGTAAAAATGTAACAGTTAAAAAAAAAAGAGTGTTTACTGTTTATATTTACCTGTGGTTGCACTTTGGGCAACACAAGTAGCTGTTTACTTTCAGAAAACAGAATGATAGAAAAGGATTACAGTGTTAAAATCAGGCTTGTGTAGGCTTTATGTAAATAAAAACGTATAGTGTGACAAATCGATTGCCTTGATACTAATATTTGAAGCAGTGTTCAGGATAAATAGTTGTGTTTTTAAGCTTTTTAGTCAAAAGTTTGTAATATTAAACACCACGAAGAACTTTCTTTCACATTAAAGCGGAATCAAATGGATGAGTTTCCTGGCTGTGTAATAATAACTGTTGTTTATTTTAACCTCGCCTGTTCTTGCCTGCATGAAATGAATTAATTAGCTGTAACACACAGCCCTGTACGGCAGTTCATTCAAATGCGCTGTGTTAATTTACAGTAAATTAGTTTTAGTTACTTGCGGGTAACACTGCATCTTCACGCCAAGCCTTATCAGGTAGCTGTCAATCTGTGACATCAGAGAAACGTCATTAATTAGGCTGTGGTGCTCTCCAGGGTGCTGAATACTCAGCCAGTCCGCAGAACGAGCCGTGTGTGTCTGTGTGCGTTTATCCTTCCAGCTCTACAAACAAACCTCTAACAGACCTGCTTTCTTTCAAAAGGCCGACACAAACTTTTTGCGGACATGGACCTCCTTCCAGCGCAGGAAGCTGCCAAAATCTACCACACCAACTATGTGAGGAACTCCCGAGCCATCGGCGTCATGTGGGCTGTGTTTACCATCTGCTTCGTCATCATCACCATGGTGGTCTTCATCCAGCCCTACTGGATCGGAGACAGCGTCAACACCCCGCAGGCCGGCTACTTCGGCCTCTTTCACTACTGCATCGGCAACGCGCTGACCTCGGAGCTCACCTGCAAGGGCAGCATGCTGGACTTCGCTTCCATCCCCTCACCGGCCTTCAGGACTGCCATGTTCTTCGTTGGGACCTCCATGCTGCTGATTGTGGGCACCATGGTCGGCTTCAGTTTGTTCTTCTTCTGCAACGCTGGAAACGTCTACAAGATCTGTGCATGGATGCAGCTGGCCTCAGGTGAGGGACAAAGCGAAGAGGGTTGGTTGTAAAGTTGTTGTTCCCTTTACTCAACTGCAGTTGGCAGATTATTAGTATAAATTAGCTTTTCTCAACTACGTTTATTTGACACCTATAAACAGACAGATTACGAATTACATTAAAAAGTATGAGCAGTGTGAGTAATCATAAAACTGGTTTCACCTTCATCTTTAAGATGTTTGTTTGTTTGTTTGTTTGTTTGTTTGTTTGTTTGTTTGTTTGTTTGTTTGTTTGTTTGTTTGTTTGTTTGTTTGTTTGTTTGTTTGTTGGGGGGAGGGTTGTTACAAGCAAGAATATTGCTACGCATGGGTAATTGTTCATATGCGATGATTCATTAGACAGTAACCAAAGATAATTTTTAGCTTTTGCCTTTTTATAGTTTGCAGTGAAAAACTAACACTAAACTCACTAAACTCTAGGATCAGCTAAAAAAAATAATACCGCAGACATTTAAAGCTGATTTTAAACAGTCCAGATGTGACAGAAGTGCAGACTTTGATCTTTAATTCAAGGGGCTTATTAAAAGTATTACAGCCGTTCATAAACATATTCCAACATTTTTCGTAGCTGAAAAAATGAAATGGAAGTTGTTTTTCTTTTAATATTGATGCATCACCTGGTGGATCTGTTAATACAATGGAAACAGACAAGGACAAGGAACAAAAGTTCTTGTGACCATAAATTACCAGTTTAAATAGAAGTCTGATGAGGTTCAGTTCATCGGTTTTATTATAACTATTCGTAAGTAATAGCTCAAATATTTCATCACCTCAATACCAGAACTCAAACTAAAGAGGCAGCTGTAAAGGAGCCATGAGACCTGTGCTTCTCTTGTAAGTCAGGTGTGAAACAATGAGCTCATCCCGTCACGGGTCGAGTTCTCACCTCTCCAGTTTCAGGTGTGATGTGCGTTTGTTGTGAAGGTTGTTCTTCGCCATGGCCAATAAGGAATCCTGTTTCAGCCCAGACTCTGACACCTTCGATAGCAGATCAGTTACCTGTAACAAGATCAGGTGTTGCTGTGTCGTTAAATTTGCACCTAAAACCATACGAGGGCCAGGAAAACGATAAAAGCCTGTAAAACTTTATGGGCATGTATCTGCAAACTCACATTCTACTGTAAGTAGCTTTTGGGGAAGCCCAGAGGAGACGTTACGGGAAGAACAGCATTTAAGATTTAAGAACTTTCATAACGGTACATCGTGCAAATGGCTCCACAGAGCATCATCTGCCTTGCTGAGCCATAAATAAATAAAAACTTTGGCACTTTATGGAGGTACATCATGTGTTATCATGCACTGGGGGCTCCAGAGCACCAGATTATAATTATTTATCAAAGTAAGAGCACACAAGAGGTAATTATTACAAGGCTTTGCCATTTCCATGTCCTTCCCCCGCAGGTGTGTTGATGGTGATGGGCTGCATGATTTACCCAGATGGTTGGGACTCTCCAGAGGTGAAGAGGATGTGCGGCCAGAGGACAGATAAGTACACGCTGGGAAACTGTACGGTGCGCTGGGCCTACATCCTGGCCATCATCAGCATTCTGGACGCCATACTCCTGGCATTGCTGTCCTTCACACTCGGCAACCGGCAGGACAAACTTCTGCCAGATGACTTTGAGCTGGATGGAGCAGGTGAGGGCTGTGGGGTGGTATGCAGACTGAATGCTGGGTATAGAAACAAATACTTTAATGTGTCATAGCTGGCATAGCACAAGTATAATGTGTGACATATAAAACAGCCACATTCCTTTCAGACTGGCTTGCTGCAAGGTCCTGCTGTTGTGCATGCCTGCTCTCTGTTAAGGCTTGAGCCATCATTAGAAAAAATTGCTTCACCTTAAGAAACGTATCCAAGATTGGAGATTTTTCTGCAGTTTTTTATATGCAGTCGTGTGAAAAAGAAAGTTACCACAGGACTCTTTGCAGGCCCGTGAAAAACTAAGTACACCCCATGTTTCAGTATCTTGTAGAAGCACCTTTAGCAGAATTACTTGAAGTTGTTGTTTTCAGTTTGACTATATGAGTCTCTCATGTGTCTGTGGAGGAATTTTGACCCACTCTTGTTTACGAAAATTGCACTTCAGTTCATTGCAGCCATTTAATTGTACACAGATCTCAAGAAATCCCACCACAGTATTTGAGTCAGGTTGAGGTCCGGACTTTCTGGGCTTTCAGTTTGCCATTACAGCTGTTTTCTTGTAGATTTGCTGCTGTGCTTGGGATTCTTGTCATGTTGAATGACCCATTTTCAGCCAAGCTTCAGCTGTCAGACAGATCCACCACCGTGCTTTACAGTTGGTATGAGGTGTTTGTGCAGACATGCCATGTTTGGGTTTTTATGAACCACCAATATGTCTGTGAAGGTTCTCAGTCATCCAGGTCATCGTAGTCAAAGGAGCTTGGAAAGAAAAGCGTCTGGACTTCTTTAAGTTGCTTGAAGACGTTTCACCTCTCATCCGAGAAGCTTCTTCAGTTCTAAGGTCACCACCAAATATCTTCACTTTGGTCTAATCTGTGGACAGGACATTGTGCCAGACGTCTTGAGATTAGTTCAGATGCAACTTTTCAAAGCTAAGTTGTGCTGCCATGTTCTTTTTAGAGAGCACAGGCTTGCTTCTAACGATCCATTCTTAATTGTACTGTCATGAACTTTAACATTTAGCTTGCTAACTTAGGCCTGTAGAATCTGAGATATAGCTCTTGGGATTACTTGTAGTTTCTCTGAGCAGTGCACATTGATGGGTAGCAACAATTCCTTGTAGATATCTTTTCTCTTTGTTAAACACCCAGTTGCTCCAGATCTGCAAACTGCTACAGCTTCTTTTATAGAGGCACTCACTCAGTTATTCAAGTTGGCCTTCAACAAATTTGTAATTAGGTTAAAAAGTTTTATCCATAAACTTTGTCAAATGAGCAGTTTTACAGTTATTTGTTGCCATAATTTGCCCAGTGTCCCAGTGGCTGAAGTCCATTAAATCTTTTTCTTGTTAAATCTGCTCCCTTTAGGGCTTACCCACAGAAAATCATTTTCCTCCATCTCGCCTGATCCCTAGCTTTCTTCTCTGTTACACCAACTCTCTCCATATCCTCCTCTGCGCTCTTTCCCCTTTACCTCCTGCCTGGTAGATCCATGTTCAACAGCCTGTGTCCAACATATCCAGTCCCTTCTCTGCACATGGTCAAACCATTTCAGCCCTGGTGTCCACAAACATTTCTTTTGTTTCTCTTTTACAGAAAACCCTTGATTGAATCCACAGACCTTCAGAGCCAGTGTAAAATACCATGATGCACTTTGGGTTTTCACCTCTCTTGTCGTCTAATGTTTACTGTGGTTTTGATTAATAAGATTTTGTGCTTCCTTATTTTACTATATATATTTCACAATACCCAATAAACAAGCCCACAGAAATCATGTATTGTATGAAGATCTGTTTTATTGTATGGTGTGTTGTACAGCTTTGTAAGTCGACAACTCACACAGAGTTTATGTTCTTGAATCTGACACCAATGTAAGTTTTTGTTTTTCCCCCCCATAGGTTTCGACAGATAACATAGGTTACTTGGATATGATCTTTTTGGGACACCATGACATAATATCAGATCTCACCATTTCTATGGTAAAAACAGTGACATTGAACAGTTGACCACACATACAACTGATCTCAAACACACCTTCCATACGCTTTATTAAAACACAGCTACCCAGCTAAACAATTTTAGCTAAGATATAAGATTTGTTAAAAACTGTACATAACTGTAATATACATCAAGGCAAACTCTTTGGTACAGATATATACAGTTTATTTTCACTTTTTTTTTCTCCTTAAGATTGGGCTTCTTAACATGTTGTCTTGTTGAAACCTTTAAAATACTATATACCTGAATTGTAATAGGTGGATGAGAATACCAGCCTCCCATGAAAATGAAAGATCCCTATTATAATTAACTAAGGATACTAAATACCGGGTGACAACGGAATCGATATGGCTAAACATGACCTACTTTAATCAAACAGTGACCCTGCCTGAAGAAATGCATGAAATGAAAGTTACCCAAAGTCAGTGTACATGTCAGCCCAGTGTGAAACTTCCTAAAACCTTCATTACAAATACAAAATGTATTTCAAATGTTGAATGAGATTTGTTTTTTTTTTTTGTTTTTTGTTTTTTTAAGTCACTACTGAAAAGATGTGGGAAAAGAGTTTTAGGGAACAAAAATGACCAATAACGGCTACATATCCTTGGTTTGTTCAGGTTTTAGTGCAGGAGTGTAACAAACAAGGATGAGTCACTAGCAGTACAATGACAGACTTCCTTAGAAGGGTGAACGGAGCACAGCAGTTTGAGCCAACATGAGCACAAAGTAATAATAAAAAATAAAAAAATCCACTGGATTCCTGACATCACACTGAGAACCAACTAATTCAAAGCAAATGTACACAGAAGCATTAGCTCAAAAACAGGAACAAATTCAAAACATCTAACCAAAAAAAGAAGAAAAATAAATATCCATCTGATATGCCCAAACTGGAAAGTGATCTGTTGCAGTCTCTGGAGGAGGTGGGAGGGAAGGGAGGTTCGATAGCTGGAGGTGTCCACTAGAGGGCGAGCCAGGGGTGGCGCAAGCACTCTGCGGCCGTGGCCCTTTTCTCTGGAATAAGCTCCAGCATGGGAAGAAGGAAGTCAGTGAAGCACTCTGCTTCTTCACGGGGCCACTCGTATTTGTCGATCAGCACCTCCAGCAGTCCCCACGGCTTCAACTTAGTGATGTGTTTCAAATCACCTGCAGACAGACAGCACTGCATCAGAACCACACCACTACAGAGTACAACAACTTCCCCATTTTAAACTTCACTTCAAGGGCAGTCATGTCTGCATAACTCCACATACAGTCTTAACAAATGACACTGATTAAATAGTTACCTTGTAATTGCCTTTTAAAGAAGGCCTGTTCTTTTGAACTGTAATATCCACTGGAGACATTTTTACATGTATATTCAAATGTATGAATAAGCAGCAAGTAGGGAATATTCCAAAGCACAGTCAGTAACTCTCACTCGAATCTTGACAGTAAAGCTTCCGTTTTACCTTTCTTGGTGAAAAAATCCTTGGAATATTTGCCGGACATTATGAGTTTGCGTGGGACACTCCCCAGCAGCTCAATGATCAGTGCTATATGGTCTATACAGCAGACAGTTGCAAGAAAAAAGACAGACAAGACAAACAGATTCATCAGACAGTGGACCCAGTCACAGGCCCACTCTGGGTGTGTGGGTGGAGGGCAGAGGGAGAGAGAGGTCTGGGTGACGTCACACACACCAGCCTCACTGTTGGCAGAGGACGAGGTGTAAAACCAGAAGTTAGAAAGTTATAAAACAGAGCAGTTCATTAACCTTTAGCTCTTTTTTATTGTTCAGTTTGGGGTTTTTCCACTAAAGTTTCTCAGAACAAAAATAATTCCCACCACAAATTCACCCTGCAACTAGATTGACAAGACAGGCCCAGATAATGAAAATCATGTTTTTGTACTTCGTGTTAATTATTCATCAACTTCGCTGTCATTTCATCCGTAACTGTAACAGAGGTCTTAACATTTGCAGTAACCTTGGTACATATCAACAAAACAACTCCCACTCAGGGACCTTAAAAGGTTTACATCAAGACTGTCAGTTAATCCCTTATAGACATCCTTAATTAAAGCCATCTTACATTAATTATCATATTTCTGTAAACGTGTACTTTGAGCACATTAAGACTTTATATTCTGACATAAATACACTGACGTATAAAAGTAAAGGGTTCTTGCCTTTTTTGCCTCCTGTGATTGATTTCATTAAATGATTAAATTACATTTATAAAAAGACTGTTGTTGCGCAGTGGACTCCATGCAGAGGAAAAAGGTCATTCTGAATCTCCTCAGCAGGGACCAATACAGCATCAAGCACCTAGCCAAAATGTCTAAAGGCAGTGTACAAGGCTCTGCCAGGCAGTCTTTGGCAGAACACTTGAATCGTGATCAGTGGTTCAAAGAGGCTGGCATTTATTGGTTTCTTGCTTTGATGACGGGCCTGCACAAAACCATTTGATTGTGCTGACTGAAGTTAACCTCCTCCCTTGACCCTCCTTGTCCACCTTTCCCAGAGTGAGCCAAAGACAGAGGTGCTGGCGTACCTCTCTTGGTGAAGTATTCCTGTGAGTATTTTCCACTCAGAGCATAGTGTCGGGGGATTTTACCGAGCAACTCAATCATGAGAGCAAGATGGTCTGGAAATGAGGCACATCAGAGGAGAAGAGGAGGAGGAAGATGGAAAGTCACAGGGAGTTTGGAGAGGAGATGGCAAACAGTCAAGTGGAACAATGTATTAGGAACAAAGGATGATGATGATGATGATGACAGCCTAGTGTTACAAGTAGCACATGTATCAACAGCCTATATTAACCTACTGAAAACATCTGAACACATGGAGCTCATTCACTGTTGTATTTCAGAAAAATGACAACTATAAAGCAAGATGGGAAGTCTGCATTAAAGCACAGCCCTCAAAGCTATACAGTAAAACATAAAAAGCAGACTGATGCAAGTTTACTAAAAGTCTAATAAAACGTTAAACACAAAGCATTTATAGAACAGTAAGCCATGGTTTATGCAGGTGAAAAAGCTGCAGGATGTTCCAGTAAAGTCAAAGTTGAAGGACAGCACAAAGCAGACATGCCAGAGCAGAATCAAGTTAATATGGAAACTTTGAGCTAAGCAGCAAGCCAAAATTCCATTTTCACCTTATGTTTCAATTAGGGCTGTTCGATATAACGATATATATCGGATGACGATATAAAAACATCTATCGTTTCATTTTACGCTATCGTTTGTTTCGTGGTGTCGCAAAATAAACTGTTTACGGCAATATTTTTCATCGTTTTGATGGTCACTGTAGTGGCTATATTAATTTCTTAAAGTTCTCTCTTTCTCTTATATTTAATATAACCACACTACGGACGGACAAGCGCCTGTTTTTATGCGTTGTGGTTAGCAACAACGATGGTAACAGCATCGCGTGTCCGCTTGTTTATGTTCCACATAAACCTTCCACAATAAAGCTCAAGATCCTGTTGAGACTTTTCAAAATAAACTGAATCACGTGAAAGAGCAGATTATTTACGGATGAGAATTAAAAAAAAGAGCCGCCAGGTGCTAAAAAATAAACCTTAGACTCAAACGGCGGCCTTTACAACTTATGTCTAAAAATGTATCGTTTCATGCATCGGTTAAAACACTCGACTCCAGCTACACGACGCGCAGCTGGAAACACTTCACGCAAGTCGAGCTGCCCGAGATTCACAGAGTTTACAGAAAATGTTACATTTTTGTGATTTATATCGTTATCGGACGATAGAATTCTTATATCGGGATATGAGATTTTGGTCATATCGCACAGCCCTAGTTTCAATTAAAACTTGAGGTGAAAATGGATTAAACATAAAGTATGAGTAACCAGGAGGTGAGGAAAAGGTGAGAAGAGAATTGAAGAGATGGCCCCATCTCCAGTGCGGTAAAGTGGCGGCTCAAGTTGCTAGATAGGAAATACACACAGGAATGCTCATACTTTTCATACTTTACAATTCTTCTTCTGAATTCGAAGCCATTAATGGAGCACCTCATTAACATGTTAACACTGTGCAAAGTGCACTGTAACTGGAGCTCCAGTGAAGGTGAGGACTTGCATGCATATTGGACATTTTAAATAATTCAACAGTTCAACACTGATAACAGAAGATTTAACAACACTATGGTGCTTTTAACAGTAGCAGTAATACTAAACAGAAGTCCCACTCACTAGTGAAACACATTTCAATACATCTACTAAATCGAGCTCTGAGAATTAATGATCTACAGTTAAAACTTGTACTTTAAAAACAGAATGTACAGGAAGACCAGACAATACCTTCATCTCTGGAATAATCTTCCCCAGAATGTGGTTCAAACAAGTAGTCCCCTGTGGCAAGCTCAAAGGCCTGAGGACAATACAAACACAGGGAGGGGAAAAAACAAAAAGAACAGTATGAAGCCATCTGTCCAAATCTCAATAAATCCCTCCCACCACTGACTAGACTCTCATTACACTTCTTGAGTCTTTAAGATACAATGAGGGGGTTTTTTTCCCCTTCAGATAAATTTTTTTTGTTCTATTCAGTTTTTGGGGGGAGTTTAAGCACCTTTTGGCTCTATATAAATAGTTTGATGCAGAGAAAATTTCTCACCATACAGGCTGTGCTCCAAATATCAGCTGGTGTGCTGTATCCAGAACCAATAAGTACTTCTAGAGACCGGTACTGTCGTGTCTGGATGTCTTCAGTAAAGTGCTTGTGCTGAGAGGAAAAAAGACAAATACGAAAACAACAACGTATATCATGTAGGTTTCATCATGTGTAGCGATAACACACTGAAAAACAGAAATATTTTACATGAGAATAAAAAATTTTGAAATTATAAATGGACTCTATGCTCTATTTGAAATCTGGATCACACTCCCATCTGGTAAATGATTTCTCATTTTAAAACCATAAAAAGCAGGAATACCGAAACATTACTTTCAGTAGCTAGATGACACTCGATGTCTCCCTGGCTGTACCGTTTCATCACTTATGAGGAAATCCCTTTGGTCATTAGCAGGCTACTCACCACCCAGCAGGCATTTCCCAAATCTGCAATCTTGACCTTGATCTTGTCTGCATTGAGTGGCTCAAGTGGGTTAACTAGCAGGGATCCTGCTGTCAGCTTACCTTTATAAAGCACAGAGAGAAGCAGCGACATTGAATAAAACAATGGGATAAACACTGAATAAATGATAAGTATAATCATAAGTAGTTCAAAGTTCACATGGTTTTTGTTAAATTTCCAAAGCAGCTCAGCTACAGCAAACAGCTTCTAAAAACCTAAACCAATCGATTTCGGTTCACTGACCATTTCGTGCATCTTCCTGGCTACTATAGTGACAGTTGGACCCATCCTCACCATCTTCTTCTAAAATGCCTTGTTCCAGCTCTCTGTCCTCCAGCCCAGCAGAAAAGCGTTTCTCAGTAACTCCACGGCTACGAGCCCCAGTTCCTTTAGTCTCTGTGTACACATCATTGAAATCTGTAGACTCAACACCGTTGTAAATGGAGTGGAGAGGAGACTCCACGTGTTGATCCTCTGGAGAGGCACACTGTTCTGTGCACTCTGCATTGCCATTATGTTGGTCTTCATCGCTATGCTGGAAGTCACTCTCCTCCACATGGCCATTACAGTTCATTTCAGACAGTTCCTCTGGTCCCACCCTCATGTGATCTGCATTCAAAGTGCTCCCTGAAAGTAGCAGAAAATGTATTTTCAGTTGATTCATATCAGATTTTTTGGCTGCTTTGCAAATTTTGCAGAACACATTACTTCTCTGATGTTAGCGTCTTACCATCTGTTTCCTCCTTTCCTATCTCCGCAAAAGACACCTGTCTGAGAGGCGCACAGGCTCGTCCCTTTTCAGTCTGTGGGTCGTCTTCATCTTCATCATCCTCTCGTATCTCTGTGGTCTTTTCCATTTCCTCAAGGTCCAAGATGCACTTCTCCAGCAGCTCCGCCTGCCGCTTCTGCTTCTTTTTTAACTTCTTCTTCTTGTTCTTGGACATTTTTACTGTCTGTCAAAGACAAAAACAAAGGAAAGGTTTGCACATTTGTAGGACTGATTTAAAAGTAAACTAAAAAACAAAACAAAACCTAAAAACATGAGGCTAATATCTAAGCAGAGAGTAAAAAAAAACAAAAAAAAAAAAAACAAGTCTTGTACCTGTTTTGGAACTGGCGCTGTGCTTACTGTAAAGAGAACATGAGATAAGTAAAAACCTGTACTAAAAACCTATGAATGCAGATATAAAAGTGAGTGTGCATGCACATCTCATACTCGCTGAACCAGAGGGAGGAGGTGCCCCAGCCTTCTGCCACTCTGTGGCTTCAGCTGCAAGCCTCCGTACGTAAGGCTCATCTACGCTCATCAGGATGTTCTCCGGCTTGATGTCTGTGTGGATAATATGACACTTTGTGTGCAGGTAGTCCAGACCTTGGAGAACCTTTAAAAAAAAAAAAAAAAAAAAAAAAAAAAAAAATACATTAATGGAAAATGGTTATCTGATTGTGTAGATCAAATTAACCAATCACACTGACTTGGACACAAAACCTTTATCAACTAAACTTAAGGAAACTTTAAAAAGAAAAACATATTGCATCAATTTTCAGGTTTTTCTTTTCTTGGAAACAAATATACTAACTTTGCACAACTCAGAGTTCATAAATAATCCTTATTAATCACATTTGGCTTTGCTGCAGTCCGTCAGTTTATCCTCTCTGAAACACACTATTTTAGCTCTTCTCTCTTTAAAGCAAAGGAGCCAAGACTAGGAAAAAAGAAAATCTTAAAAAGAATCCCTAGGGCAGTCTGAAGCCAGAGCGTTTGGTTTGTAGTTAATACACAATGATACTATCATTATTTTAGCCTTAGTGCTGCTTATTGAAAATCCATCCATGTAACAAACACAGCATATAACAGAACATAAAGAAAGCATAAAAGGGTCCCTTTAAGAGAACACAAAAGCTTAACAATCTAAGAAAGTTTTAATAAAAGAAACATTTGCTGTTTTTCAAAGGACATCGAATAAAAAGCTGTGGAATAAACAACACTAATCCACAGATGAGCTGTGCAATTAACTGCTGAATTAGTCATTTGTTTAACCATGAAAAAAAGCCCCCTCAGTTTTGCCTCACTCCCAATCTGTTTTGTTAAGCAGCTTACTGTTAATATGTAAAGTTCTTCTACCCTGACTGTTTTCCATCCATCGTGCAGCCTGCAGGCTACACAACTCTTGTGAACGACTGAGCCTTAATGATGAGTCATAGGCATTCAAAAGGTGTGCCTGTGGGTCTCACTTTACCTGCCGTATGATGCTCTTCACACAAGCCAGGGGCAGTCCTTGGTAGTTTGATTTTATTATCCATTTCAATAAGTGATGTCCTAACACCTCAAACACCATGCAGACGTCTGAAGATTGGAGCAGTTAAGATGGCAAAGTAATAGCGGTAAAGCAAAACTGAAAACAAACAAAGGAAAAAACAACTGCCTAAATGAGGAGTGGCATTGATTGTGCTGAAGAAAGGACACGTAGATGTGCAACCCATACGCTTTTGTTAGAGCCTCTCGTGTTACAGCTACAGCAATCCCTCAGGCATTCAGGGGATCTTACCCAACTAAAGTGTTGTGATGGGGGTGGAGGTCTGTTTGGGACACATAAGATTCCATTTGTCACACCCTCACCTGTTGTTTACTTTCTTACTTGCGTACGGCTTTTTAGCTGACATGGACACGAAGGGAAAGAAAGTTCTGTACATTCAAAAAACAAAAAAAAAACAAAAAAAAAAAAACCCATTTCTAATAAGACTAAAGTTTTTGTTTTGGGGACTTTCCCCCTCCCAGCAGGAGGTAATTTGACAAATCAAATGTGACTAATAATAAAAACCAGGAAACATCTGTTATATCTGGCTGTGAAGGATACGAGTTCCATTGACGCCAGAGATCTTGAAGTCATCTAGAAGCTGGACTACCATCTCTCGGTTGGGATCATTCGTGTCAGAGTTTCTTACCTACAGACAAAAAAAGAAAAAGAAAAAAAAGAGAAGAAAAAAAATATATATTTTGTTGTGGGATCCACACACATCATTTACATGTAAAACTGTGTGAACATGCGTGCTGGAAGACATGCAAGCCGAGTGCATGAATAATGTGTAAAAGCTGTAGTGTAAGCAATGCCCTGCTGTCCTTGCACCACGTTGCTGTACACTCTGATGCATCTCCAGATATCCCCACAACTAATTAGTGAACACTTCCTGCGCTTACTGATTACATATTTCATCAAAACCTACTGCATGCAATTAAATCTGATACTCACAGATCTGAGCAGTTTTATCTCATCCAGTGCTGTTTCTGTGTAGTGCTCCGCGCTCTTCACCACCTTCATTGCAACAAACCTCTTTACCCTGCAACCACAGAATGTAATGTTCACTAATAGGAAGCAAAGTAAACCATCTCTGAGCCAGCTGCTGCTGCATCTGGAATCCAATGTCAAGTCTCAAAAACAAAACATGAATTACAAATATGCAGTAAAGTTTTTCTCATACTGAATATCCCAGGCGAGCCACACGGTGGAGAAGTGTCCCCAGCCGAGCTTCCGAATTACATGGTATTTTCCATTATAAAGGTCTCCTACTTTCACATGGTGGTAGCCACCTAAAAGATAAGAAATTCAAGCTGCTTAGATAAATAAAGAGGTGAGCATGTATGCATGTATACAGAACAGCCAGTGCATTTACATTCACTGTAATAACAGGTCACAACTAACCAAAGCGACACCATTTATTGAAACAGTCAAATCAAATATTGATTTATCTGTTTAAACTAAGGTGCGAATCGCTAATACTCTGTTATCATTTTTCTACTGGGGAAAAAAACAAACAAACAAAAAAAACTTGAAAGAGTAGTTAATCAAATACAGTGCAATATAGTGTGCCTTTGAATGCAAAAAGTAAAGAGGAACCCACCTTTGCAGTAGTCATTGGGGTCCTCCTGCTCTTCATCATCAGAGCCAAGGATCTCTTCAGGTTCCTCAGGTTCCTGAGGGGAGGCTTCAGCCTGAGGATGCTGTCGAGCTCTGGGATTGGCTGGCTGCCTGATGGGACAACAACAATTATGAAAGACGTCGATGGAACAGAGCTCTGATGCATTTACCGTCCATTTATCAAATATTAGCTCAACAATAAGGCGTGCCCAGGATGAGAGGATTTTATTACAGGACATGCGGGTGAGACTAACTGAACAAGACTGCAGCTCATTGATAACCGATGAGTTCGACTCTTCTACATAGCAAGAAAGAATCAAAGCTCAACCTTTTACTTCCAAAAACACTGCAGAAATGGTGAACAGCTGTACAGTTTAACTTAAACAGATGCATTACAAAGCAGTGGGAACGTTCTCCTGCCTCTCCTGGGATCTGACCTTAATTGGCTGAAAAAGTAAGTGGCATTAACTAGCTAGCATTAGCAACTGAGTAATTCACTCTAACACTAATACTTTACTGAACAACATAATCATGTTAGCCAAGCACCAACATAGAGTGTGCCTGCTCTGGATGATCAGTCACAGTGATGGACATAGATGTTTCAAAATCACCTCCTGTATAAACGGCTAACTAGAGACAGGAAGAACTTCCTCATCAGCCAAGTTTTTTGTTGCATAAACATAACCCATATAACACAGCATTTATTAAAAAGCCTCTCACACAAAATAATCAAACATGACAAGAACCACTCGTTCTTAAACAAACGACACCAGGGCTGATCGCAAAAAATAAATAATTGGTGCACATCTGGTGTATGTATAAAGCTACAAATAGACAACTGTTTTATAAATCTATCATAAAGGAGGGTTATAACTGTAAGCATCCACAGTCACATTTCAATCACTGAAAATGTGAAATGTCAACCACAAATAAAACTTTACTCCAGGGTAATATGTCATCTTTCATTGCAGACTTCAATTAACCCACAACTACCTCTTTAAAAAAAATAAAAATAAAGAATGCATATGTGTAATATGAAGAAACTATGAATTAACTTGGGTTGAAGTGAGGACTCCTCATGAGGTGACATGGACCTTGCTTTGTGCACTGGTGTTGGAATAGGAAGGAATCCCCAAACTGTTTCCACAAAGCTGGAAACATAACATTGTCTTGGTATGCTGAAGCATTAATAACCGTTTTCCCACTTGTACCTACTTGGGCCGGCTCAACACAGTTTTTAGAGTTTTCCATTAGGTGGTAGTACCATGGTAATAGGCAATTTTAGTACCTACTAATTTTTGAAACGTGGCAACGAGGAAAATGGAAAGAAAAGAGAAAAAACAAAAAAAAAAACCCAACAACTCCCACTGTGGTCCCTCGAGACTGGCAAAAAGTTGTACTCCGAGCAACAGGTCTATGCTTTTCCATTGTTGTGGTGATCATGACGCATACAAATACTCCACGCATGTTAAGCGGTAACTTATTGTAATTGAAAATGACCGAAACAGAGTCAAATCATGCAGGTACTAGTGAAAAGGGGCTAGAAGAGTTCCTTTCACTGAAACTAAATGGCAGAGCACAAGTTTTGAAAAAACAACTTCACACCATAGTTCCTTCCCCAACTTTATACTTGGCACAATGCAGTCAGATAAGTTCTGTTTCTCTGGCTACTACCAAACCCAGACTCATCCATCAGATTACCAGACAGAGAGAACAGCATGAGTCTTCACTCCAAAAAACTCCACTCCTCTAGAGTTGTATCTGATGCGCTGGACTCTACTTGGTGACATGAGGCTTGGAAGCAACTGCTCGCTCCTGGAAACCCAGTCCATGACGCTCTCTGTAAACTCTTCTTGAGCTAATCTGAAGGCCACGTGAAGTTTGGAGGTCCGTAGCGAGTGACTCTGCAGAAAGTTGGTGACCTGTGTACTATGCACCTCCGCATCTGGTGACCCTGCTCTGTAAATTTATGTGGCCTACCACTTAGTGGCAAACTTGGTGTTGTTCCCAATCGCTTCCACTTTATTATAATACCACTAACAGTTGACTCTGGAATATTTAGTAATGAAGAAATTTCACAACTGGACTTGCTGCACAGATGGCATCCTATCATGGTACCACGCTCAGGGCTCGCAAAATCGCTAGCCCGACGTCCCGGGGCTAGCGATGCAAGTGCCTGTGTAAAAGCAGATTGATTTACGCAGGTATTTTAGTTCTGCAGAGCCAAATAAGACAGGTGAGGGTGAAGAAGGGACAGCCAAAGAAAAGCCGACCACAAAACGGAAAAGTTGTGACAAATCAGGCTATGAGGCAAAAACAAAAGTGCAGCTTTTTTTTGGTTTCATGGACAAAAGAATTTCTGTGGCTGGAATATGACGAGCTAAATAACAATGTTCTGACGGGTGTGTCTTGAGTTTCCCTCGATTTCCTAGTTGACAAGCACCTTTGTTACTGGGACCAGTAATTTTAAGAAAGACCCCATTAGAACCCATGAGAAATGCAAGAAATGCATTATTGCTCAGTCTGCAGTATCTTTCCCAGAACAAACGCCAATTGCAAAAAAACTACTAAAAATAAACCAAGCACAACAAGAAGTCCAGAAGAAACGCAGAAGAAAAAGCTGTTTAGAACAGCGCGATGTTGCAAAGCGTGAACTACCTTTGGCAAAAATTTAGCAGCCTTTGCAAACAAAGCAAATGGCCTAGATCTTGGTTCCACTTACCTCTTACCCGTGACTTCAGTGGAAATGTCAGATTCAGGATCTGACACAGACTGATCCATGTTCTACACAGTTCTTACAAGTTCATAGAAATTTCTGTTCAATTAGGGCCAAATATTTGAGTTATTTTTTTTACAGTTGTTGTAATTTGTGTTTTAACAATTTTTTAAGTCAATCAAAAAATTGTCCTTTTTTTTTTTTTTTTTTTTCCTCAGGCTACTTAAATTTATTTTGGGCTACCAAAAACTGAAGAGTGTCTGCCCGAAGGGCTACCAGAGATTTTGAAATTTTGCGAGCCCTGACGCTGGATTTCACCGAGTTCCTGAGAGCGAGCCACTGTTTCACAAATTTTTATAGACAGTCTGCAGGTGCCTTATTTTATACATCTATGGACATGACTGGAACACCAGAATTCAATGGCAGAGTGAGTATTTTTGGCATGTAATGTTTTGGCATATGACCATAAATAAATAAAACAGTTTTGAAGTATTACAGTAGTTTGACAGTTACTTAACCAAACATAAACCCACATTAAAGGCAAATATTTGCAAGGCAAAACAATAGAGCAGTAGCAGATAAAAGTCCATTAAAGTCATAGCAGGCTGTTAATTTGGATCATGTCCCCTTGAAATTAAACCACAAGTTTCAGTGTAATTGCCTCCAGTTTGTTGCTTTGACCTTGTTATCAGTAAAGAAAGATTAATGAGCGACTGTTCCAACCAAGTTTAATTAGTTTTAACAAAATAGCAAGGTGTGTCTAAAACTTTGTTTCAAACAAATCTTGCAGCTATCTAAGCAATATTTAACTATTAAAATATTCACAAACGGTTATTATATTAATAAAGACTCCTAAATGTGTAACCGAGCGCTGGCAGTGACAAACTGCAAGCAGAAAATGGAAGCAAATACCATCTAAATCGCTGTCAATGATTTATTTATTTATTTTTTTAAACTGGATTTGAACAGCTGCTTTTAACCATAGTTTAAACCAAAACAAGAAGTTGGCCTGTCAAAACAACCCTACCACAATAATACCAAACTGATGCGCTTTCTGCCAAGGAATATCACACAACCAAATTAAAGAAGGCATTTAAAGAAACGCATGCTGCACTCAGCTTACTTTACTGCAGGCCTAATGTGTGCGTGTGTGTATCCGCATTATGAAAGACAACATCAACCTTGCTGAATCAGACTGAATACTGAGAAGTTTCCAGAATAAGGGGACAGAAAACTGTGGCTACATTACGAGCAGAAGTACAAGCCTGCAAACAAATTATGTTCCAAAATTACTAAGTGAGTTATACGGTCATTGTGTCAAGCAGTCAGACAAATGAAACGTCTGTGCATATTACATTTTTCAAATATAAATCGCTGTGTGCAGACTTTCATTTTGACTAAAACTCCAGCGACAGATTGATCAAACCCAACATAATGGAAAACAGGACAACCAATTCTTTTCTAAATGCATATTTGAAACATATTTCTGTATATTTTTTCCATGGCTCTGCAAGCCCTAAATAACAGAACTTATTCTTTCCATGTTTATATGTGTCACCACATACATTCTGCCTTTGCCAGTAATTCAGTTCCTAATATTTACTTGAAAGCCAAACAGCCTGATGTTACTTCCTCCACAGAGCAGATTAAGCCTGCTCATCTCTACTGGAGCCAAGAGAGCAGAGATCACATTCAACTAAATTCCTACAACTGGGCTGCAGTGTTTCACAAATGAGCTGCTGGTTTTCTACATAATCCTGCAACCTACTTCTTTGTGCCTGACATGGTCAGCTGAAGCGGTGCATGTTTGTCCAAGGATGACAAAATAAACTGATTCAAATAATTACTTGATATGAATCTTGACTTTCTAATCAAGCTTTGAATCTGAAACGCATTCATTATATTTTAAATCATAAAGCTGGTAAAAACAAGGCAGTAATTTAATACTGATTATCTGTACAGTTCTCGTGTTGTCTGCTTTAACATTTACACTGCTGGATTATTAACACATTTTAAAACATTTTTTGCATCTTGAGAGGTAAATGCATGGCTTTTCAAATTCACTTCAAAATGCAAATAAATACATCGTCTAAATTACATACTCATGCATTTTCATTCACAGAGAGAGAAAGCAGATGAAGCATATTTGAATGCAGAGCCAGTCTCAGTTAGTCATCCTTTCATTATAAAAAGCTTTAATATTGGGTGTGTGCACCTTGTTTTAATGAGCCTCATCCTTTTGGGTGTGAGGACAAATGTCTGATGCACATTTTCCTTCAGACTCTCACAGCACTTCAAAACATTAACCAGTCCACTCCATTATATCCTCTGAGGTTGTTTTGTTCGTCTATACATGCAGTGCCCATTGTGCTAGGATTACTGCAGAATGCAGCTGCTCTGCTTTAAGTTGCATTTAGTTTCTTGGTATCACATGATTCTTACGGCTAATAAAACATTCAAGTATGCGCCATGAAGATAATGCTGTCAGGAGGAGAGTATCCTCAATGGTGCTGTTTTCAGTTAAACACCATGCTTCGGTGGGCTGATGTGGGCTTCTTCATTCTCTTGTTTTAAATATAGCACTGGCTGTTATGTAACGCTCTGGAGGATGCCACTGGTGCAGGCATGATTAGTAGATTGTTGGGCACACCAAAACAATCGGTACTGGAGATCAACGCTTGACAGCCCTATTTACAGCAACTAATCATTCAGAAATATTTTCAGGTGATCACAGCGTTTAAGTATTATATTCCTGGTATGGCTTACAGAGCACCCAAAACTTGTGTTTTTTGTTTTTTTTACTAAAGCACTGTAGAGCAAAAAGAATAAGCTGTGGCGTGTGCAGACCAAAACAAAGTTTAAGTGCAAACAAGCAGTCAAAGGCCTTTAACAGCTTCTCCAATGTCAGAACAGCAGCAAATACACCAAAGTGCAACAAACAATCTGCTTTGATTGAGTACAGCTGACAAAATACTTGTTCATGTGCGGGTGTCCTGAAAAACGGGACACACATAAGAGGGAATGACATTTAAATGGAGCAGTGACTCACTTTTTGTTGGTTTTCTTTGCTTTCACCCTTTTCTTCCTCGCCTGGAGTGCCAGCACTGCAACAACAACAAAAAGAATAGAAAAACCATTGTCTGTTTGCCTTCTTGATTTCCAGCTGACACTCACGACAAAACAAATGAAGCCATCTGAAATAAACAATTACCTCACTCCAACGTTCATATGCACCGTGTTGGGTCATGTTTGCACCTAACAGTATCTAAAATCAGTGTCAGTGCATGTGTCGGTTTGCCAGAACCCATCCAACGTTAAGTTACATCACTGAGCTTCCCACCTAGGCAACGCTCGTCTCAAACACGGTAATGTGGCGTGAAGTGATTTCAGCCACTACAGCGGCTAATTATGGACTCATACATGAATGCACGGTTATCGTGGCCGGTGTTACGGGCTGTGTTTAAAATGGAAGGAGCTGGAGAGCTAAATGTATCGAGCTAATCCTGACATGTCCTATTGAAGCTAAAGCTAACGTCTAGAGGGCTAGCGCTCCAGCTCAGTGCGCGACAGACGCGTTCAATTAAACCGCGTATCACAATGTATGCTGCTCGGCGAAAAATAATGTTTTTATATTTGTCACTGCACGACAACATCGACTGTAACGGCAAACCGCACACACAATGTGTTACACCAGTCACACAGCGTGCAACGTGTCGCGTGAAGATTTACCTTTCCTCTCCATGTCGGCTGGATCCGTAGCTTAGCAGTTAGCTACACAACCAGTGATCGAATGTTCCACGCATGCGCACTGGCTTGCTATGTCGAAGGGAAGCTTCTCTGGTGACGTCTCTGCCCGTGTATCAAACCGTTTTTATGGATTTTAGGGCAAACTGCCTTATAAAGAAGTATTTAAAGCAGCCTCACTGATAGCCGTGCAGCTCAGGAATTTAACCTTTTATTTACCTTTCGTGCATGTTTTAACTAAGGCAGCAGTGTAGGTAGGTGGGTTAAATGAACGGCATGATTGGTGACGTTATTCAGTGGTTTGTGCCCAGATTGGGATTAATATTAAAGTGTTGGTAACCTTTGTTATACTGGATGCTGATAGCAGTACAGAACAAGCTGACTGCATGGTTTGGTAAAAGGCAGACTGGAATTTACATAGCTGGACACTTGATAGAATTGGCAGGCTCAAATTAATAGCTTCTATATTAGTATTACCAAATATTTTACACGGATAACGAAGTGCAATATTTTTTATCATGTATTTTTTTTCGGACATTACAACATCAACAAAGGTTTAACGTATAAAGAAAATCAATGTTTAATTTACAAGCCAAGTGCAAGATTATGCAACTGAAATTGTCACACTGCCAAAAAAAGTGAAAAATATAATTTATTTATTTTAAATGTACTGGGGGAATGCATATTTGATAAATTCATATTAGGTTTTAGGGACATAATACAGCACAGTGGTGGGCAAGTGGTGATTTGGGTTTGTGTTGCATCCACAGCACATGGATACTTTGCAGTCATTGAGGTGACCATGAATTTCTGTGTCGGTGTGTGTGTGTGTGTGTGTGTGTATATACACACACTAGAGATAAATGTGAGGCTGTCTGTCTGACAGCCAAAGTTTGCCTCATGCAATACTAGACTGATCTCAAGCATAGCAGCAAATCTACAAAAGAATGGCTTATGTTGTTGCAATGGTCCAGCCCTAACTGATATGCTGTGCTGGGTCCGTAAAAGGGCTGTGCGTAAATTAATACCCACAAACCTCAACGAACTGACGCAAATTCCTCCTCAATGATGTGAGAGGCTGGTAATCACACAGAAAACTATTACTTCAATTTACTGCTAAAGGTGATTCCACAAGTCCATGAATCATGGTAAGGCATCATAGTTAGAGATAAGTGATTGGCTTGGAAATAAGGATAAAAAATTAAAAACAAAACAATCTCTTAGAAATAAGTCTTTATTTTGTTAAACAAAGGACTTAAAGCAGTAGTTACTCTGCAAAATTGAAAATAGCTCAAGGGATCCTTCGATTGCTTATAAATACCAGCTCCACAAAGTATAAATACAAATCCCTCCTTTTACACATTTAAGCTGCATTTTTATTAAAAGCTATGGCACGACACTTAAATTCATATAAACCAACAACACACTAGCGAACACACACAATGTCTTGACGTACATGCTAACAGTGATTGCTTCAGAACATGTGTGAAATTTTAAAAAACATGGAACATATATATTTACACAATTTGAGCAAAGCATGTACTATGCAGATTTCTCTTCATATTTATGGGCCTTGGTGAAAATAATAATAATAAAACCCTACATAGGAAAAGGCTCAGAGTTCATCTAACTAAATTAATCAAATTGAACAGTAAAATGTGAGAAATCTAGTTGGTGAGCATTAAAGTTCAGTGACTGCACAAAGAAGGCACATTGTCCCAATTGTCAAACACCTAAAAACACAGAAATGTACGTCTGTCACAGAAATTCAAGAATCGGGGGCAACTGCTTGGAAGTGGTTCACTAGCAAACTCCTTTTTCAACTAACAGAAAAATGCTCATCCATAAATTAATCAAAAAACAAAAACTAGCACAGCAATAGGTCAAAGTGTTTCAGCATCTCAGCGTCACAGTGAGGAGTCGAAATAAAGTCTAAATATTAAATAGAAAACTATTTTAGTTGTTGGCGAGAAGGGACGTTTTCCAGCAACTGACCAACATTAAGTCATTTATAAATAAGAATAACAACTTTTTTCTTATGTTTTCTGGTTATGTTTTCTCAATAGACTAATAAGGGCTGGTGTGTGTCTGAGACTTTAAAGCATAAGTTATGTAGTCAAAAGCTTGAGTTGAACTGGTGCTGCGTCTCATTACTCTGTGTCATCCTCATCATCAAAGCTAGGTGGCTGGAAACTGCACACCTCCTCAAAGGTTAATCCTGCAAAAAAGGAGAAGATGATTTGTTTCTTTACCGAGGAATACATCAGCATGCTGTCAGTTTTAGCGCGAGAAGACGTACGTTTCCACTCATCGATCTGCAGCTCCCGGCTCTCGAAGCTCTGGTCGTAAGGCTCGGCTTCAGGCTCGTCGTCTGGATCGTGGTATTGACCGAAGTAGGGGTGGGCCAGAGCTTCAGCTGCCGTTATCCTCTTATCCGTATCCAGAACCAGCATTCTCTCCAGAAGATCCACAGCTTAAAAACGCATCCGCATGTAAACATGACTGAATCACACTCAATCCCATTGTTTCTTTATGTAAACTTTGTAAATCATAGGGAAAAACCAGGTTCTCTTTGGCATTACCGAGTGGGTTGGCGCCAATAAATACATCAGCAAAGCTCCTCTTGGGCATGTGTGGCAAGGAGCTGATGTAGTTTCTGGCCTGTGAAGACACATCAACAGAGTAAACCAAACATGAGTTCCTACCAACAGCAACATGTTGTGACACATTATTTCATTTAACTTTTTCCAACCTGTTCGGCTTTTCGATCTATCCACATCTGTGCTGCGTTTCCTGATGAGTGCAGTTTACAGTCAACAAGTTCCTCTTGTGATAATTAGAGCATCTTTAAAACTAGATTTATGAAGAATTATTGAGGAACTTGAGCTTGTATTATGTATTGCTACAGAGTTCGACTCTTTGCCTGAAGTGAGACACATGCAGTCAAAAACCCATTAGTGCCTATGAGTGCAAGTGTTTACACTGCAAACCTTGTTTCTAATAAGATAAGATAAGATAACCTTTATTAGTCCCACACGTGGGAAATTTGTTTTGTCACAGCAGGAAGTGGACAGTGCAAAAGTTATGAGGCAAAAATTAGAATACAATAAGAATAAATACAGTACACAACTGTACAGAATAGAATAAAATAAAATACTATATACAGTAGAATAAAATAAAATAAATATACAATAAGATAAAAATAGAATACAAATACAAATACTATATACAACTGAGTAAAAATACAACGATGACAGAAAGGATATCCAATTCTTATAATGGCTTTTTATTAAATATTTTTAAAGAATTATAATAAAGTTTAAAAAATAATAAACCAAGTATCCTGTAAAAAGAAAGGACTGTTGTCTTTGTCTATTAGGGAAGCAAAGAAAAAGTATTACAATCATAATACTCTTCATAAAAAACCTCTCATTAATTCAACATGTGGTTTGAAAATAAGTGTGTTATGGTGGAAGAAGATGGCACCTTTCTAAGGGGGAAACAAAAAGAAAAAACACTGAACATCAAAATGCTGTTAGTAACCTTAACATTTAAATCGAGAAGTGCACTTTTTTTAAATCCAACTCAAGGTGCTTTTTGCAAATCACTGTTATAACCACGTCCAGCAAGCACGTCACACGACACAGGAGTGACTGAAACGGTAAAATTCTGTGTTTAATTCGAGCTTTTTGCCCCAAGAGGTCTAGTTCCTCCTTGCGCCCCACTTGCCTCAAAAGGAGTTTGAGTTTTCCTTAAACCTTGAAGCTCTTTTTAAAATGTGGCTTCAAATATTAATACCTCCGCCATGGCGGTTATCTTATTGGTAGCGTTTATGGGCGTGTCATTCTGTCTGTAAACATGATAGATCGAAAAGTTTACATCCACCAAGGTCTTCAAGGTCATTTTCATTATTTATTGAAAAAAAGTCTCATAACTTATAATTCTTACAGGTGTGGTAAAAGTACTGTATAAAGTCATATTTGACCTCTAACCTCTGCTTCAAGTTCAACAGATTGATCTGAAGGCTAAAGTGATAATATATAGCTTACTGCCACTGTTTGTATTGACAATATATAGGCATATAATGATAATGAGGGTTCAAAATATCACATTACTTTGGATCTCTGACCTCTTCTTCGAGGTCAAGTAAAATATCTTTTATCTTTAAAACTATGATTCAAATTCCACTACCTTTGTATTGGCAACATTTAAGAAGAGATACTGGTATACTGGAATTCTAAATATCAACATAATAGTTTGCATCCAAATATGTCACATTTGACCTCTGACCTCATTTTTATATGTACCTTTCTTATAAGTTGAGCCTAAAATGTGTTTTATTTTTCAAGAAAGTGAAGAGAAGGAGAATGAGCTGCCTAGATAGTTGGAAATATACTGTCGAATATTATTATATAAGAAGCTCAAGTTATTCATGCACAAGTAACGTTTGGATTTTTGTAAAACAATTGAGTGAATGCTACACTTATACTACATGCACATAAATAATGTTTAGGGGGTGAGCTGTCTTGGCGGAGGTTTGCGCTCTGAGTGCTTCTTGTTGCTTTTGTTCTATTTTAGGATGTGTTAGTGTGGAAACCATCAACATAAGCATAAATTCTGAGGAAAGTCTGACTGTCCGCCCGCTGCTAGTCCGCTCTCAAGAAAGTACCTCTGTATCCTCCTCACCTCATAGCTGGGCATCCTGTTCATTAGAGTTGCTGTGGGCGTCCCTGTCAGACGCAGTATGTGCTGAAGCTGGTTTATATCTTTGAAGTTTGTGTCAAGGGGAGTATAGTGACAGAGCAGAGTTAGTTAAGAAGCTGTGTCTGGGGCTAAACTCCAGGTCACGAGTCTCCAAGCTTTGAGCCCAGAAAAAAAACAAAACTAAAGCTTAAGCATCCTCAGAATTAGAGGAAAGACACATGACAACACTTCTCATTACAGGCACACAGTGAAAGATGAAATCACCTGTGTAACAATAATCTCACAGCAAACACTGCTTAATGCTCTTCAGAGGAAGCAAAGCACACCCACAAGGCTAGAGGGTGAAAAACATGCTGTCATTACAAAGCAGATATTTCCAGCTGAACCACAGAGTGCAGAGTTTAGAGCAGAAATACGGTTAGACAGAGAGGGGGGAGAAAAAAAAAAAAAACACACAAAACTTGCACAGCTTTGTGAACTCACAGACTCTGAAGAGATTTTCTTCAAGAGCTCTGGACCTGGTTTTCCGACGAGCAGCATGATTAACTTCAACTGATCAATATCTACCAGCACACGGTAAAGGAAGACCAGACGCTGCACATGGGGACATCTGTAATCTGACCTCCTTTGAAGCTATGTAATAATCAATCCCATCATCTTTACATTTCACACACAGGAGGGAAAAAAGGAATCTGAGATGTTTCCTGTGGAAGACATTGAATTCATTTATATTGGGTGCTTTTAATAGATAATGATTGGAGGCGGTGGGCAGCCTAGTGGAGCGCTTGCTTACAAGCTCAGCAGTTAGCTACCAAATACTGGCAAAAGAAAAGAGAGAAAGAAACAGGGTGGTGCAAGGAAAGACAGAGTGAAAGTGTACCTGAGCCAAAGATACACACTTAAAATATAGAAAGAGTCATAGTGCCAAAGTGGAAAAATTACTCAGAGGTGCATGTGTCAAGTGAGAAAAATGTGTGATCGCTCTTCATGAGAAAACGCCTCAGGCAGAGTCGTGTTGAAAAGGAAAGGCGGCTTTCCGTGTGAGGACGGAGAAAAGCAGTATTGCAGATTTATTGCAGACAAATCAGCGTGCCTCTACGTCATCATCGGTGTGTGTTGGATCAGTTTAATTTGTTATGTAAATTGTTTGTCAGCTGCAGGAGTTCATGGTGTGCACAGCGAACTGTCAGATGAAAAGGATACGGTCAGTGCCGGGAAACAGAGCACGTCCAGTGAGAAGTTCTGCCATTATGCATCCCACAGACCAAATATCCACTGAAACACAGAAGGACACAGACATTATACCCAGAACACTCTTCTATTTACAGACGGATCACAGAGGGGAGCTTCTTTATGCCGTCTACCTGTCATGTTGTAATGCATCCAGTTCAACATGATCTCTGGGGCACGGTACCAGCGGGTCGCCACGTAGCCGGTCATCTCATCGTCGGTGTGTCGTGCCAGACCAAAGTCCAAAATCTGACAACAATTTAGATGCCAAAAAAAAAAAAGAAGCAAGACTTAAAAAATACAAACAAATCATTTACATTTGTAGGCAGTTTTGAGATAAACTGATGTTTCAAATAAAAGCAGCGCTTCACTGACCTTCAGCTCACAGTCTTCATTCACTGCAAGGTTACTTGGTTTTAAATCCTGTAAACCAAGATGGTGAGATGAAGTAAATCTGTTCTTTGTTAAAAGATGAGTCTTGCATCATTAAAAATTAAATCTAAAGTCAAAGCGTTATGACTTCCTTTCTTTTCACAGGATTAACAAGTCTGACTCTGCAAAGTGAAAGAAGTCAAACCCCGGGACACTTCATGTCCTCCTGTTCAACGATTGTCTGACAAAAGTTACTATAAAATGAAACAGCACTTACTCGATGTATGATGCCTGCTGAGTGAATATACTGCAGAGAGACGGGAGCAGACGTGTCAGATTACATCATGTGTTTACAGATAGACTGATTTAACACAACAAAACACATCAGGAGATACAGGACACGATGTAAAAACATTAGATAAGAATCACTGAAGGAACTCCTTGCTTAGAGGTAGATAATATAATGATACCACTCTCATATCTGTACATTAAATATATGGCGCTAGGAGAAGGTCATCTTTGCCTACAGTAGAGAATGGAAACATGGAGGGCAGCTAAGGCCTTGATTACACTCTGTTGTGGACACGGACAGCTGTAGATACAAGAGCCGAGTCACCATTCCTGTTATACTTCTTGAACCTCTGCCACCTGTGGTGCAGTTGTAGTTGGTGCTTTGTCATGCAGTCACAAAAAAGATCGGTCTGAAGACAAGATTTACGCCACTCGGACCAAAGCAGATTCACAAACACATCTCAGTTCAAAGGTGAAATCCTTTTCCTAGTACCTCAGAACAGGTTTAGTGTATAAGCACCGCCTGAATGCCAGAAAGAACTTGTTTACCTAAACTAACTATTAATACAGATAATAACTCATCTGTGACGCTATCTGCCAATTTCGTTTTTACTGTAACAACAGCAGTGAAGCTTGAGTAAACATGATTTGTAACTGAACACAGTTAAGACAATAAGTAAAATCCTCACTCCACTGAAAGTACACACAGGTGGAACTCAGGAGTGATTCTAACCTTGGCGGCCGACAACACTGTACACAATGGTAGACTGGTGACCAAGCAAATAAGACATTAAAAAAAAGAAGATTTTTGATGAGAAAGCGGTCTTTAAACACACAGAGAGACAAAGCTGTGCAGGAAGTAGGATTTTATCACAGCAGAGGTAAGAGGGAATTCATTACAATGCGTTTCAAATGTCATCTTTTGCTTCTGGTTCAGTGAGTTTTGGTCAAAGAGAGACAAAACAGAGATGGTGACTTTCAGTAAACAGAAGGGGGGCTCTGCGCTTTGTGTTTACATGTTTTTGCAAAATCTGTTGACCTGTTTTTTAATCGTTTGTTGTTTTAGCCATTAGGTGGTTGTTGAAATGGTTTTGTGGGCTTTTTGCTGACATTCTGACCTTTCTGTGAATGCCATAGGTGTCTGTGTTTAAATAACAGATCTGGCGGTACATCCCGTTAAACCAGATGTTCTCCCCCCTGATGGGGTTCAACAGGTTAAATGTTTATTGCTTAATTACTTTGCGTAGTGTGAATGACAATAAGGGAAGTTTTTATCAGTAGGAAAAGCTGTAAAACCTACGAAAATAAAGTTAAAAGTCCAAAATTTCTGCTTGAGGCTGTTTGTGGTAAGCAGCAGATCAAACTTCTTAACATTCAGGCCTGTCAGACACTCGGACACTGAGCCATGGCTCTGTGCTAAGCTTTGTAATCTTCAATATCATTGAAATGCAGCCAGGTGCTGCTCATTTTATTAATTTCATCACTTTTCCCCAACACGCTTGCATTAAAATCCGGTTGCCCCGTCTCTCTGGTTACCCGGCCTGTACCACTACACTTGTCGTCTTGGAACGTCTGCCCCCCTTCCTTCTTTCAATAATGGTATGATCCCAGTCTGTCTTTGCATGTATTTGGCCACATGGTGTGCCCATCAAATTAAAGTCCCATCCCTGCCTGCATGGATTCTCAGCAGGGCTGAAGATTAGGCTGCTACATACAACCCGGCCATTAATAACTGACATATGAAATTATCTCACAGGCCAGATACAATTGTCCACAGGCCATACGTTTGACACCCCTGCTCTAAACCACAGCAAACCTGAAGAGATTTCACTAGAATCTCCAACACAGTCTGACCACTAAGGACAGGAAAGGGAGAGTTGCATTTATTGTGAAGCACTTTCTGATTTTTGTCTGTGAAAAGTGCTATATGAATACATTTTCCTTGCCCAGGTTAGCTAGCAGACACTTAGGACTCTAGCATTTGCTAAGCTGACCAGATATGAGGGTGGCATCAATCTTTATCTTGCTCAAGAAAAGGAAAGAAATAAGCACGTTTTCCACAACATCAATCATTCCTTTAAGCTCACCTTTAATCCTCGGAGGATCTGGTATATGAGAAACTGCACGTGGTCATCGGTGAGCTTTTGACATTTGACTATGTTGTTGAGATCTGCCCCCATTAGATGAGTCACGAGATACCTGCCAAAGCAGAAAAGATTGTTGTCCCAGCTTAAACAGACAAGTGTCAGAAGCCATGCCAGTGTTTGTCACGTCATTTAAAAAAAGAAAAAAAAAAGAAAAAAATACTAATGTCATAAAATGTATTTGCACTTCCAAACTAATAATTTCAGAGCTGTTTGCAGCCTGTGCCTAATTTCCCCATATGGCTATGTGAGCTTAAACCGGTTTAGCTGCTACTTCTTTTCACTCTCACGTCTCTCGAGAGGCACCGAAAGGCCAAGCCCTTCACAAATGGAATGTCATTTAACAACACACCCCAGATAAATGGGCTTAATAGTACTGCATCAGTGGATAATTCAAATCTAATCCCAAAGCTGTTTAAAATGCCCAAACAGCACTTATGGAAGGAGTCTGCAGCGGGATGCTAGACGAGCACTTTTGGAGCCAAAACTCACAGAGCCACGTGCTGCTTCGTCAGTCCGCTGCACAACAAATACCCGTTTCATGAATACTCTTCTATTCTCACACAGTACAGAGAACGAGGGCTTAAAATAGCATCTGGTTGTGCTTGAACTTGTTCTCAGCTGCAGACATAAGGACACAGACACTCGCCTAAGTTCATTCGCCTGGGGGGGGGGGGGGGGGGGGGGGGGGGGGAATAGATACACACACGTATATAAAATATGAATAGTGACCTCTCTTCTCCTCTCTCCTAAAGAAAGAGGGGCATGGCTAGAGCGCTGAGGAGTCTCAGGGTCATACCCAGAGCACCTGCACAGTTGCCATTTTTACTTATTTTTACGTTGCATGCAGAAACTTTACAGCGTTTGGCAGATATGCACTGGAGAACAGTGTCAAACACTGCAAAAGGCATGCCAGCCCACTGACTCACCCCCTGTTCTTTTTCCCACAGGGGTCCAAGCTTTACATGTGCTCTACATGTGTGACCTTGCATTGCCTCGAGTCCTCCATATCATTATGCTTTTCTGGGAGGAGGGCAGGGCTTCTTGAGTGGACGGCTCTCCATTACAACAGCACACAGATGCTGCCACTCGAAGTATGAAGACAAAATTCCAGCAAGTCATTAAAGTGTTCAGTTTCAATGAGTCTACTTCAGCAGTTTAGCGTTGTGGGCCCTCTTATTTTGTTAGTCATACATTTGTCTTCCCTTTCAAAGGCCCTGTGCCTACATTACCCAAGAAGCAATGCAACTGCAAACAGTTTATTCCACATTTCAGTGCGTCACACTTCGAGCTGCAAGCCTGCAGCAGAGATGAGCACATGTGGTTTGAAATGATGCTGCACTGACATGAATCATCTTTACATAAATAAATAACGTGCAATTCTTAAAGGGGCCACTGGAGACTTAAAAAGCAAAAAACAAAAAAATAAACAAAAATAATAAATAAATATAATCCTTAAGACTTTAATATTAAAATTCCAAATTTACATACATTGAAAACCTGATGATGGCCAAGTATAAGAAAGTAGTTTTACCCTCTTTTAGTGTTTTATCCCTTTATTGCAACTTTATGGTAAATGGACAGATTCTTATAAAGTGATTTTTATAGCATTTCTTTAACTGTTAGGTTTTGGTTAAGTTTAAAAGTCCCTCTGTTCTGTGGCAAAGAAGCGCACACGCCTTAGCTGGCAACCCTGCACTCGACCTTCTCATCCAAATATGGTCACTTCTGGCTCAAAACAAATTTAACACGCTGGTGCCTAAACACCAGCAGTGATGCTTCAAAATGCAGAATTTAGAAAGCAATGAGTGATGTCATATTGGCTCTGCCCATCTTTTATATACAATCTGTTGCAATTCATCCAATCAATTTCTTAACCACTTATCCAACTGGGTCATCAGAGGCTGGAACATATCCCTACAAGAGGCAGGGTATGGCATCTACCCCCCTGTAATCAATTTAAAAACTACCAATACTCTCTGGACTCTGAGAGGACACTGAAGAACTGGGAAAACTGCAACACAGGAAGTGTGGAGTGTCAAACTCCACTCTGAAGGCCCCAGCCGACCCACAGGCTCAGACCCCGAGCCTTCCAGCTGTGAGGTAAGAGTGCTAACCACTGCACTGCTGTACCGCTGCAATTTTAAATGTCCGATATCATAGAGGGGGAAAAAAAAGTTTAGGAAAAATATTGCACAAAGATTTAATCAACTTTCAAAAGGTTGTGCAGACACAATACGTCAGAGAGGGGGAGATACTCGAGAAGATGATGGATGAAAAATGAGAAAACTTCACTACACTTCAAATCTCTGCATGAGCCTGAGTCATCTATCAGAAGCCTTTTCCACACTCTGAATTTAAATTGTGTTAACTGTGATCTGACTGAGCTGTCAGAGAAGCTTGAGATCAAATATTGAACACAGCGTTGTTATTTTCTTCTATCCTGAGACCAAACACAGGCTGCATGATCCTTATAAATTATTACAAGAATAAAACTGTGATATACCTCCAAATGATTATGAAAAAAAAAAATCTAGCTTGTGTGTTGCACTATAAACACAACATCATGCAAGTTTCACGGCACTTCAAATCACATGATGCTCTTCAAAGGAGGTTTGGTGTTCCAAGGAAAAAGTCTCATTTATTCCGCTCTCTTCACATGACCCTGGATAGACTGACTGATGTTGAGATCAGGGCTCTGTTGCAGGACTCCCTGTTGCTTAGGACTCTAGTTATATGAACTTAAAATTTTATTAAAAAGCTGATGCAAAAGTAACACATAACCTTTAACAAAACTGAGGACAGACACTTTCACAGAAAACTACATAAATTAATTCATTTGATTATTGCATAGTTAGACTTAGTCACCCTCCAATTACTCACCTCCACAGAGAGCTGACTGACCTACTGTCTCAGCCAAATAATTTCCTGGGGAAATCCCAGGACAGACTGCCCAACAAACTTATCTTTGCACAAGTGGATAGAGTTTATTTCCATATTTGTTACTGCTTCTTACTTCAGTCAGTAGAGCAGTAATAGAGAGCCCAGTGCAAATGTCCAACATTTTCAAGTAATTGGTAGCAAATGTCAAATTAGAGGTTTGTGATGCAGCCGAGAACCAAGTTAAGAGTTTATATAAAGTAGGTAAAACAAACATTAAACGTGTCACCAAATATATCTGTAAAGGTGGCATTGACATGAAAATTGCACCAACAACCTATCCATGCAAACCAACCAATGAAAAATGACACAGGGAAAATGTATTGAACATGCTTACTGAAGTTTATCTAACATTTCTTGCAAAAGCCTTTGCTGGTGATTACAGCTTCAAGACGCCCCATGTATGGAGGAAACTAGTCACATGTATTGCTCAAGTGGGATTTTGGTCCATTCTTCAAATCCTGCAGGCACTGTGTGCCCCTTCAATGAACTCTGGGCTTTAGTTCTTTCCACAGACTTTCAATTGGATTCAGGTCAGATGATTGGCTACCATTCTAGCAGCTTAATTTTTTCCTCTCTTACTGTATGTTTGAGATCATTACCGCAATGAAACATCCACCCTCGTTTCATCTTCATAATCAATAATGTGTCATTACATTTCTCCAGTGATCCTTATATGAAGCGTGCCAGTGATGTGTTGCTGAAAAACAGCCCCACACATGATGCTCACTGGAACCTTCAGTATTTCAGAAAGTCTTCTGTAATCAGTGGCATCATGTCTTACAACAGTAAGGCTGCAAAGGTCTTGAGAGAGCTCACTGGTTTTACGGTGTGACACCTTAGGCCATCACTTGGGACTGAACAAGCTGATATTAATTTGCACCAATAGCAGGATTGCTTTCCAACTACTGATACATTTTAGCCGGTGTCATGACTTTCCACACCTCCTTTACTTCATGTGTTCAATGCTTTTTTCTTTATTTTTTCTTATTGTTACATATATGTGAATTTATGGACATCTATGGTTTGATTTCTTTGAATGTGTGGATTGTTGCCAACATCTGGTGAGAAATGACATGTCAATAGCACCTTCAGACTTTACTTAGAAAACTGGTGTTGTTTTCAATGTTTACTTTAGCCGCTGTATGCTCCCAGGACGTGCAGTTTGCTGCCACACTGACCTTCATGAATTTTAGATATTGGCGATAATGCTTCCAGTATCGCTTGGTTCAGATAATGAAGTAAATAGGATGGGTCAATAATACAGGGACATTTTCAGTATGAAATCATAAATAAGTGAGTGACTCTAAGCATTCACTTGTTGGATGAGGTGCTCCCTGGAATCTGCTACAGTTTGAACTTTCAGTGTCAAGAACAAATAGAAAGAAGAAGAAAAAAAAAAGAGTGACACTCCACCAATAACAAGCAAGGCAGCACGCACAACTGCATGCTGAGTCACTGCTAAGCTGTTCACTTCCAATTTCCAAGAGATTTTAACATCAACAAACAATAACTACCTGTTTTTCTGTAAACCAGGGCATGTACTACATGTTCCACAAAACCAGAAATCAGGAAACAGAAGGAAGGAAGCTGGTGATGAAGAGACTGGCTACAGCCAGTGAGTGAATAACTAACATAGCAGAGAGTCTAAAGAATGTTTGTCAGTGTTTTCAGTCTCCTGGCGTGCCTCCAGGTGTTTTCCAGGAACAGTCGGGATTGTGGGCTGCTGAGAAACTCAAGGCTGCTGAGCTTAACATCACTGTTAAATTATGCAAAAGCCCTGATACTTTAAATTTAAGATAACATAAAGAAGCACATTCGACTCACACGTCGGTGAAGTCCTTCAGAGAGGTGGCAGGGGTGAAGACATCTAAGAGGCCAATTACCTGCAAGAATGAGACAAACACTGTTAAGCTCAAAACTGAAGAACAAAGACCTGCAGGGCTTTGCTCTCAACAGGCGGATCAAATTGAAGAGAGACAACTCACTCACGTTTTCATGTTTCATATGTTTAAGCAGCTGCAGCTCTCTGTAGGTTCTTTTGGCGTGGACGATGGACTGAAAAGGCCGAGAGAGCTTCTTCACAGCGACCTTCAAACCGGTCTCCATGTCAATGGCGGAGCTGTTTAAAAAAAGTCAAAAGCATACATGTGAGCTTAAATCTCATTGGGGAAAACACCTTAACTTTTAGCATACACCAATTTAGATCATAAAACCAACAAGTGATCAGCATTTATTTAACACTGAAAGACTGTGGCTTTAATCAAAGCAAGCCCGTCCTTTTCAGGCAGAGGAACTGAAGCGTTTCATGTGGCTCAGTCTGGGTCTGAGTTTGCTCTCAAAAAACCAAAGTAGGTTGCAGGAAGAGCTGCTGAAGGCTGGGGGGAAAAGCACGACATCAGCAGAAAATGCCATCTCTCAGCAGACTGCAAGCAGCCCTGGCAGCAGCATATCCCCCGCTCTGAAAACCAACTGTCTCTGACCCAAAAGCAACACCCACCCCACCCCTGCTTAACTCACCTAAACAGAGTCACGGCTTGTGGATGGCCTCGTGTGACTGCTGTGGGGACACCAGCGTGCCCGCAGACACATCAACATCAATCGATATTAAAGGTTAACAAAGAAACCACCTATAGCAATGCCAACCTAATAATAAAAATGGATACAGGGATTATCATCATAGCAAGAAACAGAGGGCTCGAAGCATCTTTCTAGTCTCTGGTTCAATTCCTCAGCATATATTTGAGTCACCTTAACTGTTCTTCCCTACATACACTGCTGCACTGAGCTTTTACCCATTTCAAGAGCATGCAGGAATGTAAATCCCACATACAGCTGTATTAGATATTAAATCATCCCGTCAGCTCCCTCATAAGAAGGACCTCGTGTTTGATTGAAGGAAGTCAAAACAGTGCAGTCATCCTTTGTCTTACATAATGCAGACACTATCTAGGCAGCACCCTCACTGAAACAAAACGAGTATTTTTTAAGTGGTATGAACACATCTAAAAAAGACTATGTCCTTTAGCAATTTGCGCATAACAGTGTTCAGTTGTGCAAGCTTCTTGGACAAAGACGCTCCTTAACTCGTTCGATTTATTAGGTATGATGATATGGGAGTCGACTTCTGATAAAGCCACCAACCTGCAGCAGGGTTCAGGTGTGCGTCATTGCCACACAGTTTAGAGCATGCTGTTCAGTTTCAGTTTCAAATTACTGGCTACAGTAAACTTGAAGTCATCACGTAACTGCTAACAATATAAGCCAGCGCACTGTTATAATAAAAACAATCACAGTCAGTGCAGCAGTAGCAGCGAGCTGACAGTAATCTGACCAGCAACAGATTATCCTATTGCCCAGCAACAGCACAGCTGTCCTCTTCCATTTGCAAAACAAACATCTGCTCACTAAAAGAAGTGTACCACTGACTATGTTGTGTCCCAGATCGTATCAGCAGCACAATCCATTTAATTAAAAACCTATGTAAAGGGTCCATTCAGCCAAAGATGACCTTACTGCCGCTAGGCAACATTAAGGAAACCCACCCTCAAGAGGCAAGATCTCCACTCTGCTGTGCATGCAAATACCTCTGAGCTGCAGATTTGTATATAACGTATCAAACATTAACTGCAGGGCTCCCTAACATATAACTAGTTATCAAGAGTGAAAGGCAACACTGAGAGAACATTAAGGTTTTGATGAGGCTGCCTATCAAATTTGCATGAAGACAGCAGCTGGTTTTCATAGCAACCAACTTGGGAGGTTTTAGCAGCTGTTGATCATTTTCAGTCATTATTTTTAAAGTTAGCCACAAAAGTAAAAGATACTAACATTACAGTGACTTAAACAGAAAACTGTTTGCACTTATTATTATTATAGATTTTTTTTAAATAGCCAAATAGTCAATCTATCGGTCTATTCATTGTTTTAGATTACAGCACTCTGACTTTCTTTATCCATGCAAGATCAGTGAAGTGGACATCTCAACTTTCCACTTGTGCTCCTAATAAGAAAAACATCCAGAAGCTGTGCTCACATCGTCAATATGAAGGGACTGAGTTAATTCAAACAACCTACCTAGCAGCAAGCAGCTATATTTGTTGCACTAACGGTGCAATGTGCATTAAATGTCTTTATCCAGAACAAATGTGGTCGGAGTAACCTGAGGAGACCAGAACACTTGTGTGACTCTTAACATGCACACTGATCAGTGCATGTGGATCAGACTTTCTATACTTAGTTCACAGCCAGGAATTTATTAGCACTTAATAATTACAACTCGGTAACACGTCAAAGATAGCAAGTTCTGGGCTTTTCTTGCTCAAACAGACACCGCGGCTCCACCTTGCTCGCCATTAGCTTGTGAAGCGCAGGCCTCGTCTAAATGAATGGACAAGTCAGGCTAACTTCACCTAACTGAACTTTTTGGAGGAAGGCGATTTACCAGACAGATCCGTAGGCGCCGGATCCAACCGGGGTCAGTCTCTGGTACCGCTCCGGGACTTCCCATATCGTCTTGTTCACCTCCTCTCGATAAAAATCGTGTTTCTCTGGTCGCGACATTCCTGCAGGACCAACTGCCGACCGCCGACCGACTTTCTGCTCCAAGGTGGGGGACTCCGAGCCGCGCAGAGCTCAACTTTACCAAAGTGCAAAAAAAGTGGCGCTAAACGAAAAGTTTCTCGTCCCCGGAGAAACTGATGTCGTTTAAAGTTACCGTGCTGCCTTCTTGTGAAGTTCTGCAATGTGTGCACACACTTTTCAGGTCTCCACGTTATTTGTTCCTCCTCACCCTGCTGGTTCTCACGCTCGCCCGAGATTTCACCCCACTCGCTTCGCTAAACGGCGCAAAATCTCGCGGGAAAAAGAAAGAAAAAAAAGTTGGGACAGCTGTGCGGACGACGTCTGAAACGGTGCTGCGTTCAGGTAGTGCAGGAAAAATACTCGGAGAACTAATCGGTGTCAGACGATTAAAAATAATAATAAAAAAAAATGAATGTGGCTTAAGCATTTTAATCTGCAGAATATCGAAAATAATTCCGTTTAAATGGATAAAAGTTATGAGCTTTCCGTGTGAATTGGAGAGTACTTGACTAAAGTATCTTAGTTATACCACCCGATTAAACAGGATGTAACATTAAGAGTTAACTGTGTTTTTTTTTCCTGTAGCATGTTTACTTTACAATAAATTCACTAAAAACCCATATTTATCCGCTTGACTCAAAATGTACACGATAATTATCGTCCTTAAACCAACAACCACTTTATTTTTATTTTTTTTTATTTGTGAAGTGAGCTTTAAAAAAGTACGTGAAGGCAGCATCAGAGGTCACGTCCTGGTGAGAGACTTTTAATGTAGAAAATGCATTTACTTTACAGTAAAGCATAATCGTATGTTGTTAGACAGCAGAAAATGTTAAACTTTGGCAAATATAACTCACTCAACAGATATAAATTTACAACTGAACAAGATGTCAAAAAAAAAAAACAAGTATAAAAGAGGAGAAAAGATATACACGGTCACGTGTACACAGGTTCTAAATAAATTTGGATCCTACAACGTCATGAAAACACCCTGGGCTTTAAAAATACACTATATCCCCCAAACGGATGCTAATATTGTATTTCAACTGAGAAACAACACTACATAAAAATATAGCAATGACCATTTTATTTATGTAGAACATTTCATTACATGTAAACTCAATACGCTTAACATAAAAGGTCTACTATGCCTTAAGGTATTAAAAACAACAAAACAAACTTTGCAAAGAACTAAAATAACACACACACAGTTACCAGGTGTAAACTTGGAAGAAATAAAAAGATATTGAGTCTCTTGGTGAATGTTGAAATAATTGTAAAAGACATCAGTAGGCAGCTTGTTCCACAGAATAGGACCACAAGAAATGAAAGCTTGGATCTAATTCTGGGAAAAAATCTCCCCCTGATGGTCTGAGACAGCTAATCGGGTTGTAGACATTGAGCAAGTGCTTCATAAACTGAGAGAAGGATTTTAAAGGTGACTCTGTGTTGAACTGAGAGCCATTGAAATGGATTAATATGTTCAAATTTCCATCTATGTGTAAGGTGAAGTTGTTCTACTGATAATTTGGACAATCCAACAAATAGAGCATTACAGTAGTCTAACAGTAGCTGTACTGAAAGTATGGACCAATTTCTCAGTCAGATTGAGATATACATTTTTTGTGAGATTGGGGGGGGGGGGGGGGGTGATAATTACGAACAAATTCTCAGTCTTTACATTTTCGGACCAATAACAAATATTTCGGTCTCTGTTTAGTTCTAAAAACTTTCAAGACATCCTCAAAAGTATGTCTCTACATTCTCTTCAGTAATGCAAATATCTTATTAACTAACATCCATCAACAGTCTAACTTTTTCTGACAGAAAAAGCCGCTCTGTAGCTAAAACGTCTACATCTGAACACTTCCTCTGTGCCTTGGTAGAGTGATCTGCTCAATTTCATCATCAGAGTCTTCCTCTACTAGTCGCTGGCGTGAAGATGATGACTTAAGGGGAACCGAGTCGAATCCGTCAGATGTTCTCTGGAAACATATTGATGGCAACATGAAGCAAGGTAAGTCAGCTCAAGTAGCTCAATGTGAACGGGAATGAGGGGGTTACTGACCTCGCGTGAGAAAGACTTAATTTTGGTGAAAAAGGATTTCTTGGTGAGGTCCATGAGGTCGTCCTCTGCATCCTCTCCCTCCATTATTGCACAGCTGTCTGCGGTGGGCAGCTCGCACTCCCTACCCCCAGAGGTCATCATCAGCCTGGAGTATTTATACTGCAGCCTGCAGATGGGAGACAACAGGAACAGCACCTTGTTCTCTGTTTTGTCTTTGATGTATTTAACGGTTTGGATGTGCCAGCTGTTCTATAAACACTACAGGAAGTATAGAGTGTGATAGTCTCACTTGCGTGTCTTTTTCCAAAAATAACAGATGAGACTGATGAGCAACACAGCAGCAACGGCTCCAGTGGAAACACCAAACTTGAGCCAGAAATCCAGAGTCACGCAAGCGCTGACTTTTTGTGCAGGCAGCGGCTGTCCTCCGTAACACTGCACAGGCTGCTGCCACACATAGGTGGTTCTCTGAAACACACATACGAGCATTTAGTCCAACTTTCCTCCCTCGTCTGTCTTGAGAATTATGCTTTCTGGTGGAGAGATCTGATAAGCAGAGTGCTATCAGGCTCATATTGTTCAGTTAGCTACAGGCAGCAGGAGATTAGCATTTAGTGAAAACTAGACTTTTGATGAATGAGCTTGAGATATGGTAAGCAGTATGCTAACTGGACACACTGGAAGAGTGAGCTTAAACTGAGTGCTATCAGTCTTCTCATCTTACCTGCTGGAAATTGTAATTCACATTATGCTGAACTGACATTTAATCTCCATAAAAGATGCTTGTGCTTCACTTTAAATCACAAGGAAAAGTGCACTTTATCTCTTATCTTAATCATTGTCTAAATATTTTTTCTGTAATCCAATGCAACAAAAAATATTTTTTTCTAATTATATCTTTCCATAAAACAACATGAAATGTGGAAAGATGTGATGATGGATCTGACGCAGAGGAGGATTTTTGGCAGTATGTCTGCGGGTATGGAGCATTACCTGTATTCCCTGGATGCAAGCACTGACGATTTCTCTGTAGTGGTTTTTAGTGCAGAGTGGACACGCATGCTGGCTCTGCCACAGAAAGTGGAAAGTGCAACCATCGCATGTCCCCTCTGAACAGTTACTGTGGAGGAAAAGAAAGTAAGACAGACGGTCAGAGGCTTTAAAAACGATCTAAGGGGAGTCACTCTGTCTGCAGCTCTGAATGTGACAACTATTAGTGCAAAAAAAACGGCTGCTGTTTGTCAACAAAGCAGTCGCTAGTCGACTCTAGACAGGTCGAAGGTCGAGCTCGGTTTTTGTTTACAGCACCTTGGCAGCATGATGCGATTTTTAGCGGTCACTGTGGGATCGCATCTCATCCTGACTGTAGCTGACCGGCCTTGTTGACAAGACTGAGTTGCGTCACTGGACCTGGAAACATCAAAAGCACACGCCAAGTGAGAAATTTTAAAGTGCTCTTGATTCTCTGTTACATTTTAATTTCTAAAAGATGATCAAAGCTTCTTTTTTTTAATGAATATTTACTACTGAACCATCTACATGGATCAACAAAATGAATGAATAGCTGTGAGCTCACTTACTTGTAATAGAATAGAACATCTGGCAGGCCCAATGCTGCAGCGAACATCCACTGTGGAGAAGAGATGTTACCAAGTGTCGTCTCAGTGGTTACACCTTTGGAATTGGAATACATGTGCCATTATGATATATTAGATATACAAAGTAAAGTATATTTGATACAATTATGGCCCTACACTCCAGCAGAGTAAACACTCCACTGTTCAAAAATAGTAGCTGAAACACTTCTAGTAGCATCTTTAGGGTTATTAATTTATTAATTAATTTTAAAAAAGACCTGTGCTAATCCTGAAAGCAAATGTCCAGAAATTGCTTTTCTGGAGCACCAATGACCTTGAACACTGAGGAGCAGGAGAAATGCAAATCCTCACAGCCAGCTTAATTATTATCTGAACACACTTTTCAATAAATGATTAACAAACTCCTGCAAGTGTCTCATTGTATTTACAGCAAAAACCAAAAACCTATTCATTCAGTTCATACCAATGAGTGAGTCACCAATAAGGAAAGGCTGTGAGGACACAAGGCTCTGACTCCTGATGTCAGAGGGAACCACAGTGGACTGACAGACATAACCTTTGACCTCTCTCCCACTCTCTGTTACGTTATCCACACAGGAAGCTGGCATTCGGCCCTGTGAGAGAAACACAGCAAGGTTAAAATGCACGTCAAACGCAGTTCTGCAAAAAAGAAACGTCACTTGGACGGTTGCCTTCTCACCTCTGTCCCACACAGGCCCAGATTAAAGCGATGGAAGTACCGCAGGCCTTTGCTGGTGAAGCGGGGGCTGCTATGGACGCTGGTGACGTTGGCCAAAGGAGAGAAATCGTAGTGCAGCAGTGCTCCTTTGCTTGTGCGCAAATCCAGTATGCAGTCACTGAGACAAGCTGTATAGGCCTGAAGGACGAGGTGAGCGTGTCAGCACACATCATACACTGAGAGAAACACCTCACGTTCTGTCTGTGGGAAAGCCAACTATTATAGCTGGCATGTATATGGCAGAGACATATGATTTCCTTTGCTACTTTAGAGCCAAGTATTTCACATTTAATACTTCGTTTTTCTGTTTCTGACCCTTCTGTATCATCAGTGTGATTTTTTTCCCTTTGAAAAATCGAAATAAATTTGCACAAAACATTTTTTAAGGAATAATTTCCCAAAAAATGCCAGATCTAGCAAATATTATACAAATAGAAATTCATATATGCAAATGAACATTTAATTTCATTTAAAAAAAGTAGAATTTTCAAGCAATTATTTAATGGTTCGGGCTTTAAAGAGTTAAGGAATCACTGTCTTTTGAGGATTTGTTTTCTTGAGTGAAATTCTTTACATATTTACAAATTAACGATAAACTAATTTTCTTTAATGGTAGTGAATAAAGAGCGTCTTGGATAGTTTACAGAAGCTCAACAGACATGAAATCACAGAATAAACAGAAAAATCACTTTCCACAATAAAAGATGTCAATGTTTTGGGTCTTGTGGATTTCAGACAGTAAAGTGATTGATTTGTTTGAGCATGTGGGATTAATTTGTGTAGTTTTATTGTGAGATATACCAAAAGAAATGGAAAAAAGAAAAGACAGCCTGTTTTATAGTTTCTTTCCTCATTCATGCCCCAAATTACATTACGTTTTTCTCTGTAATGGTTTTAAATCCCTCTGCACGCTGCAATTCCACAAAAAAAAGGAATACTAAAAAATGTAAAATGTGCACCTGGACACATTCATGTGCTGCTTTCGGAAAGGGTTTTGTTCTACACCTTGTTTGTCGTTGTGTTTGGCCCACACCGAATACAAGCAGCTTCCCCAACTGGCTGATCAGTCCTAATGAAGGTGTTTGGCGGGCACTTCTGACACGCTCCTGTCCCGTTGACCATGTAGTGTCCCGGTGGGCAGAGAACACAGGCAGACCCGGCCTTAACAGACGTCAGAGCACAGCGGCGACACTTCGTGGCCACGCCTCCGATGGCGTTGGTGATGACGATGGAGTAGATCTTTGCAACATCTGCGCTGTAGTTCCTCTCCTGAGGGAATAGAAATACAAATGTGCCCTGCTTAACAGGAATGCAGTTTATCATTTAGCTCTATTTTATAGTCAGTATAAAACGGAGAGAAGGAACAGAGAGAACAAAGGTCATTTAGACTGAAGTGAACGCACAGCTCCAGACTGCCATCTAGAGACTCGGTACAAAGTTCTCAACAAATCAACCACAACCAACATGACACTGCAGCAGGTGGTCACAGCAAATTCCAGTTAGGATTAAAAACATGGACAGACAGTTGCAAACATATTATTTGCAGTATTTATTGCTTTGTGTTCTTGCCCTCCTGTCAAATCTCTCTGCAGGTAAATTTAAACCTTGAATATTGCTGCACTTTTAAAAGCTGACACGTTGTTTTTATGGCTGAAGGTTTGGTGTGCGTGCAAGGGGTGCGAGCGAGAGGTTGAGAAGAAGAAAGATGGGGAGTAGAGGAAGCAGTAGTAGTAGAAGAGGAGGAATAAAAGAAGATAATTAAGTACGATCCAGTTCTGAAGCATTCCCCAAACAGAAGACCGTAAAAACTCCAACATCTTAATTATACATTAATATGATGCTCTTATTTTATTCATCTAAATGTGAATAATTGAACTGATAACCATGAAGTGCATTAGTGACTTTATTGTATTCTGATTTTATTTATTCATTTACTCCACATTAAAAGGAATAACTTAAAAAGTCCAGTTGACTGAGGGAGAGATGGATGACTGAAGATAATAATGACTGTCAAACATACAGCCCGGGGACCAGAAATGGCCCCGCCAAAGAGTCCAATGCGGCCCACTGGATGGTGTTAGAATATTAAAAAAGAAAAAATAATTTTTTAAGTTTCTCTGTATTTAGGTCAGTTTTACAGAAGTACAGTTTACTGACAAAGAAATCTCTCAGAGCCGAGCATAAAACATGTAAACAGGTGAGTAAGAAATAAACCATAACAGTGAAGTTCCTGTTTCTACCCTTTTTTATTTTATTTCGTTTTATTTTTAAAAACAGTGGGTCCAGATTTTTTCCTGTATTAAAAAGCACATTCTCTGTAAATTAACAGTAAATTTCTGTTTTTAACTACAGTGCAAAGAGTACTTTAGTCATTTATTTTTTAAAGCATATGCCCAAAAAGCCATGCTGGCGTTATCAGGCAGTGCTGTAGTTTCACTGGTCCACCCAACTTAATATGAAATTACCCACTGTGTGGATCTCAATATAAAATGAGTTTGACACCCCTGGTCTAAATAGGGAGTCTGGAAAAAATTTACTTTTGAAGCTGAAATATGAATTTGCTAAGAAGGAAATAAATCAACCTGAGTAGGTGGGATGCGTGTCTGTATCTCACCGTGCCATCTGTTCGCTTAAACGTCCAGGTGAAGCTGACGGTGCTGTTGCTCTGGATCAAGTAGGAGTATGACTGCTTGTGGTTTCTGCCATTCCAACGCTCCACCACATCATTGTTCCACTGATTGTATCCCTACAGAAACAAAAGCACATTCATTCATTTATTCATGTGCACATTATACATCCTGAAGGAGTCATGCTACAAAAATGTTGGGACACCATCCTCACCGCCAGGAAGTAAAGTTTACAGTCAGCTGTACAAATGGTCTCAAAGACGAAGGTGATGCGAGATAGCTCACTCCTCTCAGCGTCTTTGACCATGGACTGAGGCAACCTGTGAAAACCAGCGGCGTTTTATTAGACGTCTTTAACAACTCAAGCTCAAATTTGAAGAGAAACTTTTATGTTTAGTTCTTGTTTGACTTCACCTGTATCCAGGGACACTGAGCGTGAGCATTAAATAGTCTGTGTCCTGGTCCCCGGGGGTGGTGTAGATATACTCTCCAGCCACCTCCCACGCTGCCATTACAAAAGATAAAAGCTGTAAGATACATTTTATCCCAACAGCAACGTACACATGCAAACATACTGTGGATAAATTTTGAAACCAAAGCAAACTAGTTTAATTTTTAAATGAATTCCTCTAACCTACTTACAACTAAGGATCTATTACACAATTCACTTCAACCATTACATACGCTTCTGAAGCTGATGTGCAGGTTTAATTCTTGGCCTTGGAAAGTTTGCAAACTAGCAAATTATTATCTGTGCCTCAGGCTGTTTAATCACTTTGCTATCTTTCTACTTTGAGAAGTTCTTCACCACAAGTTAATGATTATGTCTATTCACCCATAGTAAGAGATCATCAGTACATCATGAAAAGGTCAGCCATTTGTCACAGGGTTAAATCACAGAAACAGACAACTATTCACACATCTTTAGACTACAGGAGGAAACCAGAATACTGAACTAAGCCAATGCAGACAGGAGGACAACATGCGCACTCTACACAGAAAGGCCTCAGACTGGATTCAAACCCCATTCTTGCTGTGTTAACCAATGCACCACCATGCCACCTACACCTCATTCTCTAATATTAAGGTTCTCACCAGTACGCCGGTTAGAGTCACTGAACACTTGATTGTAGACGGTGCTCTTCATGTTGGCTGGCATCGTGTTCCACCATTTGTACTCAAAGCCCACCACCGGTTCTGTGCCAGCAGGGCACTCGGTGCAAACTGAGCAATCAGTGGAAAATCACATCAGGATATTAGGTCATTAGTGTCAACAATATTAGACATACCACCTTAAATCTTATGACATTTCCTCTCATGCTGTCTAAAAATGTAACTAACTATTAACATGATTGCCTTATTTTTTTAATATCACACGATCAAGGCCAAAATAAAACTATAAGGCCGACATCAGTAAAACACAGTAAAAAGGAGCGGAGTGGCTCTAACCTGTGCCATTAGAGAAGGATCCGCTGGGACAGGGCTCACAGGTGGAGGAGTTGGAGACAAAGAAACCCGGGTTGCATGGCGGACAGGTTTGCTTCTCCCCTGACGCGGGAAGCTTCAGTGCTCCTTCGACAGTCTCACTGCAGATCTTAGGCTCGATCCATTTGTACATGAGCTGAGTCTGAGACACACACCAATACACAAAAAGAAGAGGCAGCAGTGGCAGCGTTACAGCTCAATCAGATCATTTATGTTAAATGAAGCCTAACATTTACACCAGTGCGATTTTTAAAGAAAAACCTCCACTGAGCCAGCAGGAGCTCTACTTCCACGTATCATTACCTTTCCCTCAGAGTCACAGGGGGTGTGGGTGTAGAAGTAGTCACTGCTTGTACATGCAGGTCTCGGTTTGCAGCTCGCTGAACCGACGACTGGAAATGTTTTTGGATGAGGAAAAACGCACAGCACACATTTAAGTCCTGAGAAAAGATTAACTTGACCACTAAGCAGTAACTGCTGCATTTGCATGTGTGTGGAACGTAGCAGTTGTAAGTCTGTAAGAACGCTTTACTCCACCTGGACAGAGATAAGCAAACGGGCATACCTGCGTATTTATCTTCCTCGCATTCATGGCAAGTAGTGGCACCTTTATTGGAGTAGGTATCAGCGGGGCAGGGGGTACAACGTGCGGACCCTGGGTTTGCACTGTGGGTGCCGGGTTTACAGTGGAAACACTCTGATGTGTAGGCCACCCCTGGAGAAAACCAAAAAAAGTTAATCATTAACAGAAACAACGTGTTGGTGGGAAAAGGGAAAAGTTTAGGCCTGCTGCACTCCTATCTTACCTGATATCTGAATGTTTCTCAGCAGCACAGGTTTGACAGCACTGCCCTGCAGGGAGTATGCTATAGTTCGCCAGTACAACACATTGTTGCCCTTATTTAGTTCGACCTGTACAGAGACAGAGTGGGGCATTCATTTATTCAAAAATTCCCCAGGGCTGGCCTTGAGTGCACTGAAGTGCTAAAACTGCTTCCTGGACAAACCGTGTATTTGCTCCAGCTGCTCTCTGAGATCCGCATCCACCGGCTGTTAGAGTCTGTCGACTGACACTGGTCATTCTGAACCTGCAGGAAGACGAGAACATTTCACCAAATACTCACACCGAAAGGTGATCTGTGTCAGCTGAAGCAGCAGTCATTTACAATCCTTACAAAGAACTCAAAGTAGATGCTGGTGTCAGGATAGAAATATTCAAAGGACAGACTTCCAGGCTGTTTCAGGTTCACGGCGTAGGACAGCGTCGCAGTGCATTCATCTGTGTTTGAGGCTATGTAGTCACCCTTTGGTGTCCAGGTTGAGCTGCAAAAACATCAGCAAGCAGCAACAGTTTAAAAAGGTTTTGAAAATTGATACAGAGGGCCTCAATCAATCAGATAAATCTTGACAGGAGGAGGGAGGGGGCTTGGTACTGTGAATACTAACTTGGAGCAATCCGTTTGGTCATTCCCCTCATTCGTTATCACGCCGTGAGTGACAAAACCAGTCGGCAGGCTGTCCCACTCGTCAAAGGCCACGCTGGTGCCCAGAGAGTAGGTGCCCGCAGCACATTTCTGACACTGCTGTGACTGCATATCAAGATACTCCCCCTCATTACAAGAGAACGCTTAAAGGAGACAAAGCACATGCTGAGAATGGAGATGTGCACCTGACAGTGAGCGTATCTGTTGTGCAGATTGAAGACTTGGAGAAAATGCCTGAAATAAAAGTAGGTTACTGCTTACTGCACTGAGTCCCTTTGACAGGATCTGGGAGGCCCGTGCATATGTCGGCTTTGTTGGGAACTGCAACTCTCCATCTCGACCCGAAGACGTCACACTCTGTGTACTCAAAGTGATAATCTGACTGCAGGGATGAAACACAGGTGTGAGTTTCACACAGTTAGACATAAAAGCACACAATGGATAACTTGCACAGCCGGAAGTGGGAATAATAACTGTAAATTTAAAAAAAAAATGCAAATGTAAATAAGGATTATTTTGCAGTTTATCTGCCCATTTTGATTCCTCACATGTTCAGCATGTAAATTCCTCACACACAGGAACACTAAACTCATTGTTGCACCCTTGTTTTAAAAAAAACAAGAATTCCAGGTTGCCTTATACTTCAGGAATCTTTTCGCCAAACCAGGACAGCCTCTTTTACAAATAAAAGCGGAGGCTAATATTTGCCCAGGAGCCCGTCTCAACTGTTATTTTAATCACGCTTATCAAGGATACTGCTGCTTCTCTGCAGCCTTAAGGGTTTACTCAGCTGAGAGGAGAGATGCTGATTCGACCGGTCCCTTTGTAAACATTTAATTTAAGTGTTCTCGAAGAACTTTGAAGACAACAAAAGCTCTCAGTCGAATGACAAACACAGTCCCACCCATAATGAGGTAAATTGGGAGGAGACAAAACATTTAAGTTAACCTCACTGAAACAAGGCATGAACACACAGCAGGCACAGAGCGTAAACTGGAGATTTGGTCACTGGTCAATAAAAGGATGTGATATTCCAAGGAAGGTCATCTGCCACGCCAATCTACACCCACACAGCTTCATGGGATTAATAGTTAACAGAAACACAGCAGCAGCTGCACTCCTCCATCCTTGTGTTTTTGAATTAGAGCTGCAACATTAGCTGTGCTAGGGTATCAAGTGAATGCAGGTCCTGGGTGGGAGGATTTGATGTAAAAATGCATCGAACTGGAGATGTGCTGTAGCTTAATTGCCCTCTTTAAACAAACACAGGGAAACCAGGGCAACGGGACATTATGACCGCTGTGCCACATGGTGAAATAAACTGGGCTGAAAACAAGAGTCACAGAGGGGAAAGGAGCACCTAGCAGGACTGCTTTCTGAAACTGAAATAAAAGCCTAGAGGTCCATATGGTGCAAAGTGTGCTGATCAAAAGGAGTGGTTTGAGTATTATCTCAAGCTACTCCTGTTATGCAAACTGACCACAGATATGGAGGCTGTAAGAGAGCGAGCAGGCTGTGTAGTATGTGGGACCTCTAGTAAAACAAGTGTAGGAGTACTTTAAACACTTGAAGGGGAAACATATGTTCAATCTCACAAACTGCTCAAACAAACTGCTGTTTGTGCTCATTTTAGTGTTTGCTTTTAGTTTAAAGAGTGATTCAGCATTTCACTTGAACATGTGTTACATCAAACATATGTGTGTTTTCTAGACCAACCTTTCAACCTTTCATATATTTGAAAGTCTGAAGCACACAGTACATGTACCAGCATCTGTCTGCACCCCCAGAACTAGAGTGAATTATAAATACAGCTGGTTTGTCGCAGCACACGCATGAAATAAATCCCTTGGTGATTTAGAAATGACTGAAATCACAAAAACGAATAAATAAATAATATGAATCGCCTCACCTCTTTGCACATGGGCAGATCCGCGGAGGTTTGCAGAAAAAGCAGCCACAGCAGGCAGTGGCTCAGGTGTGTCAGGCCGGGCTGCATGGTCACCTGCTGTCGGTGCTGAAGTGATGGAGACGAAGGAGAAGAGGTCTGACCTGCGCCCTCAGGTGCTGGAGGCGCGGCTTCCCTCTCACACTCTGGGATGTGATTGGCTTGGTGTTTTTACTCTGAGTCCGAGTTACCTTTTAACGATCACCGTTTTCCTGTGAAAGGTTTAACCGGAAGTTTGCTGTTGCTGAGAAACCGGGTTGTAAACGTCTTGCTTTAGCTAGAGTCGTTTAAAGGCCGCAAAAAGAAAAAATCAAACAAAGTAATCTGGACCAGTGTTTGTAGATCTAAATATGTCAAACCGGGATCCTTTCCCCTCTCCGAGGGTAGAAAACGACCTCACTCTCTGCGGCTACAGGCCGCAGCAGGTGCGTTAGCTTTAATTACTATAACTTTATCTCCTAAAGAAACCTCCGGGAGGCGTTATTGATGCTTTGTGTTCAACAAGTTATACCAAAATATACTTTTTACACTAGTAGCACTTTATTATTAAGAGTGTACTATGTTTTGCTTTGTTTTTTGTTTTGTTTTTTATGAAATTAGGGTGTAATTTACTTGTAAAAGGGCAACACTTTTTTTTTTTGGAAAGAAGTAACAAGTTATACTGTGAGTAATTTTAAGAAGTGAGTAAGTACCGAGTATTTTAGCCGAGAAACTAACGATATTTCCAAATTTTGCATGATAAATATGGTGTAAAAAGAAGAAAGAAAGTAATTACATATTATTAAGTGTACATGATGTTTTTGATTTCACAAAAACTATACTGAAATTTTACTTTACACTGGGGGAATTACACCCTTAGTTGCAGGCTGTATTACAAGGTCTTACTTTTTAATAAGAATACCATCTGGGCCTTATAAATATAAGTATAAATGTATACATAAATATTCTAACACATTATATTTTTGTTCTTTACTTCCAGTGTTCTGACACCTGTAAGTTTCCTATTTTCTTAGTCTAAAGGACTCTGTTCCACAAAGCTTTTTGGTCTGTTTTGAAAAACTGGGATGCTACAACTAGTGTTTTCTTTTGGACCTAATTGTTTTCATGAGAAGGTCACATTTACTCCTCAAATCTCTGTTTACATCTCACACATAGATTTTTTAGTACTAACATAAAATATTTAATTTCAACATCAGAATTGTAGTATCTATTTATCTATTTTTTTTTTTAAACTGAAATGAACAGAAGTACAGAGCCAGAGGAGCAAATAAATATCTTGTTGTCTGGATTGGAGCAGATTATTTGGCTCCTTTGTTACTTTTATTGTCATTTTAAAATATTAATGACATGTTTTTTTTTTTTAACTTACCGGGGAACACGGTGGCACGGAGTGACTCACACAGTCCTAGTATTCCCCTGCTGAAATTATGTATAACCACTGCTTAACAGTGTGATAAATAATTAAGGACTGAAAAGTAGATTTGGACACGGGTACCTAATCCTTATAATGTCACTTGATATGTAGGTAACTGATAAATGAAGTAAATTAAATCTAGGTATGCAGTATTTAAAAATACACGGTAAAACATTTCAAAGCATGTTACCTAGTGCACTTAGTTATTGTTATCTAATGAATTATAAAATTTTATAAGAATTATAAAAACCATTTGTAAGATTTCATTCTACGTGGATGTCGTTCTATGCTTAAAAATGTAAATAAGTTTGAAATTTGGAATCTATGCATATTGTTTCTTTGGAAATTTGGAATTAGTCTTATTTCTTATCCTGCAGAAAAAAACATACAATAAACCAACTCACATCGCCCAGACTGAGGAACCTTGGAGTCGCCTCCACGACACAGCCACTGTGTCCAGCACCCAGCGGAGTATTTTGAACTGTACACAGGTATGTCGTCAGCATTCACTTATGAAACCACAGAAAGGCTGAAGTATCTCTACTTTGAACGACTGATCTGTACTCAACCACAGACTCCAAACGACAGCCTCGACCTTCAGCTAAACGCGGTCTACGATCACCACAAGAACTGCTTCTGGAGCAAGAACCAGATTTTGTACCAGAAGGAGACTGTCTCTGAAGACCACAGGCGGGTGTTTGTGATGTTTTGGCAGTGGTGCATCAGGTAGTTCAACTGTGTTAAGATTATTTGTATGTACTTTTACAGGAAAGAGGCAAACTTAGAGATGGAGGAAGCAGAAAATGGAATCACAGTGTGGGTCGACAAACAGAGGCGCTCTATTCGCATCAGCTGACACACAGGTAAAGCTTGGTTAAATCAATCACAATGAACTGCAAATGTTTCATCAGCTCAGAGAAACCTAATACTTCTAAAACTGCAACTCCAACCCTAATCCACTGACCCTGGGAGGAGTGTGTCTTTGTCTGGAGTCAGGTGTGTCCAAATACAAACACAATGCACTTATCTTTGCTTCACAGGCGTCTTCAGACAGGGGCTGCTCTACAAAGCACAAGAACTTCAGCTCCGCATGAAGCTTCAAGAGCTAACATCTCTAACAACTGCTGACCTCGGCCCTGAAAATAAACGAGTTCTTTCAATGCTTCTTTATTCTGTTTGTGTTTTTCATTAAAGTGAGCATTAAAGACCAGCGTAGAAGAGAAACAGCAGTACATTTTATTCAAATATATAAACACGAGCCAACTGTTAAAGACACATATGACACAAGATATTGGCTGCATAAGTAAGAAAATGTGCAAATGATGAAAACTAATGACAGATATTATGTGTGAACACTTTTCTCTTAATCTGATTTATAGATTCCAAATACAATTAAAACAAAAACAAAAAACTGCAAAAATGGCAGATTAAGGATTCTGAACATTAAGTGAAAAAATACACCCAATAATTCTTTTTAAAAGAGTTTCAAGGAGCACAGGTCATTCCAGGGGGTCATGCCCTGGCTTTTCTTTCAAGACACCGTCTGACGAAAGCCCTCTCGTCCCACTGGTTGGGGGAGAGCATGTGGGGGCCGTTATGGATGCAAAGGATGGTCATCTCCTCGGCATACGTAAGATTCTGCAGCAGCTGTAGGCAAACACAGCAGGAAGAAATTAAGAGCACTGGGCTGTCGTGCATTCATATAAAACAAAAAAAATATTTCAAGATTAAATAAAATAAAAAACCTAATACTATTATCTGAATACACTGAGCTCTTTAGAACCCATTCTTTTACAAACATTTGTATGGCTAAGTGCTTGATTTTATATACCTGTGGCAATCTGACTCAAAGATGAAGTGATGCAGCCCAATACTTTAGTCCAAACAGTCTGACTATTTGGCATAAAGTGGCACATAAACAGCTCCTTGGTACCACTGGGACTTTCAGACAGGCAGTCTGCATGAACATAGAACACTTACTTTAGGTGTTATGAAGAAGTACTGGGACGTTGTCTCTTTGCAGGCTGTGCGGACCACAATGTCAAAGACTCTTCTTTCATTTACAGGATCCATTCCCTGCATAAAGAAACAGGTGGGCTCAGACTCTTTAATAAAGGCAATTGATGACTACTGTTGTGTGAATGCCTGTCGGCGTGATCTGAGTTCTATTTATTAAAGTTGTTAAAATGTTAATTTCATGAAAGCAGCGGCACATAAGCTGAGCTCTTTTCAAATCTGTCTGTGTGAAGTGGTTTGCACATAAATAAATGTGTGCAGGAAAAGAAGAAAATGGGCAGTAAAGAGAAACTCGTACCTGGGTTTCCCTAATAATTACACTACCTGCAGCTCATGTGCACCTTTGTTACGGTCGCACTGTTGAGACTGTGTGTAAGAACTACCTGATTGATCTCATCCACCACTCTGAAGGGACAGCGGTTGAGCTCCTGCAAGGCCATGAGGTAAAGCATGGTGGAGACGCTGCGCTCTCCTCCACTCTGATGGTAAGGCGTCAGCTCGTGGAGCTGGGTGGTGGCGTGAAACTTCACCCGGATGCGGATCCCGTACTTGTCGTACTCCTCCTGCAGTGGAAAGACCCAGTATTCTCTTTTTTTTTGTTTCTAAAGACACTCATAAAAATCTTATCCACTCACAAAAAAGTGGATAAGATTTTTGCGAGTGATATTTAATCATCAATAAATCTACTGAATTGATGTGAGTACGACCGCATGAGAGATAACTGTCCTACCGCTGATAAACTGGACAATTTAAGTTTAATTATTTTAAGTCTAGAGGACACTAATATATTCAGTTAAACTAAATTCATGCTGAATTATGAAGAAATATAATGTGAAAAATAATAAGGCAACCCCATCTATATTTTTAACCTTTCCAATTTGATGCATCCGTTAAAAATATGGATACAGTTTAATATTTCCCTCAGTTAAACAGCCTACCATATCTATTCAAAATTCGGTTTTCAATGAACTTGTGCTCAATCATAAGTGGTTAAAGGTGATGCAAAGGGAGACCTCTACCTCAGCAGTGTGCTGTGACTCTGCGATTACCTCATTCTCTGAATGCAGATCAACTTCTCCTGCACACTGCATGGAGCGAAAGAAAGCACTGAACTTCTCGTTTATCTGTTCAACCAGATGTTTCAGAGGATTAAGCCAGCGTTCCTTAGCCTGTGACACAGAAGAAAAAAAGTCCAAATATACACATCATTACACCCCAAGAGCCGTTCTGTCACACAACAAATGATAAACTGGACAATTTCTGTGAAACCAGGTAATCACTCGCCTCAGATATGTTCTGTCGGTAGGCATTCAGGGCGTTGCTCTTTTCTTCCAGCTCTTTCTCCATTTGTTTAATCTCCTGCTCTCTCCTGTTGTACTCATCGACAACCTTTCAAGTCAAGAGAGGTTCAATATTTGTATATATTTATATTTAATATTTCAAATAAGAACATAAATGGAATAAACTGTTAAGTAAAAATAAAACTAATTGTCTGAACAAAAGGGCATTTTTAAGGTCTAATGCAGGGGTGTAAAACATAAGGCCCGGGGGTCAGTATCAGCCCAGCAAAGATTCCAATCCGGCCCACTGGACAATTACAAAAACAAACAAGCTTACAATTTAAATCATGCTGATATTTGTTTAATTTACTACAGCAGCATTTCCTTATTATGCAGAAAAATAAGAAATACTGTTGCTTCTTTTTCTTTTCTAAATGTCTAGTGAAAGTTCTTTCTCCTGAAAGAAAGAGGAACTTTACTTGTCCGGCCCACTTAAAATCAAACTGGGCTGTGTGTGGCCCACCATGTAAAATGAATTTGGCATCCCTGTTCTAATGCATGCTTATTAACATTTCCAAACTGCTTTCTTACTGAAGTTACGACCACGCTGAAGACAGAAGTCCCGCAGCATAAATGAAGACCTGATTTCTATGCGTCCTTACATTTTCACTGAGGCCAGTGAAGCACTCGGCTCTGGAGCGCTCCTCATTCAGCATGGCATCGACCTCATCCAGCGTGTCGGGGAGCTTGCTGAAAGCCTGATTTAACAAAAAAAAAAAGAGCTGTGAACTCATTTGAATTTTAGGCTCTGAGGAGCTTCACTGCAGAGATTAGAATATATTATAAGGGTAATATTTTACACAGAGTGAATAGAGGGGGAAGTCTCTTTCACATATTCACCAATAAAACTGTGAAGAACACTCACATTACGCAGGTCTTCGGGTAATGACTGATCAGGCTGCATCTTACAGATCGCCTTTGCTCTCTTCAACAGCCCTTTGCATTGGTCTGTCAGCTGCACCTTTCTCTGCTCCAGACGGCTGCATTTTTGCTTAAAAAACCCCAAACATGACAAGTAAGCATAAATCTGCGATACAAAACCTCCCGATCCTCAGACGAGCAAGCTCCCCATCTAAATACTTACATCAGTGGTCCTCAGCTCAGAGGCACCTTCTCTGCAGTCATTCTCCAGTTTGTTCTTCTCTGCCGTCAGCCCCACCGTCTCCAACGCCAGATGCACCTTCTCCATCGTCAGCTTGGCTCTCAGCTGAAGGTCATGCAGACAAGTGAATAGAAAAAAATGCAATCGTGAAATTATTAAATTGTAGATGTTTTCAATAATATCTGCTATAAAGATGATATAAAAACAGAGAAGGGCTTAATGCCATTCTACCACAGCTAACACAAGCAATGCAGTCAGGTTCCCTTATTCATACCTTCATTTGGGCCATGAATGCAGTCACTATGGTCACTTTCTCAGCATTTACAGCTGCAATTTTTTCTTTAGTCTCCTCCTCAATCTTTGTCAGGTCAATAATATTCTGCTCCATCTGCTTCAGACTAAACACAGAGACAGATGAGTTTTTGAAATCTCATAACCAAGCTGATGCCTCTGTGAAGATCATTTAAGACATATGACAAAAGTCACTGTTAAGCATTTTGTCCCTTTAAATGAAGCTTACCTGTCCTGTTTGGTACTAATTTTCTGCTCCAGTTGTCGTTTTTTCCCCTTTAGTTCAGAGAGACCCTTCTTCTCTGCCAACAGCTCATTGTCACGGCGGTCCAGTGCGACTGCTTCCTTCTGCAAGGCCTTCATCCGCTCGTCGATGTCTCGCAGCTTTGACTCACAGAACTGGTCGCACAGGAGAATGAAGCACATGTTTAAAAAAAGTTTGCAGAAAACACGTGAAAAGTATGTCACCTAAGTTTTACTAAAGTGTGTAGATACACACAAAACTTTTTTTCATCAGTTTTGCATGAAGGGTTTTTGGTAATTTCCCCCTTAAAACAAACCCGGCTCATTTTGCCTGCCTAGTATTGTCCAAATTGCCTAACACTCAAGCAATCAACCCCCTCGATCGGACATGCCCCTCAGTGTTTCAGAGCACATTTATTAACAATTTTAAAACCTAATCTTATACACTTGGTGAATTTTGTTAATCCTTGAGTGGTTTAAAGCACATTTTTCTGTTACATGACAAACTCAAAGCGCACATTTATTACTGCTTTACACGGACTTTAAGCAATATAATATACTGAAATGTCTTGAGGTGCTGCTGTCGTTCCAGCTCTCTTCACACAACTGTTTCCTACCTTCATCTGCTGCTCTAGCTGCCGTTTCTCTTCAGCATCCACAGTGATGGTGAGGTACTGGGAAGGGTGCACCACAGAGTTGCTGGTGCTTATCTTGTTTGAGTAAAAGGACCTTTTGACAGTGTACCTCTCCTCTGTTGTGTACAGCACCTTGAGGTAGGGCTCCTCAATCACCTGAACAAGACAGATCGGGGTCAGTGTCAAAGTCTTTCCACCACAAAAGCAATAAATACAACCAAAGTTAAAAGCGACGGACTCCCAGGAGATTTTGACGTTAAGGAGAACAATGTGGGGTTTTATTAGTTTACATTAAGAAGCTTTTTTTTTTGAAGACAAGCGTACCGTTTTAATCATGGATTTGGTTCGCTCATTGCCCACTGGCACGTCATGCACCCTGTACTGGTGACAGAGGTAACTCATGACCTCATCGGGGGCGTCAAACATCTCTCGGAGGTAGGTGAAGAACCCAAAACGCCTGAAAGCCAGTAAGAAGAAGTAAAAAGATGCAACAGATGCATCAGGATAAAAAAGAACAACAACAACAACAAAAAAACAATACTGTATCGATTTTTAAAAAACTGAACTAAATTTATTTTCTCTCACCTCAGGGACTCAATATTTCGGGATGGCGGTCGCTTAGAACATGACTCCTCCGGAGCACAGATGGAGTTCACCTTCAAGTTCATCTTGTCACGGACCTGAGGGTCACCACAGATCAAACACATCATTAGCTTCACTAACATTTCTAATCGGATGAAATATTTTCCTCCAAGCAGGCGACGTCGGCAGCCTGCAGCATTCTGACCTCGATCATAAACTTCTCCATGTCGTCTTTCCTCTGGAAAACGAACGCACGGAGGTCGTGGAATGAGATGTGGTTCTCCACATACTTAGCAAAGCGGTGATCCTTCACATTGATCTGTAAAATAGAGAGCGAGTTAACAAAAGTAAACCAATCCAAACACTTAACAAGGAAGTCTTCGTTTATCCTGTGAGATGCAATGTGTTTGGTGTTTGGTAGGGTGGTTCGGTATCACATCATCTGATATAATGCCAGTTATGAATTTTTAAGCGATGGAAAAGTGTCTCATCACACCTCGTGCCACTCTGATGGTGATTTAGCAGCTAAAAAAGGAGCTACTACAACAAACTCCAGCAGAGCACAACACTAAGAAAACTGTTCCCGCTGAAGGTGGAAAGAAACTTGTTTCACCACTTCAGTCAAACAACAGAGACATTTGCAAGTTACACCTGAATTATACTTCTGTGTCAGAGCTACATTATAACTTATGCCATAACCAGAATCCCATTTTAGCCCTAATCACTGAACTGGGAGTTCTGGCAGCACTGAATAGGGTGTGTTCATTCTTCCTCTTTTGCACTAAATAGTGCCTGAGCCAATTTAAAGTAGCACCTTGTATACGATATTCAAATGATAAACACACACACTAGTGTTAGGCAACATGCTTACCCTCCCATCAAGGCCCAGCTACACCAGTTCACGTGTTTTGGCACTGCCAACAATTGAACAGTACTTGGAAGAACATTTTCGAGGCCCTGCCATTGTTGCAGAATCACTGTAGTACCTCTCCATCTTCAGAGTAACTCAGAGAGTACCTTAGAAAAATACTTTCTATGCTGCAGTTAGAAAAAGCGAGGTAGAACAGAGTGAACTCTCTGTGAAACTTTTGAGTGACTTAGTCGCCATTGAATATGTTAAAAACAGCCATAAAATGCATCCATTGTTTGTATTGTGGTGCATTTAAACTGATTGTGAGTAAAGGAGAAGCCCACCCCATTCATCTGTACTATGTTTGTCTTGTGAATATCCACCCTAGTGGGTTTTTCTTTTTCTTTGTCTCTTGTAGCTGTAATCTCAGGGCTGGGTGTGGGGAACGTTTTTATTGTTTTTGTCTCTTATCAGAAAACGAAAAATAACGTTTAAGAATTTTCATGAAAAGCACCACATAGGCTACTTTCGTTCTAGTGTCACTGTATATAATGCTGTGTCACTACTATTGCACAATAATGCTGCTGGCACCCTGTGGCAATGCAGTCATGTTCTGAAGGAGCTAGTCTGCCAGCAACGACAGCAGCTTGTTGGGAAAAAAATAAAGGAAAATATATTTAATTTTGTTTATACTAATAAATTCAGCTGAGTGCAAGCTGCAATCACTGATAAAACATTATTCAGTTTTTTTATAACATCCGTGAAATATCATGATATAATTTTGAGGCTATATCACCCACCCCTCTTGAACCATTTATAAGCAGTATATGATCATTTAATAAGTGGCTTTTCTCAACTGGAAAACAGAAACATGGCTGAAATTCATCATTAAACGTGGAGAAAGAATCGTGGATTTAAATGCTTTTAGATACGAGTTGTTTGTTAAATCGGAACCGGATCTCATGAGTTTGTCTGGGGGTTTTTTTCACTTCTATAATTTAGGGCTGTTGAAAACACATTCGCACACTTCCATCTAAACTGCACGTGAAACATCTGCATAGCTTCTAAATGCTACAGAGAGCGCTTTACGTGCAGCACGTCCTGTCACAGTTCAGTGAAACTCACCACCAGCATCATGGGCTCGTGGACGTTTCCACGAAAGAGTTGCTTGTTCTGTCTGAGCCACTGGAGGGCAGCGTGTGTGTCCCTGTGACGTCCTCGCAGCTTCTCCACTTTGGCATTCATCATGTTGTTCATGTCGTTGAGCTTCTTCTCCAACACTGATAAAGAAAATAGAATAGAATCTACATGTAAAGCTGTTGCACATAATGTGCTTTTGTCAGCGAAATGTGCGCCAAAAAAAGAAAACAAAAGAAGTCATCTTTGTTTATGCAAATTGTTTTGGGAAGCTCACTTCTAGATTCAGCACAAAGGTTGTCCTTCTCCCTGCGCAGGTCGCCCTTCTCCCCTTCGATCTTGGCTCTCTCCTCCTGAATGCGCCTCAGATCAGCGTTGACGGCGTTGATGCGCGGGGTTACATCCGGCTGGTCGCCAACTTTGGCAAGCTCCGCCTTCAGGTCTTCGATGGTTCTTCTGGTGTTGCTGATTCGCTTCTGGTGGTCTTCCTCCTCCATCTGCTTAAGTCTGCATTTTTGTTTAATATCGTCAATCTGCAGAGAGGAGTGGAGAGAGCAGTCGTGTATTAACAAAAGTCTGCTTTATGTCAATTAAGTACAAGATAAAAAGCACAACGTTTTATTAATTTAGTCTGTACCAAATGTAAAAACAAAAACACAGCCGTACCTCTTTGTTTTTTCGATCCAGCTGATCTTGTTTCTGTTTGCACTTCAGCGAGGCTTCTTTGATGGCAGCAGTCTGAAAAACAACAACCTCATCTTCACCACCATCATTACAGGACTTGTGAACTGAAATTGCAATATGAACTTATTTTACAGTCTCTAATTCAGAGTTCATTTACTACAAAATCATCATCATCATCATCATCATTTATTTATATAGCACTTTAAAAGCACACCTGGTAGACCAAAGTGCTCTACAATACAAATATGCATATAGTAATAAGATAGCAGAAACCAGACATAGCAATAAAATTAATTAAAAAAAAAAAAGTCAGTTACCCACAGAGTTAAAAGCCAGGGAATAAAAATAGGTTTTTAATAAAGACTTAAAAACTGGCACTGATGTAGCCTGTCTAATATGGAGAGGAAGGTTATTCCAAAGCATCGGCGCTGCAACAGAGAACGCTCGGTCTCCTCCAAGTTTCAGCCGTGACTTTGGGACCGAAAGCAGCAACAGCTCAGCTGACCGAAGGGAACGAGTGGGGACGTGGGGCTTCAACAAGTCAGACAAATAAACAGGTGCCAAACCATTTAGAGATTTAAAAACCAATAAAAGGATTTTAAAACGGATTCTAAATTGTATTGAATAAATTTAGAAAAAAAATAATGTATCCCTGCATCTGCTCGTGAAACTGGACCCGTTACAGAGTACCAGCCTTTGATTTGTCACCTTATCCTTTATCTGTGCCTCTGTTGGCTTCAGCTGCTCGTCAATCTGTTGGATCTTCTTCACCATGGGCGCCTGGGTCTGCTTCAGGCTTGAAAGCTGCTTTCTGGCCTCGTCGCGCTCCTTCTTCACACCCTCAAGTTCCTTACGGGTGGTCTCGTACTCCTAATATCACAAGGAAACAGAAACAGCTTACACAGTTAATTCAGTTTCTCTCTCCACATGTGCGCTGTGCTCATTTCTCTTGTTTACACTCGACCACTCACCACCCATGGTTTCTTCTTCTCGAGCAACTCGATTACATCCAGATGCCTCTTTTTTTCGTAGTAACGGTTTACATCGTGTTTATTCCTTTCATTTCGCTGCTTGGCTTTCTCCAGGAAGCTTGCTTTCTCCTTCACAACGTTCTACAGAGAAGCAAAGAGCCATGTTGCCGTTACATGTCTTTAAGAGGAGGACAACTTAAAAAACGAACATGAATGAATTTTGTTGCAGTTTTTTCTTCTTATTTCTACCACATCAAACTTTGCCTGTTGGATCACTGGCTTTGAGCTTACCTCCAGTTCTCGTTCTTTATTGCGGAAGTTTTTGAGCTCACAGTGGTATTCATACATCTCTGGTGGGCCCACTGACTTCTCAGTTGCTTCCAGCAACTCAATTTTGGACATCTTGGCAAATTCGCCCACTTTTTCCTGCGTGGGGGAAAAAAGCCAGTAAAACAGTGATGAAACTGTATATTTTTGCATCTGTGCAGCTTTATGTTGCAGATGTATAAACATACCTGAGGTAGAAACTGACAGAGGTTGCTGACTTGGATGCGCAGAGCTTTGACTTCCTCTTCCACCGCCTTCTGGCTGCACTGCCGATCATTCAACATCCACAGAGACTGATTGTTCTCCGCATGTATCTCTCTAAAAATCACCACATTACCACCTCTTTTGTACCTTCAAAAACAAAAACAAAGGCTAGCGTTTAGAGTCATATCACTATGCTGAACATGATAATGCAGGTGATGTAACAACTTCTGGCAAATTTTCATTTCATTTTTGAAAAGATGAGGGTTCAGAATTCAAACTTCTTGTCTGAAAAGATTCATGAAGAATTTCTGAAAACATGTAACGCTAACGGAGCAGTAGAGTAATGTAGCGTGTGGAATGTATTTCACATAACTTACAGTTCAATTTCAACATGGCCTTTTTTGCAACCACGCTTGACATAGAGCCCAACCTTTAAAAAAACAAAGCACCATTCAATAATCATCGTCAACAAATGCAGTATCTGCTATGTGAGCTCAATTCAAAGTATCATATTTTGACTGTTAAAGGGGCGGGGAGATGAGAAACAACAGTGCATGCGCTGCAAAAGAGCAATGAAAGATTTTCATAGAGGCGTGCTTATCACCACATACAGCTTGTTTACCAGTCTGCTAACATTATGTTTATTTGCTGGTCTTTTGAAAAGAAAACAAATCCGAAATACGTTTGGAGTGCATCAATCAATGACTTGCATTGCTCTGTGGCTTACCTTATCACCTCTGCCAAGAACAGCTGTCTTGCCAGCCAGACACAGACAGATGGCACACACAATGCTGGACTTTCCAGTACCATTGGCCCCGACAATCATGTTCAGATTAGGTCCAGGATGCACCACAGAGTAGTCGTACGTTCTGTGAGTACAAGGTAGACATTCAGGGGTTTCCTGCAGTGTTTTAGAGCAAAGGTGCTCCATCTCGCCTAAAATAATTGCAATCTACACTAACAGTACAAATGAACGTAATAACATAAAAGTGGCAATACTGCTATCTTACACTTCAAATGGCTGTTTGTTAGTGAGACCTGAAGTTTCCCACATACGGTACCTGTTCATCTGGTCATACTGCTTAAGCATTTGCGACAGGCAGACTCACAGTGAAATACTTATTTACAACCACTCTTATCCCTGCACAGGTTCTGCAATTTTGGAGGCTGGTTGACAATAATACAAATATGTATTACAGATCAACAAGTTAATAAATGTAGAATAGTCTGTATAGCAATGAATGTTTACTTAGTCTGCCATAATTTTCATTAAAAAAAAACTTACAGGCAGGTATGGATGACAGTAAGATGAAAATTTATACCAGTAACTGACTCTTGGTTAGTTTTCTGAGTGGAAAAGAAGCTCTGAACAGGTTATCAATATCTACTTATCATCTCTGAGTGTGAACATGGTTTAGAAACAGACTGAAAAAAGGGGATGCATGTAACTCGCTGTTAAGCTCCACTGCCTTTTTATACAGAATTTATAAGACTGGGGGTACAGGATTTTTATTGACTGGCTGGATTTGACACTTTGCTTTAAGCTAGAGCTGCCTGTGATTCTCATCCCCTTGAAGTAGAAAGCAATGGAAACAGGCGTAATGATAACGAGTTCTTAATGGGGAAGCCCTTCTTTAATATATCGAGTCTATTTTAACACCTGCCTTGAATGTGACCCCTTAAATCGTACAATTAGATAGGACAGCTCACTAAAATACCTCATTTGGACTTAACTGTAGCTGCTGGACCATATAGTCGGTCTGTAGCAGCTTCCATCAGTGGGTCTACGACCTGCTCGTGTTTACAGGGCTCAGGGTTTAACTTTTAATTGCAAACTGGTGGAAAAATGTTAGCATATATGCTATCTAGGTCATCTGGCTGTAGCTATCAGCAGGTAAATCGGGGTGTTCCGGCAGTTTCACTTTACAGACGTTGACCGCTGTCAACTGGGGAGCAGCAACTTACAGGAAGTTCTTCATGGTGATCCGAAGTATGGATCCCTCCACAAATCGACCCTCCCCCTCGAGTCCTTCGTCCTGACTGTCCGTGAAAATGCTCGGTAAGCTTTTACTCGAAGTTTGTGAGCTGCTGTTAATGTGACTGAGCCTCTGCCGCTTGCTGGGTTCGGCCATGGTGACCCCAACAGGGAACCTACAAGACAACCAGGCACGTTCATGCACACGGACAGACACCTCGCGCGCTTTGCCGAGTTGCTGCTGAAAGCCGGTTGGACCAAAAAGATCACGTGTATACACAAAGGCGACCACAGCGCCAAAGCTATCGCGAGATATGAATTTTACCCATACAATAACAAACGTACAGCATGCACCTAAAATGTTTGATTTCCAAATGATAACATACTATATTAGAAAATAAAAGGAGAGTAGAAAATACTCGAAAACATAATTTAACACGTGCAGGTGATGCATATTGTGTTAGCGTTAATAAGAAAGATTTCTTTTTTTTTTTTCTTTCTTTTTTTTTTTTTTTAAATGACATCAGAAACAGCAGTATGCGACATTACGTGATGGCAGAGCTTCAGTTCATCCTTTGTCTTTTTTTTTTTTTTTTTTTTTTATAATAAATAGGACAGGGGGAATGAATGAGAGAAAGAGGGGGAGAGAAAGAAAGAAAACCAAAGGGGAGAAGAGACGGTGAGAAGGGGGGGGAAGAGAGAGAGAGAAAAAAAAGGACTCCTGGGTCACCTGTATGGAGAAAAAAACAAAAACAAACAAAAAAAACAAACAGAGGAGACAGCAAACAACAAAGAGCAACATAATAATAGAGAAAACAAAGCACCATCACAATAAACTAGCTAGTCATAGATATCAATATTTACTAAATAATAAACGATATTGTGCAGCACGCAAGATAGACAGCGCACAGTGTGCTTTGAGGCAGCAGCCAAGAAAGCTTTAGTCCGCGTCTGTGAATACCCATGTGTGCATACCTGTGTGGATCAGCATGCTTGCATTCCAAAGGTTTCTCCATGTAATGATCTGCTAGGGAGTGTGGGGGGGCCACAGCCCCGTCCTCCAGGGTGTGAAGCGGGTATGGAGGAGATCAAAACTCCAGACATCCAGAGGCCCCCAGAACACAAGAGACCATGGAAGACCAACAGAGGGGCAGCCGCGCCACTGTTCCAGTAAGAGCTGAGGAGAGTCCCAGATGAGGGCTCGCCCAGCAGCCGCGGAGCAGAAGTCAGGGGGAGTTGCAGTGACGCGCCCGTGAGCTCCGCCGGCCCCCAGCTGTGCCTGAGTGACCGAGCCCCAGGCCGAGAGGCCGGGGGCACCCCACCTCCAAAGGGGCCCGAGCGAGCCCCAGGCCCCAGGCCCCGACAAGCGGCCGCCAAGGAGTGAGCCGGTGTGTACCCGGACGCCCACCCCCAGACACAAAGAACCACCAACACACCGACACCTGAGGGAGTCCGCCACCGGCAGGGGAAGTGGTGGTGGGTGGAGATAGGCCTCCAAACCTTGGAGGGCCTGAGGTGTCCCCAGAGAGGTGGCGTCTGATACCCAACCTGACATATAGACACAGACATACAGGCACACACAGACACAAACATCCATTCCCACCCTCATGCTCTCATGTGCACTCACTCCACACTCAACCAACGTGGAGACAGACATAAAGAGACGCTGTACACACAATCACACTCCCCAAGCGTACTCTACAAACCGGGTCTAGATACCCTTGCCCCTGGAGGGGGGAATTGCACCCAGACCCAGGTGGTGTTACCCTTTTCCCTGCGGTGGGGAGAGGCAGACCGCCCCGACTCCGCAGCAGCAGGGAGGCCCCACACCCCAGACCGCAGTCGGATGGCCAACTCCTCCTACTAGCCCTCCCGCTCCAGCAGGCCGCAGAGAATGGGGGTGGGAGAAGACTCCAAACCTCCCTCCACCCGCTCATTGTAGTGTTGATGCATATGTGTTCTAAGGTGCAATTAAAACCCAGGAGGGCATGGCGCTACCTGCCAAGGAGCAGCAGGTAAGCGCATAGTCCCTCCTGCTAGCCCTCAATGACTAAGTGTATTTAAAATTGAGAGGTGGGCAACGACGTCAGGGGTGAGGTATACACCCTGATGGTAATTTGGACTCCGTGATTGTGCCCACCCCCAAGATCCTATATGTATGTGTAATGAGAGTGTGAATAATGTGAATGTCTAAGTTGTGGGATAAAATTGAGGCAGAGGCAGCCAGAAGGGGACAGGGGGGGGGTAGCCTCCTCTGCACCCTGGTGACATACCCCCACTCCAAGGCCCTGCATGTGTGGGTGGTTGTGGAGGAGCGGGAAGAGGGAGGCAGAAAGATTTCTAATGAAGTTTGCAGTTCAGTTATGGGGAGTTTTAAATGTTATTATACCCTATCATGCCCATCTATGTGTGTCTATGTTGACCAGTTTCCCCTGAAATGCAAACTGATACTGGTCCAGGGAAGATTAGTATGATGGATTAATGCGAAGAGTGCGAGAGTTTAAAAACAAGTGTTATGAAGGTTTTAGATTCGATTCATTAAGTCCTAAAATATAAATTGTGGCCAAAGTGGAACATTCTGAAAATTCGAAAAGTGCCTAATGGGTTTTTTAAATTAACATCTCCACAGGTCAAAAACAGAAATGGGCGGTGATAACATTTCTGAGGATTTGGATCATCTTATCTCTGGACTGTGACTCAGTGTAGCTGTTGAGCTGGCTGCAGGTCTGGAGAACCATGGACGTTGAAGGAAATTAAATTGTATTTTTTTTAGACAAGGTCAGAAAGTTCAACTCTTTGGATAGAGTTTAATAATATTTGTAAATATAACTATTTTAAAGCCAAACCCGTTTTATTTATTTTTGGGAAAACAATTAAAGCTTGTACAGTCAATCTTTGAAAATAAATACAACAGAAGTCAGTCCTTAAATGATCTAAATTACTTGATTGAATTAATCCCGTATAGCTCTGTTCCCACTCTCCCCCTTTCCCTTTGAATCGGTCGCTTTAAGGGAGAAAAACTGCTTTTGACTAAAGAAGCAACTTTAGGACTAACACGCCTAGCTGTTTTTACCAGGAAAACGAGCGTTTGGTAAGCCTTGCTTTCCTGGTATTTTCAGTCCGAAGCCTGTCTGAACTCGTTTTAACCGTTAGAATAAGCGTATGTGACGAGCAGCCGTTTCTTTAGGTCGTGCTCCTCCACGGTTCCTCCTGCTGTGGTTAGATCAGAATCGCCTCTGTACTCATTGACCACTGCGAAGCTTGAGATGAACTCAAACTCTCACAGAGCTAGTATATCTGATCAATTCATCACCTCTAACCACGGCACGGAGCGTGGAGGCCCTGAAAGTTTTTGCCGGCTGCACATCGCCACAAAGGCTCGCAAGCGCGTTTCCTATCATCTCCGGTCAGAGCAGAGCCACCTCAGACCGGATCAAATAAGATCAGTGTGTAGGTTTTTAAAATGAACACAGACACGACACACGCACATATCATTCACGCACTCACTCAAACACACAACCATTCACTCAGAAGCCATTCAAACTATAAGGAATACGGAGCTTCCGCTTCCGGTTTAAAGCCAAAAGCCGCATGGGATTATGGGACATCGACTCCGACGATTATTTAGCGACATCACGTGGCCACCAGTAGTAACATAATATACAGAAAACAAAATTATGAAACCATCACCTAAATCCTCAAATATATTTCATTGAATTAATTCAAATGTAGGCAAAGCTTTTTAAGTGTTAAAAGGTCTTCATCTTCTGGGATCACCACAGCAGATCACCTGTGTCCCTCTTACTCTGCCCCTAGCTCTATATTCATCGTCTTTTGTCTTTCATCCACTATCCCCCCTCAGCACATGCCCAAACCATCTCTAAAATTGTTTCCAACGCTCTCAGCCTGAGTTGTCCCACTGATGTTATTTATTTCTAATCATTTCCATCCTGGTCACTCTCAGTGAAAACCTTAACATTATCAACCAGGCCTCCTGTCTTTTTTGTTAGTCCCATGATCTTCTCTCACTACCATCTTGTAAACCTTCCCTTTCACTCACTCTGCTCTGCTTCTGTCAGAAATCCCCAACACTCGACCCTCCCTGCACTCTCTTCTTCGCCTCTCTGTTGCTTTGGATGGTTGATCCCATAAATTACTTCCTTTTACCATCCATGATGGGATGGTAAACGGAAGTAATGGTAAACGGAAGTAATGGTAAAAGAGAAAGAGAGTTATGTAAAATAAGTTTAAAATTTTCTTACTTCCTCCTGTTTTTGTTGGTCTTATATTATGTTATGTAATAGAATACTTTCTAACTGTTCCCTTTGGCAAATTCTGTGTGTCTTTATGAGCCAGCAGAATATAATAAGAATAAAGATTTATTTTAATATATATATATTTTAATATATATATATATATGTGTGTGTGTGTGTGTGTGTGTGTGTGTGTGTGTGTGTGTGTGTGTGTATATATATATATATATATAATGTAAAGTATGTAGACTAAACCCCACCAGATGACATTTCAGCTTGTATTTATACAACAAGAATTAATCTATTCTTGTTCTTGTTTAGTGTTTATGCCACAGATACATTTAACATAACTACAATGGACCTAACAATTATAAATAAATACAAAATAAATACTTTTGTAGGGTATTTGTAAGCTGAAAAACACAGAAATAGATACAGCATGTGGAAGTCTTTGTGTCCTCAGAACTGATTAAGAAAAGACTGTGTTGTGACTACACATACACTGATACACACTTAAATACATGCAGTGTGATGTATGTGTGTATCGTCATAAGTCTAACCTGAATAAAGTGTTTAGTCAGTATTGTTTTTTAGTAAAACATTCAAACCTCCCTAACTGCTACAAAAAGTGAATTTAAAGTACAAATACATCAGCGCATGGTTGAAGATGTAAAGATGTGGCACAAACTTTCGCAGCTCCTGTATGAGAGTGAAAACACAGTCATTCACAAACAACAAATAACAATGCATTCACACAGTCTTCTTGCACATTTTGATATCTGTACCAGTTTATTTACCAGTACCAGTTTCTTATAGATCTAACCAGTAAACATTCACAAAGTTTATGGCAGGACATTTCCGGTTGTACTTGGGTTTTCTATGATCGTCTCAGTCCCCAAACTGTGACAACCATCACCATATTATGTTTCTTTGAAGACCTTTGTTGCTGGACTGTCTGTCAGTGCTAATGGGCTGGGAGGAAGAGGAGTCGACTGGTAATAGTACCGTGTTAGGTTGGTTTTAAGCTGCATTTGTGTCAGCGGCAATTACCTAATCTAACATCCTATGCCGTGTGGGGGTTGTGAAGTAATCTAGAATGGCGTAATAAGATTTCAGTGTCTACTACCACTATTGACTACTGCTAGATGGCACATTGAGTCTGTGGATCTGTCATCAACAACATGCTGGCCTTGGATGCAGCAAGGAAAAAGACGATTGACCGACGGAGTGAGGACGTGCAATTCTTTTAGCAATGGACTAAAACAGGAACGCTGCTGCTGGGCACAAGACAGTGGGCCTCCACCATCCTGCCATGGAGGGGTCAGCTGTAAAAAAAGTGAGTTTTCTAGTTGTTTACTTGCAGCGCTGCCGCCGTCTAGTGAGTGAGAGGTCAGTGTCTGGTCTGATGTCCATCTGTCAAAGGTTTAGTTCACCTTTGGTCAGACCACATGTGTTGCTTCAGTGGGCTTACAGTCAAAGTTTATTGTGATTAAAGTATGTAGATGTTATGTAACTTTTCATATGATGGACACTTTGACCACAAATATATAAACTGTGCCTTCTTACAGAATCTTGTTATTGCAGATTAAATATTATTGACACTAATACTCAACAAGTTCATTATAGTTATTTTTAATCTCTGTTATTATGAAACTATATATGTTAGCAGCACAATGTCTGTTTTCATTAAAGACTTTTCTGCATTTTTATGTGTTTTAAACACAAAATTCATTGTGCATATTTTAGCTCCATGGTGGGCATTTAAATGCTGTCTCGAAGTCCGAATTGTTCTGATCAGTGAGCTGATTTGAACATTTGATATAATATTATTGCAATGTCAAAACATTGCTGTTCAATCTTTGATCAAAGTCACATCTGAAGTGATTACATAACAAGGTCATCTTGGAGCCTGGATGGTTTTACATAAGAACAAACAGCCTGAAGATACAAGGCAGCTGTGTTGAACTTCCTAAGAAGAATAAAGTATTTTAATCTGGCAGCAACATTATAATGATTAATGGTCAAAAAACGTATCTTTTGACTGATTCAGTCCAACAGACAGATTGCTTAGTATCACAGAGCGGCATCATCAAGCTAACGTCTGACACTTCAGAGCATTTATGCAAGTAGGTGAGAGCTTCCTGTAATCCATCTGAAACCTTCAGGCCTTAATTGGAACAATGGCTTTCATCAGGCCTTACACCTGACTGGTTATCTCCCCTGCAGGGGCCCAAGAAGGCCCTGAATCTGGAGGCTTATAACTACAGCAGGAATAGTAAAAGGCACAATACCAAATACAGAGTTTGGGATCATATTTCAGCTGTTGGACTTGTTTATGTCAGCGTCTTGGTCTTATTGGCTTGCCTGACTTTGCCTGAGAAACGCAAGTCATAACAGCACCTGCCATCTGCTCCCTGGTCGCTGTAATCTGTGTCTCCTGGCTATCCGGTTTCAGTGGGTGTGGCAGAAGTAAACGATTGTGTTACAACCACGTTTTCCTTCCACTGTAAGTGGCCTGACTCTGTGTGGTTACATCATTTTATTTGCCACTACAAATAAAGCTCTCTGTCACACACCAAAACTGCATAACTACCTCTCTGACAGACTGGCAGAGCTGTTATGTCACCTTCATTAAACGAAGCTCACGTACTTAAGCAGCACAGCAGGCACCGTCTTTTTTAGCCTTTAGCTAATTATACCCTCTGTCACATGAAGGGACGATCACAACAAAGATGTTTTGACAAACCAGGCTGTGTGCATCAGTGTTCACATGCAAAGTAATTAACTTGTGAAATCACTAACAAAGAGCTTCGTTTTTTCTTTTTCTCTTGTTTGACTGTATATGACATCTCACAGAAACTGGGATATGGGCTTCTCAAAAAAGGTAGTTTAAAGCACAAATGTTGAATGATAGATTAGATTTGATTGATAGCAGAATCATGTATATGTTACCAATCAAATATTGCTATCAGTCAAATATATAGTCGTTATAGTAGGATTAGAATTAGCTAGAAATAATCATCTTTTATATTAAGTAGCTTCATCCATCAGTACTGCCGGGTGAATGAAGCAGTGTATTCTGTGTTTAAAATGATCTTCAATGACACTTCGATTAAATGTTACAATTCTGTATCTCCAACAATCAAAACTATGAGGACATTCTGTTACCATGTGATAGTTAATAACAAGGTAGAGTCAAACTTGTTTTCTTTTTCACATTATGAGCTTTAAGAAGAATTTTGAGTTGGTCCATCCACAGGTGACAGCAGCAGTGAGCAGAAGAAACTCAACGGCTCCTCAACAGAAGCGCCGAGCTATCATAACCTGCACCGAGAGCTGCTGCTCAGCCATAAACGGTACGCCGAAAACTCCTTTTACTCTGTGGTCTTAAAGTCGTCACCCACTGAAACAGAGATTGGCAGGAATTTTGTGTTTGCATGTGTCGGTAAAACTGTAGCTCTGACTTTGAAGGGGTCTGCTGCTGGAGGAGAAACCGGAGCTGAAGCGAGTGTTGGAGCAGCGCAGACTGGAGCTGCACAAGGAGGCGGAGATGGCACAACGACAGCCCTCAGACCTGGAGATGGAGCTCCGCAAGAGGCAGCAGAAACTGCAAGAGGTAAGAGGCACATAACTGAGAGGGATTTCACAAAATACTAACAGAATACAACCTGGCTCTTCTCAGGCTTTCTCTTTAACTTTGTTGGGATAAACTGATGTCCTTCCCCCCAACAGTACGAGCAGGAGGAGATCAGGCAGCGAGAGAGTCAGCAGAAGATCCCAGAGTTTGTCCGTGTGAAGGACAACCTGAGGCGCACACAGACGTTTGAGCAGTGAGGCCCTGAGGCTCTCCCATCAGCCCCTGCAGCATCTCACCATAGTGGCCCTAAATCTGGATGTTCACAGTCTACAGAGCTACATCCCGCATACACCATTTTGCTTTACGTTTCTTCACAATGTACTTTGAGTTATCACATTTTGTGTAAGCAATCACTCATACCAGGCTAACATGTAATCCAGAAATACACTATTTTGCCAAAAGCACTCTCTTGTCTGCTTTCACATGCATAGGAACTTGAGTGACATCCCATTCTTAATCTGTAGTGTTTAATATGATCTCAGCCCACCCTTTGCAGCTACAACAGACTCAACTCATCTAAGAAGGCTTTCCACAAGGTTTAGGAATGTGTTTGTGGGAATTTTTGACCATTCTTCCAGAAGGTCAAAAAATTCCATTAGTTGGATGAGAAAGCCTGGTTCACACTCTCCACTCTAATTCATCTCAAAGGTGTTCTGTCAGATTGAGATCAGGACTCTGTGCAGGTCGGTCAAGTTCCCACAAAGTTGGGAACATGAAATTGTCCAAAATGAATTGGTACGCAGAAGCATTAAGAGTTTCTTAAGGAGTCAAGCTCAACTCCTGAAAAACAACCTCACACTATAATCTTCCACTACCGAACTTTATACTTGGCACAGTGCTGTCAGACAAGTACTGTTCTCCTGGCAACTAGCAAACCCAGACTCAAGCGTGATTTGCCACTCCAGAGAACAGGTCAGTACTGCTGTAGAGTCCAGTGGCGGTGCGCTTCACACCACTGTACCTAACGCTCGTGCTTGGTTACGTGATGCTTGGATGCAGCTGCTCGGCCATGGAGACCCATTTCATGAAGCTCTCTACAGACTGTTCTTGAGCAACTCTGAAGGCCACAAGAAGTGTGGAGAGATTGACTGCAGAAAGTTGCTGACCTCTGCGCACTTTGCACCTCATCATCCGTTGACCCCATCCTTGTGATTTTTAAATGACCTACCACTTAGTGGGTGAGCTGCTTTCATTCCCAAATGTCCTCCACTTTGTTGTAATATCACTAACAGCCGACTGTTGAATATTTAGTAATGAGGAAATTCCACAAGTGGACTTGTTGCACAGGTGGCATCCTATCACTGCACCAAGCTGGAATTCACTGAGCTCCTGAGAGCAACCCATTCTTTCACAAATGTTTGTACAAGCAGTCTGCGTGCTAGGTTCTTGATTTTATCACACAAGTGATTGAAACAGCTAGACTGAATATGAATGAGTGAATACTTTTGGCAATATAGTGTACTTCCATAAAGTCAGTCACAGTTCTTTTTCTGATTGGGAAGTGAAATAACAGAGAAAGCTCGCACTGAGCTATGAGTCTGGATTTTTTAAAATGTTTTTCTATACTAATTATACTATTTTTTTTTCCAAATTAGTTTCACATGCTTCTTCCAGGATCAAATGAGCATGAGATATCAGTTAAGCCTGATTCTGTCCGTTGTAAAGACCATTATGCAACTGCTGAGAGGAACATTTTCAACAGAGCTGTTTTGTATGAATAAAAATTCCCCAACACTGCAAAATATGCATGTTTGTTTATTCTTCTCTGTCATGACTTGGGATTTTTTTAGAGTGTCTGAGTGCTGTGGAAATGAAAGGTTTATAGCTTGCTGTGATGTTTTGTTGCACTGGACACCATTCAAAGCACTGGGGACTGATTTGCATGCGGCTCCACTCCCCGAGGGCTCTCACGGTTCTTTCACATGGATATGGGACTCTGCTTAATTAGCTGATCTTTTCATTCCATCACGCCATGAGAGGAGAAAGCACAGGCCATCTGGAGAAGGCTTTTCATCATCTATAGACTAGGAATACCCAAGGGTCACTGATACAACCGGCTGAGGGCACATAGTAGTAGCCAGTTTGCTGTTTCAGAATTTATTTTAAGTAGTTTTAGCAATTATGTCATACACAAAAGAAACCCACATGTGCAAATTGAATTAACAGAACAACTTTAAATGTGCAATAACACATAAGTGCTGTACTTTTAAAGTTAAGATGTGAGGTAACATTATTGTATAATTGTACGCATGCAAATAGCCTAAAGGCTATTCTCATAATTAAAATTTTTTTATATAGTTTAGCATTTCATAAGTTACGCACATGTATTTTGTGTAAGAACTTGAGCAGGAGTTGGTTACAGATGTCAAATAAATGTAGTGAAGAGTAAACGTGCAACATTGTCTAAGGCAAAGTAATAATAAAAGGACCAGCATCAAATATAATAATAATAATAATAATAATAATAATGAATGTATGCGAATTACATGGAAATGAATTACAAAGAAGATCACATGGTTAAATATAGCTTTGTGGAAACTAAACAGCAATTAAAAGTATATTTCTCTGTCATTTTAATTATGTTTTATTTATGTTAATGTGTGAATGGCTCACGCTGTACACAATTCTTCATTATCATGGCGGAGGAAAGAGGAGAGCGTGGTCTTCTCGGCCAGCACTTACCAGCCAGCTGTCCTGTTTTCTTTCTTTCTTTTAACAAAACTTTGCCTCTACCGCCTCCCTGTCGCCTTTTGTGCCTTTTCTCAAATGAAGCCCCCCCTCAGCAGTCGCGTGCTGTGTCAACAAGCAAAGCGTGTCTGGAAAGTCTGCAGCGTCGGACCAAACCAATACAAGAAGCGAGGGGGGCGTTGCAGACAGAAAAAATAAAATCTCATTCGGTTAAGCCGAAATTGCTACTATTTTACAAAAGCGTGAGCTGTGACTTAAATGTAAGTTAATTCAAAAATGAATATTTTTACATAAATACTGAAGCAAAAATCAACAAAACTCGCCCGTAGTTTGATCCAGAAAGTGGACTCGTCTGAAACAGATGTCCGGAGCTCTTCCCTCACATCTGACCAGAGAAAGTTTGAACTCTCGCTGCCTCAGGAAAGATGCTGATGTAGAGGAACAGACCGCGAGCTGAAACGTAAGTACAGACTATTTTCTGTGCGTTAGCAACACCCGCTAAAAAAGAAGAAGTCATAAAATAACCGTCGATGTTAATGTAAACAGCAAAAAGGTAGGCAAAGCTGGAAGTTTTTATACAATTAAATTTTAGAGAAACGTTACTGAGCAGTTAGCCAAACTGGCTATTTGTGCGGTATATAATGCTTAAAACAGAAATAACTTCAAGGGATATGCTATTATGACACATCTAAACATTTCTCTCTTAATCTCTCCTTTAATCCATCATAGTTTAGATGAAAATCTTTTTCACTTTTTATTTCACTGCTTGTGTGCTTGCTTATTTTTACACTCATATAAAAGCGAGCTAAGCTAAACCATAAATATAATGTGCCTTGTGTTGATATGTGTAGATTAGTGAGCAGCTATGAAATGCTTATTTGATTTATGCGTCAGTAGTAACGACCCACTAGTATAATATGGTCTGGCGATGATACAGAGTAAGTACACTCACTCTCAGTACTTGAAAACATGCAAATCCAAGACTTTTACTTGTAATGGATTACTGGGGTGTGGTGTTTTTACTTGAGTGAAACACTGACTACTACAGACCAGAAAAAGATGTCAGAAATACAACCACCAGACTCAATAATAACTGGGCTGCTAAATGAATGAACAGGTTGCTTTGAAAGATAAACAACCCTGCAGGACTTATGGTTGGGAAAAGGCTTGTCAGTACCAGCTGTTTTGTTGTCCTCAGCAGAAGAACAAACACAGACAGGCATGAAGTGTCACTGTGATGCTGGAGACAACACCTCTGTGTCGTCCTCCACTTCTTTTGTGAGTGGTGGGCACTTGAGGGTGACAAGCTGTAACCACATCCCGGCGATGGTCTGAGATGACCATCAGTGTCCATTCAGAGGTTTCAGAAATGATGACTCAGAGGGACAAGGTGTCATGAATCATGATCACCCCCAGCCAGTGTTTCAGCCTCTGGAGAACAATGGAGGATCTCTTCTGGCCTTTGGTATTTACACTGTCACTGGGCTGTGACAGAGCTGGTGTGTCTGGTCAGCATATGGCCTCCAGTGACTGAAAGCAGATCGGCTTGGTGCTTATTACCCCTGCATTGTCTGCCTGAAAGTGTTGTTCTGAATGAAACTTGTCAGAGGAAAGATGCTGACAACATATCAAGTTTTTGATACCATTCCTTTTGAAGCTCATGCTATCACAGCCTCTTTTACTGCTCTTTTCAAACTCAGCACTGCTTCTTAAGGCAATGATCTCACTGCAGTGATGTCCTTTGTAATACAATACTTCATTTTTTTCTCTTGCCTGCAACTCCCCCACTCTGATACATTTTTCTTCCAGCAGCATATATTGTCTACAGAGCGGATCCATTTTGCTGAATGGATTTTGGCTTTCCATGAGACTCTGAAAAAAAAAGAAGGCATGCTGTAAAGTCGTTTGGTTTCTTCCATAGTATCAGCATTCAGAAGAGAATCTTAATTACAGGGTTCGAACAGGCCTCGGTCTGGTTTCAGGCAACCCTCACGGTCCCCGTTGGTAATTCCAGGGCCGACCACAGTGGTAATGAGCACGGAGGTGATGGCTGCAATCCAGGAGTACGCAGCTCCAGAGGCTCATGGGAAAGGGTGGTGGGGGAAGTCTGGGAGACAGTAAATCCACATTGTGATCTCTTGCCATAAACATCAACTTCCGTAGATGTTACACAGTCATGGTCCAGTGACCAGTGAGGATGGGTGGGACAGTCATCTCGTACTCCTGATGTGTTTCTAGGCAGACATCATAAGCAGTGATCAAACACTTCCCTGAATTAAGATGTTTTGACTACATCAATCAGGTCTTCCGGGTGGAGACTGTGCTATCAGCAGCTTTACTTCAGGAAATGGACTGCTATTCCTGTCACAGTCAATCGTGAAAAGTCTTGGGGTTTTTTGGCGCTCCTTTACAGCGTAATGTCAACAATCCCACGGCTCCAGGTTCTTATGAAAGCTGTGACGAATGGCATCAGCGTTTTGGCAATAAACTGCGACTTCAAGTGAGAGTTTTTCCCAAACTCATCCACACACCCACCAACTCACCCACTCACTCACTCAATCAGCCTAGACCTCCGACCACAGACTCTTGTGAAAGTCTTCAGACAGTTATGGGGTGTAAGTGGGTAAATCCCACATTACCCTGTCTGTCTCTGATTACCAGGCTGGATTCCTGTTGACGTATTTAGCTTTAGATTGCTGCAGCATGGAGCCATGTGTCTGGGAGCAAAACCTTGCACCTTAAAATCTCAGCCCTGCTCCATTCTGATACTCTCTCGCTGTCTCAACAGCCTTGTCTCAATATTGACCCGGCACAGCCGCTCAAGCCACAGTTGTCAGCAGATATTGCGCCTGCAGCAGATTATTTAGGCTGGTTTTGGGACACAGGCCCTTTGTTGCAGTGTTGTTTTACTAACTCGAGCTGCTTAGCTGTGTTCCATTGTGCCACTGGCTGCTCATAGCTGTGTCAGTTCGCATGAGTTGCTGTTTTGAATGGAGAAAACCTATAGGACACACAATAATATCCTGTCAGAGAAGGTTTTCATTCACGCAGGCTCTGTGCCTTCCTTGTCTCTACAGGAAAAGGCCTGATACAATCACCAAACACAGGAGCTAAGGATTATACACAGAAGCCTTACTGTCATGTGGTGTCTATTTTCATGGCATCTTACCTCCCCTTTTATTCCTGACCAGTGACACATCATTCACTTTTCGAATGAGGTTTGGCTGGCCCAAAAAGTTTATGAATATGTGGCATTGATGCAAGGCAAGGAAATAACATCCTTTAACCATGTTAGAGACCATAATGTTGCCTCTTGTGATCTGCTAGCTTTTTTAGAAGAAGTCTGAGACATGTGAGATCCAAAATAAATTAAATGACCTACAAAATTGAGAAAATAAAGGCAGCATTCTCTGTCTCCGCTACCCTAAGGTAATATCAAGACAACAACCACACACAGACTCATGGTCTGAATGTAAATGGCTGTCAGCTTGTTGAACGCTATTTCCAATTTGTTGTTGTCACTGTCTTTCTCTTCTTGCTGTTGTTCCACTCCACACCTTGTTTTAGTTCATTATTAGTCACATGTTTGCTGGAGAGCAACAATGGGACAGAGCGGGTCATAAACAAGAATTGTGTCGGCCAGGTTTTTGTGCTCAGCATTGCACAGGAGTCAGCAGGCACCTTGTGATCTGATGCTGCGAGTACAAGCCCAGCATTTAGACATTCTTCCACTTCAAAGCTCCCAGGGGGTTTTCTGGACACTGGTTGAATGGGAGCCGAGGAAGGGGTGCACAGGGGGAACAGGTGCAGTCCATAAGTGGGGTAATTCCCGCTGCCATCTGCTTTCTTTTTCGGGGTCTGGGCTCTTTAAACGCCCTCTGACACGCCTCATGGCGACACACTCCCCTAGCCGCAGCCGCAGCATGCCCCGTCACCATGGCACCGTGATTCAGATTAACCCCGCACATGTGCCGAGTCAACCGTGGGGGTCTGCTTCTTTTGTGAGTGAGCAAAGGGAGGGCGACAGGGGTGGAGGAGGGGGAGGGAGATGGAGAGCTGCACAGATAAGTGTGTAAAAAGGACACTTGCCAGTCTTTCACTTTTGTTAAGTGAAGCAGCAGAGACAGACTTATCAAATCCATGTGAGGGGGAATACAAGCAGTTTATTCCTAGCAGTAAACGGTCTCATTTTAGTAATCTGAATAAACTTTGTTGTTTCCAACAGGTATATATAAAAAAGTCAAGAGCAGAGAGACAAGATGACGGCCATCGAGAGTAAAGAAGAGATCAGCGACACGGACAGTGGGATTATCCTAAACTCCGGTAAGGACTGTACTGAACAGATGTCCAGTCAAGTATCTGCATCTTTCATTTTTGCAGATTTCATACTGTTACTTACAACTAAGAGTTTAATGGAATTTGAGGCTCTTAGCTATATTAACATTTGAGAAATGAAATAAAAATAAATAAATCAGGTGACATTTTGTTAAATAAACTTATATATTTTTACTTTGTAAATATGTAATTGGGACATTTTGTCTGACTTTCCTCTAACATACTGCATCTTTAGCATTTTTTTAAAAGTTTGTTGCTATTTATCAACCCACGCTTTACATCAGTACTGATGTACTATATCTGCTGTAGCTCCAGTATCAATACTGACATAACAAGATAGCAAACTTCTTAGACCGCTACTCAGTGTAAGGTTTCTGCGATAGCTGCCCTGTATGAAAAGTATTGGCAGTTTCTATAATGCTTAATCCACCAGTCTGTGCAAACAGAATGATAGTTTTAATGCTATAATATAATTAATGTTGATATTCATAAATGTTACAAAAAAGCAGAAGAAATGGCAAAGCAGATTGTTATTATTTTTTATTATTAAGAAGCAAAATTGTTTGCATTCCTGAACAGAAAGTTAAGTTTTAGTTGTTTAATGTTATGCTTGAGTAATTTCTGCCTTCTCAGAGAAGTTCATTGTGCTGGCTCAACTTTGGGTTTATTTTATTTTTTAGCTTTAAAAATGTTTTTAACAGATTTCTCAAATATTTGCATTTTCCTCTTTATAAGCCCTCTGTCTATTTTAACTCATTATCAGCTCACATAAGAATAATACAGTTTTAATATATGTGGAAGGTACTGTGTGTCTTTCTGACTCTGTGTCTGTCATGAAACTAATTGGAGGGGTGGAGCGTGGGCAAAGAAAGACTCCATTAAACTCTGTGGATTAGCCTTTTGTGGAAAAATGATCTGTGTTTAACTATAGTATTTAATACAGATTCATAATGTAGTGCATTTAAAAACATCTCGTCACAGCAGAGCAAATGTTAGCTTATATGACAGCATATGATGCAGACGGGAAAGTACAATACAGCTTCAGTATTGTATATAATGACCGTGTTATACGGGGTATGAGAATAAATGTTTGCACATCAGTTGTGCAGCACTGGCTGAACTGATAACAACACTTTATATACACTATATAAAATATAATAAAAAATATAACAGTGAAATTATTTTTAAGTCATTTTAAGTCAGGTTCAGACGCAGGTAAAGCCTGATTTTGTGTGTGTTTTTGCAGGTCCCGACAGCCCCACGTCCCCAGTGAAGGACCTCACCACCCACACCAGAGCCCTGAAGCTGAAGCACCAATCTCTGGAGGAGCGTTTGGAGATCTGCCTGCTGGAGCTCCGAAAACTCTGCATCAGGGAGGCAGTAAGTGACTCCTGGATTAAAGCTTTAAATCAGTATTGAAGATTGCTTCTTTTTACATCATAACAATACTTTTGTTTTGTCCTCACAGGAGCTGACAGGTGTACTGCCCTCAGACTATCCAATGATGCCAGATGAGAAGCCACCACGTGTTCGGAGGAGAATTGGTGCTTCATTCAAGCTGGATGAAGGTCTGATCCATCTAGATAAACAGGTACAAACCACCATCAGTGTTAAGTGTTAGTGGAAAGAGTCAGCACATCAGCTGAGATGTAAGGTCAGAGTTTGTCTTTTTTTAGCACTCAGAGTTGCAAGTGCTGGAAACTGAATTGGCCCTTCAGCGGCAGATTTTTGAGGCAGCCCGCAAACTCTCGCTTGAGGAGAACCTCAGTAAGCCACAGAAGAAGGGCCGGCTGCAGCAGTGCAAGAGGGAGGAGAAGAAAGTGAAGGAACTGCAGCAGGCCGTGTTCCAGCATAGAATCAAGAGTGAGTGCAACTCACCCAGCGTCAGCAGCCAGAACAAAGGTGAGTGACTTTGCTGCCCCCTTCAGGCCAGGCTGTGCAACATGCAGTGCACTTAATGGAAATGTAAAATGTTTGGCGTTTGTGTGCAGATCTGTGCATGTCTGATGACAGCTCACTCTCCGATGTGGTGGCGCTGGATGATGGTGAGCTGAATGATTTTAAGGTTATCATGACATTCATTTAAATATGCAGTAGAAGAAAAGACAGCTCTGATAGAGCATGGTGTCACATTCAACATGCAAATCATTCTACATGTCTTTTTATGAAATTAATTGCGGGTCATGTGTAAAAACAAATATGGGTTTAAAATTCCAAAACTCACTTTAATAATGTGATTTAAATATTTTTAAAAATAGTGAATACTCTACTGACTTGTTTTCCGTTTAGAAATCATTATTTAATGTTCTCTCCAATCCTGTATAGATCTGGACATATCCAGCCCCCTTTCACCTCCAGTGTTGGACGCTTCATATTCAGATCCCCTTCAGCTGTCAGCCCAGACTGTGCAGACATCGCACCAGTCCTCAAGCGAGCTCAGTGTGGAGCACGAGCCCGCTCCCATCCAGAATTCCCCTTGGAAGGAGTCCAGTCTGGACCATCCTTACCAAAAGGCCACCAAACCTCCGTCTGCCTGCAGCAGCAGGTCCAGGTAAGGACTGAAGAATGCTAACAACTAGTGAAATACACTATTATACTCCAAGCTAGATTGTACCTTATTTTACAGTTTTCCATTTGATAGATGAACTTAGATGAAATCAGGTGCAATGTCAGCCTTCTTGTGCTGGATTAGCACATAGTAAAGCTTCCTTTTTCTGAATGTGTGCGATATCTCATGTCATGTCTCCTGTGTGCAGTAGCCCAGCAGCAGCCCAGGTGTCTGCAGAGAGCATCAGGATTCCTCTCACTCAGTTTGTGAAAAACTCTGCCCTGCGTCACAGCAGCTCCACCAGCGCCCCCTCCACCCCGGAGCTGTTCATACGCCGGCAGTACTCCCAGTCCTTCAGGTACACAGACAAGTTATGTCAGAGTCATTTGTATTATCAGAGGAATTAAAGACAATAATGTTGTATTAATGTTTCAAATTTTACACAATATCCCTTCTCAGACTTCCAAAAAGAAAGCCATCTGACGTGGAGCGTTTCAGCTCAGAGAGCAGTCGAGGTCGAGCTAGGCTGCCCCAGCGACGCTGCGTGGCTGACTTCATGGTGCGCTCCCCGGAGTACTCTCCTCTGCGTCCTTACCAGTCCAGCTCTGAGGACAGCAGCTCAGAGCACTCGTCATCCTCTAGCATTAGCTCTCCTGGCAGGGAGAAGCCGACTGAGATCCCAAAGCTCTGCCCACCGCCTTACGGGTTCCACTTTGGAGCACAGAAGAAAGGAGTCTCTCATTTCCCCAGTATGCACAAAAATACGAGCACCAGCTATGTTAAGGCAGCGGCGGAAGATGGACCCCTCTCCCCGCAAGCTCCAGACATGGGGAAGTGCTTCATCTCTACTGTGGCACGCAGCACTCAGCAACGACAGTGGCAGGAGGGGACACCTTCACCGAGAAGCATCTTAAAGCCCCCTCCGCCTTACACCAGGCTCGTGCGGACGCCCTCGCTGAAAGAGTACCCAAACCACGCCGTGAGGCTGCTGCCCCGGGAGGTCGTATCAGAGGAGCTGAAATCGTGGCATCAAAGGAATCAGCTACAGAAGCTACTGCCAAGCTGCGGGGAACAGCAGAGCGTTACGAGCCCCATTTCACCTCACCTGCCTCCTTTTGCACAGGTAGGTACAAGCACCAGCTATGTTAAGGCAGCGGCGGAAGATGCATTAATATGTTTGACTCTTAACATATTAATGCATTGAAGCTGTTACTTTCGTAAATTAGATCAGTGATTCCAAAAGTGTGGGCTGGGATACTGCAAAGGTACTCAAGTTAGTATGTGTGCCGTTATTTATATAAAAAGTCAGGTTAAACTGGTAGTAGGTGGTGGTTAGTTTGTGGTATTACTCGTTACACTGACCTAAATTTAAAGCTCTTTTATTGACGTTTGTGTCCTAGTGATATGTGGGTCACACAATGGCATTAATGCTTTGCATTTGACTGGGTAGCATTAGCAACTAAGAGCCAACAGCCTGTGTTTTTATGTTTTGGTTTGGGGTTTTTTTTTTTTTTCAAATACATCACTTTCTCTTGTTTTTTGATTAGAGGTTGCTTGGTCCCCATGGGATTTCTGGCAAATTGACACATTTTCACTTGAAAACAACATGAAATATTTTTTACTGAACTAGATTAGAGATCTAATGTATTTACAATGTGCTGGCTTTGTGACTTTTTTCACAGGGTTCAGGTAACCTGGTTCTCCAGAGGGCTGTAGACGGGACTCCCCTTCAGTGGTTTGTTGCCGAGGATGCTGAGATTGTGAGCCAGGTGTAGCTGACACGCCTAAAACCCCCTGCAGTATGATGACTCATTCCTTTATTTATTAAGTCTTTGGACTCTCTGTGAGATTGTTTGTTGACATAATGCAGAAAACGTGGACCTGTTGGTATCACTGATTAATTTAATGTAAGGTGGTATGCCAGTTTTATTTATTTGGTAATACATCTGAGGTGAAATAAATCTGATACAGTTTCATAGCTTATTTCAACAAAGACCATAAACTTGCTGTTGTTTGAAGACCTTTTTTTGTGGCTGGAACACATTTTGCACATGCAGTTCACCCACAGTAGATTTAAAATAGCTTTCCTCATTTCTAATATAATTTTTGACTTATATTCTATATTTATTATTTAAAGACCCCCCCCCCCCCCCCCCCCCCCTTTTGCAACATAGACTTATCACTAAAACTATGATAGCCACCTATAAGCACGCACAGCAATGAGTTTTTAGAGGTATATGTGTAGATATACATAGTGAAATTTGTCTGATAATGATGTGAAGTGAGCTGAATCTTAACATTTGAATCTTGCTTATTAACTCCTATTAACCACTGATGCCTTTAAGGGCAGTTTTGGTGAAAGTTTTCACTGCGGTATGGTGTTTCTTACTAACCGAGTGATTGTATCAGTTTTGATATGTTTTGTATATTTATAATAAAAATATTACCAAAATGACCCATCTGAGTGTATCCCGCCTCTCGCTTTATGTATGGGCTCAAAGTGTGGTCATAAATATTTTGTACTTGTAAATCAGGATTTGTATGTGTAAAAAGAATTTGTGTGTGCGTAAAAAAGATTTGTGTGTGGACTTAGCCAAAAAGTACGTGTGAAACTCTGCACTCAAGTTTCAAGTTACAAGTACGAATTTTGACCCTATTTTTCTTCCTTTCATCTGATTGGCCAATGTCATGTCAATCACAAATTTAATAATCCAATAGGAGAACAGAGGGGTTTGGCTATTGGAGGGGTGCGTTATGGAGCTTCAGGTCCTAAAATGCATATACTATTATATATTGTACATATATTTATTAGTTTCAGATGTAGCCATTCTTGTATTTTGCTTGTTTACATTATTGTATTTTGCACAACTCTGTTGCTTGTGAAGCTCGCACACAAGAATTTCACTCACATGTGCTGTACCAATGTACCTGCACATGTGATGTGACAATAAAAGTGATTTGATTTGATTTGAGGGAATAAATGCTTTTACATGCCAGTCCAGCGTTTTCCTTCATCACCTTCATGGAAAACAGTCTGTGGTGATTTTTGTTTCACAGGTTTACCTGCTTAATACAGGGACCTCCAAAGCCTGGGGGGGGCAGTGTTGTGGAAATGACACAGTCTTCACTAGTGGAGATCGTTACAAAGCTTTCTTCGTTATGAATTAACGATCCATGTTTTTATTGAACATTTGAAGATAAAAAACAAACAAACAGAAACTCTTGTAGAGGACATAAGGTCAGAGATAGAAACGACAAGGAGCAGGTGCATCTAGTACAGGTAGAGCTGCTGCAAAAACCCACAGAGCTCAGCAGCCAGCGCAACTAATTCTGGATCCTTTGCTATTAGTTAGCATTAGCAGCACATGCTGCATCCGATGTGTAAGGACCTTTATGCTGAGCACTGTGACTCACAGCAGTGGTCCTGGGTCAGCCCTGACTTTGTGTTAAACTAATCCTAAAGTAACAATGGTATTTCTAACCACTGATATACCACAACTTTTTCCTTTCAACAGCTGCTGAAAGTTACGGGGACCTAGCGAGATCCTCCAGCTTCAAACTGTATTACCCTTCAAGGACCTGCAGTTTAAAAAAGCGCCCCTCAAACAGCCAAACCCATCTGTTCGCTGATTGGAATGTTAAATTTGTGATTGACATGACATTGACCAATCAGCTGAAAGGAAGAAAAATAGGGTCAAAATTCGTACTTGTAACTTGAAACTTGAGTGCAGAGTTTCACACGTACTTTTTGGCTAAGTCCACACACAAATCTTTTTTACGGACACACAAATTCTTTTTACACACACAAATCATGATTTACAAGTACAAGATATTTATGACCACAATTTGAGCCCATATTTATGACAGCTGAACTGGATGAGCAGCAGAAAATGGATGGATGTTACCAAAATGTATGATTCCCTGTGACAAACACAATGAACGACCAAAAGCAGGGCATCAAAAACCATTTTATGTTTGTTTACAAATAGCCTTCAATTGTCGACGCACTAATTCACGTGAAGCACTGATGACTGTGTTTCATGAAACTACCACAAGAAGTAACTCAGTGTTACGACACAGAAAATCACAAACGTGCACAGGAGAACCAGCCGGCAGCGCTGCAGCCAGTGAGTCAGAGGATGTTGCCTCCACCTGAAGAGAGCAGTCGGTCAGTGTTTATCCAAAGTTATCAGAAATAATACACTTTTGAAAAAGAACAAACATGACGTGTCCACTTACATCCCCACTGTGGAGATCCGTCTGCAGATATTTGCCATCTTTTTCTCCCTTCCTTTGTTGGATAAGACTGCTTTGCCCCTGTGTCTGTGCCGCAAAGTATCCAGAGAGAAGCTGTAAATATAAAAGCACATTCCTCAGTTCCAACTTCTTGAAGCTTGTGATGCTTTTTTGTTGATAAAGTTGCTAATGCTGACTTTAGTAAGAGCTGTATTTGTCAAACTAGACACAGGCCCCAGGGCCAGCAGCAACCAATACTGACACGAAACGCTTCAGAAATTGGTCAATACTGCAGGCTGTTGTGCCTCTCAGTTAGTCCACCTCCTCTGAATAGTGCCATACTTTTTGTTCAGAGTCTTGCTGTTGTTCACTGGTTTTGATGGGGGGCTCTCTGGGGTTAGGATGGGAGCGGGTCCTGGAAGAGCTTCTGATGGAGTTTCATCTGGATTGTGCGGCCTGAAGTAAGACATGTTCGTGATAAATGTTACCATGTAGTTAGGATACCAAAAAATATGCCTGTTGGCTCTAGTTCACCTGTCCTCCACTGAGTATCTGTCGTCCTTGTTCATGAAAGAGCAGCTGGACTCTGAGCTCATGGGAGACGGGCAAAAAGGGACAGCCTTCTTGCTGGAAGAGAGACGCTTTCTGGAGTCTTGCTTTTTCCTATCCTGGAGACAAAGAAGACCCTCCCTGTGGTTTATGGCTGATAACATGAGAAAAAAGCAGGAAGGTTTATTCAGGAAACCTCCCTTACCTGAGTTTGGCTGGAAATTACTGATACACAGACCCTTCTACGGATGTGCTTCTTGTTAAAAAACAAACAAACACACAGATAAAAAGCAGATTCAAGTTCAAAAGATTGCTTAAACCTACATTAGACGTTACAAGTATCCAAATATGCATACCTGCTGAGTATCTTTCTTTATGTTGTCACTTTCCTCTTGATCTACAACAATAAATCCAGCAATTACTCAAACTTTGCACACAACTGCAGAAGAAAACAAGTGACAAGAAACACACCACTGATGCAGAAACCTGTGGAGGCTCTGGGATCTGTGATGTTTCTGCAGGAGCCCTGCTGCTGCTGCTGCTGCATCATCATCCTTCTGGCTTCTTCCAGCTCAGCTAGATTTCTGTCATATCGCTTCCTCAGGCGCTCCACGTGAGCCACCATGAGTTCCACTGCTCTACTCACTCGAGCCTCCTAAACAAAGCAGGAAATAAATAGAAAACTCCTACTCCCAGTGCTGGTCCCAATATAGCAGTAACACTTGTTTTTAACTGAGCCTGACCCATAGTGTACCTGATGCACGGCACCGAGCACCTCTGCTGTGTTAGAGATCCGTTCCACGGTGCCTCCGAGGATGTCCAGGGACAGCTCCAGCTTCTGCAGGATCTCGCTGCGCTTGTTGTCCAAACACAGGCTCTTCAGTATCTGAAATCCCACAGGATCACACTTGTATTTGCAGCCTGCTGGGACCAAAAGGACTCACTACAGATAATAGCCTGCTACGTACAGTACCTCCAGGGTCTCCCTGCCTCTGCTCAGCTCTAGCTGGATGTTCTCCTCAGCCAGGTTACGGGCGTGCTCCTCCGCCTGCAGCCTCTGCTTCAGGGTGTACTGATCACAGCGGAGAGACAAGGCGATCTGAGAGAAAGCTGTCTAGGAGAAGAAACAAAAATATAACAACTTCATTCAAGTTCTCAGCGTCCTCCTGCATTTCAGATACCAGTGGCTCTGCCTGCTGTTGAGATTTAAGGATAAATAAACTTTAATGAAACCGTAGCTGTTCAGAAATACAGAAATCTTGAACTTATAATCAAATAATCCTGTATGTAAATTTTCAAGTGCAGCACATTAAAAAACAAAGTTTAAAACCTACTGAATGGATTTAATGACGGGGAAGTGTAGACTACTTACCTCCAAATCCTTCTCTGACATCTCTACACTGTTAGGAAACAAGAAGTCTGACAGTTTGATATCACTTCTAATTAAATCTGGCGGTTATCATTTGGTTGTATTTGTACGTATGAATGTCACCTATTGAGGCCGACGCGCTCTATGATGGGCAGCTCACTCCAGCTTGCGATTGGCGGCTCCTCTTGGCTAGTTTCTGTTAAAAAGTTCAAACTGATGTAGAAACTTTTTAGACCTTTTAAAAAAATTATTATTCTTAAGCCATTAACCTTCTCCGCTGTCGTCACTGTCCGGCATGTTGGGCAGGTTGTAGCTGCTTATCTCTGCCTCTGGCTGAAAATATTTGAAAGACATTATCAGCCCTCCGAGGTGTTAAATGACTGATTAAAGGAACGGGTAGGACAGCTGGTTAGACTCACCTCAGCGCTCATTACTGCGTCAGCCTCTTTCACCAGAGTTAATCCAAATGTCAGAGAAAGCCTGATTACAGTATTCAGATTCACTTCAGAGTTCACAGTGGACTCTTCATCATTTGTGAAAGCACAAACATATTCTCACGGGTCAGTGTTTGGCTCATTTGCTCCTCAGCCTTTCTCCAGTCCTGAGAATAGATAATCCTATTAAGAGATCCACAATCAGACCAGAATAGGACGACTGGCCCAAGAGGCTCATGGGAAGCTGTGTTTTTGTATGTGGTAAATTAAAACTAGTGTTGTACCAGTTAATAAATCAAATGCACCAATTCCACAGTTCACCCTGCATCCATACTATATAATACACCATGTTATACTACACTCTATATTCTTGTAGGAGCAAAGGGAGTAGCTTGTTCACTTAATCTCATGAATAAATAATTAGGTTTTAAAGGTTTCAGCAGGACAGGACACAAGGGTACAGGGGTCCCATGAGGGGATTACATAGATCAGGAACCGTAGATCTTATTAACACTCCGCTTCCCGTTTTTCACTCTACATACACATTTGTGATCTGCATCAGTCGAATATTAGACCTTTATTTACCCAAGGCCATTGGAGGACAGTTCAAGCTTTTTGCACTGTAGAGGCTGGTGAGAAAAAGTGTTTCATTTCAGGCTGTGTCCATACGAAATGACAACAAACATCTTGAGGTCCAGCTAATGCACGCCAAAGCAGACCGACAGAGACACCTAATGGCCATGCACCAAATATTTGGGATGAATACCCAGGCTCACTGGACTGGGTTGGTGGTTCAATCCCAGGGCACTCTGGTATTCCCGCTGAGCCCTGAGTTGGCCCTGATGTGTTCATAGAAGGGTGCATGTTGAGGGAAGAAGCTTAATGGTAGAATGAGGCATGAAAACCTGAGGCCCTTCCTGTAATTTCTCCCAAAACCTGAATTTCACTACATTATACAGACTAAAGTTAACAGAGTTATGTAACTATGTATTACACCGTTACACACAAGTGAATTTCAGATTATCAGTTAGTGATACAAGACCTCAGTAATGAAATCTAAAAAAATAAATCACTCAGAGCAGCCGACTTTGGAGAATCTCCACTTTTATTAATAGAAAAACTGTATTTAGTAGAGGCGCTGGGGTTTGCCCATGGTGCTCTTGACGTAGAGGGCACGCACGTTCTGCCAGTTCTTCTTCAGCAGCGACACCAGGAAGTTGACAGCCAGGTGGATGTTGTACACAAGTTCGTCTTCTGTCATCTTCACATGTCCTACGGCCACAGCCAGACAAAGCACCTACAACGAGCAGCAAGGTTACTCCACACTGATCAACTTCTTCAAACCAAGTGTTAGATAATGAAACCATAAAGCCAGGAAGCAGCAGAACACACCTTCTTCATCTGGAATTTGATGGTGGACTTGACTTCATCCACCTTTGTGTTCAGGTTCTCATTGTGGGTGAGCAGTGAGGGGAACTTGCCGGCCTTGTTCAGCCCAGGACCCAGGATACGAGGGATCTGCTTGATCAGAGACTCAGAGGCCAGGAAAGCATCATACTTCTTGGCTGGAAGAGGAAGAAACAAGCACGTTAGGAAGCCTTGACAGACTTTGGTCACAGATGAGGCAGTTTGTAATCTTGTGGACACCGTACCGAGCTTCTTGACCAGCTTCTTGTTCTTGTTGAGCTTCTTCAGAGCCTCGATGTCCATGTGTGGCATGTCGGCAGCTTTGGCCTCGTCGCAGTGCTGCTGGTCTCCCAGGATGCACACGGAGAACTTTGGCCTGGGGAGAGTCTTCAGCCTGCATGTCAACAAAACATTTTTAGTGACTGTGCTCACAACCACTTTTCAACCTCTGAGAAATAATCAACTCATTCAACATGTGATGATATAATTTGACCCTTTATGAGACCACCTGACTTTACTGTGGAGTAGAAAAAGTCTTACCCATACCACCACAGGGGCTGGCGTCCAGCTGACCTCTTAGGTGATACAAAGCAAAGTGGTCGGCATGAGGGCGTGAACTTAGCAGCTCAGCCACTCAAAGCCTCCCCTCATGTTTTAAGACCCAGGGTAGGGGTCCGCCTGCTTCGCCTTCCCCAGCAGAAAGCTGAGTAAGCTCAGTCAGACTACCCAGAGTACTTCTCCATGTCTGCTCCTGGCCTGTCTGGACTTTGATTTTTAATGTACTACATGGCCGTTAAACAGGCCGCTGTGATAATCAGACAGGGCTGGAGACGCACAGGGAAAAGGGTGGGTGAGACAGTAAAAGGTCGAACCTGACAGTGCCGGAGAAACGCTTGTCCTTCTGGGGATCATAGTTTTTCAGGCTGATCTGAAGCTCCACCGACTCCACAAACCTACAAAGAGATGACAGGTTACACACATGTCCGGTATTTTCAGTATTACACTTTAACCATTGGTTATCACAGCTGTTCGGATCTGCTTACTTCCTCGGCTTGGCCACGGAGCCCTGCAGGACCTCCTTCACGGCTTCATATAAAGTATCCCTGGAGACCTTACTGTAATGTAGAAAACGTCGGGAAAAAAGTTAACGTCACTAGAAATGCCACCAAGAAAAATAAGACGGCTAATGATGCTAAAGCACAGCGCTAAAAATTCACCAAGCAGCCACAAAAGTCGTGAAAAAAATATGTGCCGGTTATTTAAGAGCATTAAACTAAACAGCAGAGATTAGATGAAGACTGTAAATGTATTTTAAATACGCGGATGACGACGGATTACATTTGAGAAACTTAGCGCGCTGACGGTGCACCGGCGATGAACCGGTCCCATGCCGCACCTTTAACGTCAATAAACTACAACATACCATGAAATACAAACAAAGCCGGACAATATTACGACTCTACGTATCTAGAAGAATAACACAGTAGAGAAAAGCGCGTTTAAAATGAGGTTTTTAATCATTTATTGGGAAAAATGCGGCCTGACCTCATCTTGGTAGCTCGTCGCTCTCGTCGTGCTACGCTGGAAAAGGAAGTGACGTCGTACGTTACGCGACATAAAGGCGATCCGTGACGTCATCAGAAAGCGCGAGCTTTTTTCCCAATAGAAATCAACAAAATCTATATCATAAAACAGCAAGCATAAAAATATCTATTTAGTAGTAATTGAAAAATGTGTGCCTGTGAAGAAACATATACATAAAAATAAAATACCTGTAAAACTACATAAAGATTCTTACCTACTTATAAAGCTAAATAGTTACATAATAGCTACATAATTCAGCTGTCTTTGTCAAACTTTGTCATTACAGTTTTTATGCTGTTGTAAATTATAATATCAAAAGTTGAGCTCTGGCTGTTTCAGGTACTTTTTTTTGTTCCAAAATGATAGTCCTGTGAAAAATCCCTGACAATTTCTATAAGGATAAAGAGTGTAAATGACAACCAAGTGCTGTTAATCAGATGCATTTGCTTGAACTCCCTTATAAATCAGTTTTCTTGTGTGGAGCATTTAGGTATGTTAAACCAAACAACATATCGGCACAAACACCTCATACCAACTGGTGGAGTGATGATCTGTGCTTGTTTTGCAGCCACAGGAGCCTGGGCACCTTGCAGTCATTGAATCGACAATGAACTTCTCTGTATACCAAAGTATTCTAGAGTTAAATGCGAGGCCATTGGTCTGACAGCTAAAGCTTGTCACAAATTGGGTCATGTGACAGAACAATGAGCCTAAGCACATCAGCTAATCTGTAACAGAATGACTGAAAAAGAGTCAAGATGTTGCAATGGCCCAGTCAAAGTCCAAACTTCAACCTGATTGAGATGCTGTGGCAGGATTTTAAGAGCGCTCAATGAAGTGAAGCAACTTTAAAAAAACAAACAAAAAAACAGTGGGTCAGTATTCCTCCACAATATGAGATTCTGATAAAGCAAAACAAAGCAGAAAGACTTCAAGTTATTGCTGCTACAGGTGGTTCTAGAAGCTACTGAATTATGAGGTGTGTATTAATAGATTTTGAGGCGCTGTAAGACATTTTTTGGGAACCCCGAAATTTGAATAACTTTTTTTAACCTTTAAAAAAATGGAGGCTTTGAGACAGTGTGGTCACCCGAATGCCAATCACTCTCATATCTTTTGGACGTGTACACAATTGACCTCATTTTGGGATAGTATATCCAAGTTAACAGATGACATCATGTCCTATGCATCCCTAAGGATCTCAGGATCTTCCTACTGGGTTTGCTACCCAGTGATTTGATTCTAAAAAAGGAAAGATATATTTTTTAAATCCCGTTGATCGCATTTGAAAAGGCCATAACAAGGAAAATCCTTAAGAAGGATCCTTCCCGAGTAGAGCAAGTGCTAGAGATTATAGAGGAAATACATCTGATGGAGAGACTGACTTTCTTTGTACGACTTAAATGTCATCTTTTTCAACAACTTGGACTAAACGGCATAAATATAAGCACAGGCTTGAAGATTCTGTCACTTAATTCATGATGCTTGGAACAGTGCCCCAATTTGTTCCCCTTTTATTTTTGTTATATTCTTGTCACAATGAAAATTCAAAATAAAAAGTTGCAAAAAAAACCCCTGAGGCTTTGAAAATGAATACAATTAATTGACATTATGATCTAATCCACCCATCCATTCAGCCTAGCTTCTGCTTATCCAAATTCAGGCTGTGGTGGCAGCAGGTTATGCAGGGCCCTTCTTCCCAGCAACACTTTCCACTTCCACACGGGGATTCTGAGGCATCCCCATGTCTGAAGACAAGAAATACATGCAACAAATTTGAGGTCTACCCCAGGGTCTCCTTCTAGTTGAGTATGCCTGGAAACCATCCAATTGGAAGCCCCAATGAGGCATCCTCACCAGATGTATAAGCCAACTCAATGGAGCCAGTTATAATTTATAATAATTATAAAAATAAATACCATATAAGTAATAATAATGTTTGCTAAATGAGATATTGCAAAAAAAAATTGGAAATATTTGTAAAGACTGACCAATAAAAGTCTGCAGGTTACAGTAATTCAGTATCAACTTTGTCCTAATACTAGATTGAGTTAGATACATGGGTGTGTTGTATTCAGGAGTGCAAGGATTAGCATTTAGGAATCGTTATTGTAGGACCTGTGAACAGTCAGAGTAATAAAAAATAATATCAGCCCTGTCAGACTGGTGAATTAAGATTCTTCATTGTCAGTTTAATTTATTTATACAGGGTTTTTTTTTAATGTAAATTAGTTGAAAAGGTGGTGAGGTCATGTGTCTGCGATTCGTTTTAAAGCAGCTTGTAGAGACTTCTTCAGGAAGGTCTCATTTAACATCAGGCAGCTGGACAAGGAGTGTTTGTGTGCAGCAGTCACCTGGAAATGCAATCATTTATACGCAGAAGGTTATCACACACCATTTCATCCACTGTACAGACGTTATCTGTGATCCCAATCTGCATACTTACATCAGTGCTGTATTTGGTGAGTACTGTGAGCATCATTTTTGCAAACTTCACAGACTTTGTGAAACGAGGAGCCTGACTGACGAGCTGTTCTGTGAACTGTGTGAAAAGTTCTTCATTCAAGACAGGCTGTTGGGGGGAAACAGGCAAAACAGGTGGCTCAGTGGCAGTGAGTATTATGACTAACAGCTCTTGCAGCTCTTTCCCATGAATAATCACCTGGATTACCTTTGAGTCTAGCAAGCTGTGGATAATAGACAGCACTGCCTCACTCCATGCAATCTTCAATGTCATTCTTTAAAAACAAAACATAAAAAAGCAGGAGTGTTAGTCATTTACTACTAACCATGTGTCCGTTATTATGCGAAGCTTCTTTGTCGCAGCAGTTACAAGTGAAAACAGAACGTAACTTTATACTTACTGAACCACCAGCAGTCTGTAGTGAGAATCCAGGCAGCTTTCTATCAGTCTGCTTAGCAGCTCAGCCTGTGGAGGCCCTGAAAACAAAACAATGTTCAAAAGGATTAATTCATGCTGGGAGCAAAGCCTGAGTAAAAGGAGCTCTATCACATCAAAGCATCTGTCCTGTTAATGTGTACTTAAACCAGAGCTCTGAATCCGTGCCTGCTCTGCTGCTCTGCAACTCTCCGATTTCCCTGAAGCAATCAGTGCACATACACGCTCACCAGCTGGGTCATGAGGTACATCTTTTCAACTGCTTGTTAGCATACATTATCAATCAGTATGAGCAATTGTATCCGTAGAGAGATGAACACATGACCCGCTGAAGTTATAACTGAGCATCGGAGTGAAGAAGAAAGGTTATTTTAGTGACTTTGAACGTGACATGGTAGTAGGTGCAAGCTGGTCTTGTCTGAGTATTTCAGAATCTGTTGATCCACTGAAACAGCTGGAATCAGAGGAGAATGGACAGACTGCTTCAAGCTGGGCACGGCAACAGTAATGTAAATAACCACTAATTGCAACCAAGGTATGCAGAAGAGCATCTCTGAATGCACACCACGATGAACTTTGAAGCAGATGGGCTACAGCAGCAGAAGACCACACTGGGTGTCACTCCTGTCAGTAATCTCCAAAAGTTGATTCTGTTCATCTGGACGTAGCGTTTTGTGGGAGAAACGTTTCGTCACTCATCCAAGTGACTTCTTCAGTCTCAGCTGACTGCAGGTTTCCCCAAATCTTATAAACAGTACATTTGCTGTCAGTAATAACAGGAAATGGGCTCAGCAACACTGGACAATAGGAGATTGGGAAAAATGTTGCCTGGTCTGATGAGTCTCGATTTCTGCTGCAACATTCAGATGGTAGGGGGAGAATTTGGTGTAAACAACATGAAAACACGGATCCATCCTGTCTCGTATCAACTGGTCAGGCTGGTGGAGATGGTGAAGTGATGCACTTTGCAGAAAAACTGATTGACATGTTGCATCACAGTATTAAGAAAAGTGCAGGACATATTTATCACTTTTGCACATGTCACACTGTTTTAACTGAGTGCTTGTAAACACCAGACCTTATTAAATCACATACCATCTTAGCATCTGACCAAGATCACAAACCCGAATGAAGGACATCATTAAGTCATTTCTGTAGTCACTTTCAGTGAAACGTTTTCCTTTCATCTCACCTATGTTCTCTTTCTCTAGTACTGGTCCAATTAGAGCCTGGCACACTGGTCTGGGATAGCGGCTACACAGTGATGTCACTGCGGTAACCAGACACCTGGAGGCCGGCTCTGACAGGGACAGCACCTGTAAGGTGAAACAATATTCTGTCAAGATGAAACACAGCAACACATGTTGCTTATTTTTCATATTCGGTGTTATACCTTCTCCAGCAGAAGGCTCTTGATGAGCGTTGCAGCAGTGCTGTAGCTGAGGTCAGGAGAGAGGGCCAAAACACTGCTGCACAGTTTAGGCAGCGCCTGGTCAGGTAAGCCCGGCAAATTCAGCATGCTGCATAACACCTCCACCTAAACAGGGCAGGTAAGGACCTGGGTTCAGTCCAATCACAATTGCAGATTATACATAAAATATTGATATATTCTCTGGAACCCAACAGAGACCAATAAGAAAATGCCTCTGATACTCACTTAATGGTCCCAACCACTGGTGTCAGTCCTATATTAAATATCTTTTATTCCTCCTATAAATATGATCTTGTTTATAGGAGTGTGTGCTTAAGATACACCCTCAGCTCAGCCCTAAGGATTTTAAATAGTATAACAGATTTAAAAGATTGCCCTGCACCTTCATTCTTTTTAATGAACAGCAGGGGGCGACTCTTCGGGTTGCAAAAAGCAACTCTGGTTTCATGGAAATGTGTGAAAACAGCTCTTTTGCACTTTAATCGACAGTTTCTATCTTGTTGAATAGTTTTATTTTGTAATTTAAGTCAAATCCACCCGTTTTCGAAGTAAAAGCGCAGGTTAAATTATTGAGGACATACTTGGTTTGAGTCACAGTTGTTCAGCACTTTGAACACATCTGTGGAGCTCTGGTCCCACTGAAACACACAAAAAGAATGACAGTGAGACTAAATGTCACTTACTGTCTGCACTGAATGAGCTAGAAGAAAATAAAATCTTCTTACCTCCGTCTGACTCTCCAACAACTCTTTTATCTGAGGAATACAGACCTAATAAACACAAAAACAGTAAATCAGCTCATCGTTTTACAACTTCTGCTTCTCTAAGGACAAAACAAACATTGGAATTGGCAGAAAAATTTCAGTGTGGAGAGGGTACCCTTCTTTGTATAGTGGTTTTTACCTTTATCTGTTCAGGCAGGCCACCACACGAACTGTCTGAGGCTGGAGTTTCTGCTGCAACATCACTTTCTGGCGCTCCCAACATTTCCTTGAGAACTCTCAGTTCTTCAGCTGTGACACACTCATTATCATCCATCTTTATCCGTTTACTCTGTGATCCCGTTTCTTCACCATCAGACCCCACGCTGACAAAACTGCCCTTTCTCTTCCTCTGTGTCCCCAGCTCAGATAAATCAGATGTACTCTGGGATTCAAATTCTGCCGTTTGACCACTGAAGCACTTGGTCCATCCTCCAGTTTCAGCAGATCCGATCAAACCCTGGGAGAGCTCCTTTAGTCTTTGGCTGCACGGTGTGGTGTACAGAGGCACCTCACGGTGGGTTTCCAGGTCTCTTTCGAGTTGTCTGCACAGAGCAGTCACCCACGGGTTTGGACGAGAGTCCTGGCTGAGACATTTGATCAGATGGAGTACAGCGGTCCGAGGAAGAACAGAATGCACCAGGTGGATGAATGACAGCAGGTTTTGTTTAAATAAAGGTGGAAACAGGCAGACTAGTGGTTTACTAGAAGAGGTAAGGAAAAACCAAAGAAACCGTCAGCTGGTCTCTGAAGTTGTGTAGACAAAGAAAAAGTTCATGTTTAAGAAAAAAGCAGGAGTTAGAAAAAAAACATAAAACTGATTTGTGACTATCAGTATTTATGACACTTTTTTTCACAAATGTAAATCATTTTGGGGGAGATTTGTGCTTGCTAAATACTGATTAAAGGGACTTCTTAGAAAGGAATTTTGTGAATTTTTCTTAATCAGACTGCAATAAAAGCAAGGAAATGTGGCAAAGGACCCCAGATCTAAAACAAAAGAGGTTAGGAAACACTGATTTGATCTTCACCCTACTTTTCACACGTGTGTGTGTTTACCCTAGAATATCTATGTGAATACTAAACTAACTCTACACTGTTTTTTTCTGTGTACTTTACTCACACGGTTAGAAACTCAGTGTCAGCCTCGGTGTGGGTTATTTCGTCTCTGCACAGTGTTTCTATGAAGCCACACAGTGAGCTCTCGGGGTTAGCCCGTTGCTGCCTGTGGAAGACGCCCAGCGCTCTCGAGGCCCCGGAGGTTCCGGACATCAGTGACCGAAGCAGCAGCCTCGACTGCCCGTCAAATCCGCTAAGAAACATGCCGGAGTTCAGACAGCTGTGTGCCCCATCTCCGGGTTTGTCCTTTCCGTCTCGCCCAGACACCTGTGGCTTCATCCCAAACTCACTATACCGCCACTGCTGTTTACATTTCTTCTTCGACACCGGTAAAGGGCTAGATGAGTTCAACATCGCCACCTAGTGGTCAGATGTGCCACTGGCGACACAGCACGATTTATCCTGCGGCGTATACTAGTTAAACAAAAGCCAGAAATTCCTGAATAGAACGAGATTGCCATCATCTCTCAGTCGTTTCCACTTTAAGTCTTTATTTGGAGACCACAGTGGAGCTACTCAACAGCATAGATAAATGTATTTTGCTTAAAGGTTAGACTCGTCCAACTAGCCCATACTTGCCTTTTTTTTTTTTTTAAATGAAAATCCATTACGTGAATTCATTGTATGGTGTGATTTAGGCACATCCTGACCCCCAGGCCATGTGGGCATACCATTCAGGGAAATGCCCCGAATAGCACAGCACCAATGAAGAAAACAACACTTTAGTGAGACAAAGTGAATCAATGTTTTATTTTTTGTGTACAGGTACAATTTGGTTAAAAAAAAAAAAAAAAAGGACATAAAATCATTTGTTCTTGCCAAAACTGGGAAGTGTGTGACAACTAATCATTTTTATACAGATATCAGACATTAGGACAGTACACTTTTTTTTTTTTAACCCTTGGGCAATTAAAACTACCATCGACATAACACTTTAAAAATATCTAAATGGCCCAAGCTACTAGGGAAATGTCTACATTGGCACGCTCAGAAGTTGGAAGAGAAGCTGACAGTTGGCTAAACACTTAACACATAACAGCTGTAGTATTTTAAAAAAAAAAAAAAAAAAAAAAAAAAAAAAAAAAAATATAAACCCCAACTAGAAACAAAGGTGTCTTACGCTGAGACCACTAGCCATGAGTTCTGGAGTGTCCAAGTGTGCACAGACTTGGAGACAGGTTCCTGTCTGAATTTAGGAGTCCTTTAAGTGAGATGTACTTTCCACTCGATGATCCTGAGTCAAAGCTACTCGTAGGCTGTTTCAGTAATAATTTCATGAAGACACAGGTGGTTTTTAAAAAGGAAAGAAGAAGAAGAAAAAAAAAAAAAAAAAAAGGCAGCAGCCATGCATTTTCCAGGGACCAATGATGGTTATAGACCCCATTCAGTGGTTTCAAACACTGACCAAAAAAGGAAAAAAAAAAAATAAAAGGGGGAGGGAGATGAGCACTCAAACTACACTGTTTTAGTAAGGTAAAAAAGTAAATTCAAGGTCGTCATCATCATCATCACCAAGAAGGGTCATGGCTATGAAGAAACTAATTAGATCCACTCCATCATCTTCATCCTCAAAGTCATCTTCTCCAAAATGCTGCAAGGACAAAGAGAGTGAGGGGAGAGTAAATACACCCTTATCTTAGACACACTAAGAGGGAGGAGAACGTAAAACACTCACGGATCACCATGTAGTTACCAGAAAGGACGCGCTGTGTCGACTTTTGTCATGTCGGTAAAGGCACTCGCTTTTGAAGGGGCAGCATTGGTATCGAGAATAGTAGGTGCAGGATTTCTTACTGGAATCAAACAAGAGGCAGCAGGGAGGGGTCAGTTAAATGTTTATACTGGCTTGAGATGACAAGCAATTTTAAAATCTAAAAAATAAAAAAAATAGTGTGATTTAAGTGAAATATGCACAGGGCTTTGAGCAGTATATGCATATTTAATTTGTTGTGCATCAGCATTATAGATCCCCTTTCAATTAATACCTAGAGTTCTCCTTTGCTAAATTTTTCGTCATTACTTCTCTTCACACCGATTTCTGTTCCTTTTGCATAAATTTGATTCTAATTGCCATGTTGTAAAAATCTGTGCTGAATCATTCACTCTGTAGCTCCCATTGTTAATTAGTTAGCAATGCTACACACCTGTGTTTCAGTACTCTTCCTTAGATATGACATCTGCTGCACACTCCATACTGTTAATATCAGAATGACCTATGACCTAATGAAAATCTTGAAAACTGGTGAACTGTGCCGAGTCGAGTACGTACTAATGGTAAAGGGACTTAAAGGCGCAATAAGCAAAAACAAAAGCAAGTTTTTGCTGAATGGGAGATCTGTAGCAGCTCAAGAGATTCAATTTATTGGGAGGAGTATATTTATTTAAAAAACAAAACAAACCTTTAGAAAGCAACTTTGGACCAAGTTACCATGGCCTAACCCATAGGTGTCAAACTCTGGCCCGCGGGCCAAATTTGGCCCGCAGCCTAATTACATTTGGCCCGCGAAGCCATACCAAATTACTGTTAGAGCTGGCCTACTGGTATTATACAGCTAATATATATATTGTTTAGTATTAAGCTTTGCTTGTTCCATATTCAGTTTTCCAGCAAAACTTATTTGAGTCCATAAGAAAAGATTCATTCTTATATCTGGAGGAAGATTTTTTTTTTTTTCAATAAATATTAACATTAGCCCGCGACTTTGTTCCAGTTTTGAATTTTGGCCCACTGTGTATTTGAGTTTGACACCCCTGGCCTAACCAAAGGATTTAGATGAGTAGTTTAATTCAGGAACCTTAATCTACAGCAAGACTCACTATATAATTTTTTTTTTTTTTAAATCTATCTATAGTAAGAAATCTGAAGAAAAGGCTGGACTATTGAAACTAACATCCACACAACATACCCAGGAAGACAGACTCAAAGGATTTTCTAAACTCTGCGGACATGAGATCTATTCCTCACCTGAATTTTTGCTTGAACTCAGTAATTAGATCTTCCTTTTCTTGTCCTTCAACCCAGTATTTGTGCGGCACATAAAAGGCAGACCTCACGCGGCACTGTGGGCAGCGTCTGAGAAGAGGGAAAAAGTCAATCAGAATCACTTCAAGCCCTCTCTGGTTTTGTCAGATCCTGCTGCCTCCTAAATATTACAGAAACCTACTTTATCACATCCAGGCCGAGGTCTTTGGTCTTCCTCCAGGTCATTATGCATTGTAAACAGAAGGAGTGATTGCAGTTGGGCAAGATGCCAAAGACACCGCTTTTCAGATCAGTCTTTTCATACACTTTGTCCATGCAGATCCCACAGGTCACGTCTTTGCTCCTGAGGAAGGCCTCAGTTTCCTCCTCCCTTCCCTGAGAACCAGAAGCTGCAGCGGCAGCCCCATTCTCTGGGGTTTCAGATGGGGAGATCTCCTGAACATTAATAGAAGGCTTTGGGTTCAGCCAAGTTCTCCTGCTGAATGAGCATGCTTAAGATAACGCAGTCAAATTAAATGCAAACCTCATTTCTTCCATCGCAGGCACCTGCTTCAGCAGCTTCTGAGCTTTGAGACGATCCCAGACCAGATTCTGTAGAGGAAAAGCAAATTAATTAGATCAACTTCTACGTTCAGGTCCATCTACAAACTCATGCAATACCTTCTGACTGCTCCTCAGCGATATTCGCTGGCAGGTGCCCAGTGTCGCATTGAGGGTTTGAGGTATCAGCTGCCAACTCTGATCTGCTGCACTCTTGTTCAGATGTCACCTCAGCTTGCAGAACTGCAGGTTCTGACCCTCGCCTATCAGGTGACGCGTGAGCCACACTGGAGGAGGAGACCGTAGGTACTGAAGCCCTTCTTCCTGCAACAGTTGTGCCAGCTTCAGACTGAAGAACATGGAAAAACCTAGCAGAGAAAAAATATAAGGGATTAAATGATGGATTTTCTTAAATAATAAACATGGGGGGAGAAGGCAGCTTACCTGCAGCGCTCACCATACCAGCATCCACCTTTCTGATAATACCGACATATTTGGGATGAGTGTATGGTTGGCCATTCATGACGATAATTGCATCTTGAACCAAATCTGCAAGAGCCATTTATGAAACGCCTGCAATGAGGTGAAAACCACAAATCGCAAAGTAAATTTCTGCCACAAACCTTTTTTTTTTTTTTTTTTTTTAAGTAGCAAGATTTGTTTTACATGCCGCTCCAGTGATTTGAACTGTGATGACTGCTAGTGTTTATAGGGTTATTTAGAATGCAAGTTCATAACGATGAGCCGCTGGTATTTTATTCTTTATAAGTGAAGATGCTCAGATTTTTATTGAGTGTAACCAGAAAGTATAGGATTAGGAGTGGATCAGACAGCTCAGGCTGAGGTGTTTGGAGACAAAGTTTGAGAAGCAAGGATGAGATGTTTGGACATGTGAGTGAGCTGCTCTGGCCAAGCCTAAAGGAAGAAGCTGAAAAGAGTAGTCGAGCCGTTTTTATAGTTTAGTAAATTCTTACAGGTGGGAGAGAGACTGAAAGCCCTGCCTGACATTAACCAATTTTTTTTTTTAATTTTTTTGACGTAGTAAAATTAATAATCTGACTTGAGCCTCAACTGCAGAACACATTACAAAGCAGGGGCGGAGCGTGGGGGTGGCTTACGGGGCTTAAGCCCGGGTTGTTTTGTCAGAAGCCCGGGGTATTTTGGAGTGTAATTTTTTCATAGTTAGATGCCTGGCTGACAACTGTATAAAACAAAAAGTACACACAATATTCGAAGCACATAGTGCACACTGTGGGATTTTACGACTGTGCGTGAATCCCCCCTGATATTGGTATGATCCGAGTTCAGGCACTAAGTGACTGAGCGAGGGGGCGGGGCAGCTGCTGCCTGTGTGCGCTGTTGGAGAAACGGAGCCAGCCATACTAAGGAGAGCTTAAGTTTGACCAGGCACCAAAGCAAATCATTCGTACCGTACAAATAATGTAAATATGACGGTGCATCACGAAAGATTGATATCAAACTGATCACTTGACCAATATTACGTTACTCGCTCTTCAAGTGAATCAACAAATGGCGAAATGAAAAGCCGAACAAATGCTATTTTTTAGAGAGTCTTAGCTTACGTGTGTTTATTTCATATTTTCAGTTCTTACCCTCCCCGACTAATTCGGTTTCAGTTATGTACTGAAATATAAGAATGGACATTAGAGGGTTCTTTCAAAGAAAAAACTCAGGTAAATGTTATTTTATATATTATGCTTTGTATGTTGTTCAGTATATTTCTATGCAAAACAAGAGGGATTTCAGTACACAGCAGGATATTCACATTTGTAACCAGATATTTACACTTTAGGGAGAAAACATAAAACATTTTTACTGTACAACATCAATTTAGAGTAAACTTTTGTTTTAGATAAATATTGAAATATATTTTGAATTAGTTAAATGTCAGAATAAAGAGAGACAGAGCTGTCTATTTTTTATCACTTTCATTAAATTTAGGAGTACATATACACTAAGTTTATTGTTAATTAATAAGAAAACTCCAGAGGATTCCATTCTGAGCTGAAGAAGCTTCTGATAGGTTCGTAGAGTCCATGTGAGTAAACTGGTGGCACAGCTGTGGATGCATATAAGGCAAAACACAAAGCCTGTTTCTGTGACATGGGAAAATCAAGAGATGTCAACCAAAACACCAGGAAAAGAATCGTGGAGCTCCATAAGTGTGGCTCAGTTTGAATACAATTTAGTGCCATTTGCAATTAAAAAACACAGACAGTTTCTCTCTTTACTCTTAAAGTTAACAAATATGTTTTTATATTTATCAATCTAAAAAATAAACATTTAGTCTGATTTGATGTTACAATTAAAAAAGTGTTTGTTTTGATCTGAAGAGTGTGTAAATATCTGGTTTCAACTGTATATTTGATGATTGTCAGCACAAAGAGAGAGAGAGAGGAGCAGAGATTGAGATGGAGAATGAGGACAGAACAGAGATGAACAAGAGCAGGTGAGACACACATGTTAGTCAAATGGTTGCTTACTAAAAGTATCACCGTATCATAGGTACTCATGTATCTCGTACCTAGTGTTTCTTTTTAGGTTTGCTATTTTTCAAATTCTATATTTATTAAGTTCTGCAGGCTTGTTTGCACAACAAGGCTAAATAATTATATAAACTTTTCTCAATCTAAATATTGTACTTTGGTAGAATTAAATAAATAAGTGTAGTGCAGGTCTATGATGATTTTTAGTGCTACTATCATCTAGTTCTGATTCTGGTTCTGTCTTGGTTAAGTCCCCCCCTCAAAAAAAAAAAAAAAAAAAAAAAATCCCACATGCATACTACCCTTTAGGGCTAAACCCCGGGTGTTTCAAATGTCTGGCTCCTCCTCTGTTACAAAGTAAAGAGCGAAAATTTTATACGTTGAAACAACATCGGTACTGTATATGTACATCATTAAACAGCTTCAAAAACCGTATTTGACAATAATAATCATCGTGTACTGACGCGTTTCTGGATTAACTGACGGAGAAGGGCCAAATCCGACACAGAAGTGCGGTCGTAAATCCCACTTACCAACAGCCACTAACTCAGTTAGCTCAAGTTTTGGCTAACATTTCAACATTATATTTAGTCACCTAGCAACACAAAATTTGTACGAATGTACTCACACAGCAACATGGTCTACCACACTTTCTTCCTAAGTTGATGTAATCAAAAGTCACTATTTCACTTTAACGTGTATATTAGAACGCCACACGAAGGCATTAAACTCTGACAAGCTATTTCTCGGTGCTTGGTCCACACTTTCCTCATTTCTAACCCACTCTGTGGGACTGTGAGGGGCTGCTTACCGACAAATGTTTCTACTACGAGCCGAGTCCATCCTCCGTGTGTTTTGAACGAGCCGCCGCCAAGCCTTCACCATCCACGTTATCTAAATAGTTGACAGCTGGTTCCTCGTACCAATTAACCTGGCAACGAACCAATAGAAACGTGACGCTGACGTCAGCACGTTACGCACTCCATTCAGAGAGTTTATTGAAGGACGCCAATCACAGCAGGGAGCAACTTGAAAGAGTTGTATGATCCACCTCATGATAAAAAAAATTCCAACAAAATAAAAAATAAAATAAAAATAAACCGAGAAAATCACCGTTGCCGCTTCTAATCAAGTTTATAAGTGAGAAATCACTAAACTAAACGTGCAGATAGGTTACATGTGACCATTAAGAAGAAATCATTTCAAGTTTTGAACAAATATGTCAGTCCATCACTTACACAGGCATAGAGGTAGCTTACATCAACTTCTTTTTTTTTCCTTTCTGTTTTTGGTGTAATTGCTCCTTTGCCAACTTGGCACACTGCACACCAGCCAGTAACATCAGGATTTCAATGTGTAGCAGGAATTTAAGGCAAAAATAATATATGTCAAGGATTAGATGAGACAGCGGAATAATGTCACAGATCATACATTAGAGGTAGATAGGGATCAAGACAGAATAAGAGCAAAAGAGGAGACCTGTGCTCACACCAGCAGGGACAGTAACAACAGAAAAGGGGAAGAAATGATTAGAAACGTCTGGATCCTGGCTACTGTATCGCAAGGCTTTTACACTCTATGCCTCACCTTTCAAGACACATCAGCCTGTACATAAAAAGAGCATTAATCTAGGACCGTGTCTATCTCCAATACAAAAGCACCCTACGATATTGGAAGATGTTCAATTTTCATCAAGTATCCCAGTAATAATGACATGGTTAAAAATGCTGGCTTAAGGTAATTCCTGCACATGAAACCATAAAATCCAAACTCCTCATTGGGGAGAGGTTTGATGGTATTCTTGGTGATATATTTGGTACAGTCTAAAACTAAAACAGGCAGGCATGTAATATGAAAGAACACATATGAACTAATATATGAAACAAGTTGATAAATTCATGTTTTGCCCTTAGAAATACAATCAAAAACTACAAATAATTTGTTACAGAATTACAAAGAATAACCTAACAAATATATTTAAATGGTAAATTCATTATATTTTGGATATCAAAAGGAAGAAAGAAAACATGCTGTCCCTTGTACTTCAATGGGTCATGTATGTATGCGTGTATAGTGTCAGATTCAGAAATAAAATCTTTGCAGCATAGTCCAACAGTTCACACTTGGCTAGATGGCTTTAAGACAAAACCTAAATAAACTGGATCTCACATTTATTGACAAATGGCAAAATGGTATTGCACACATTGCTGCATTAAGAGAGAGCTCTACACTGCTGGAGCCAGCCCAGTTTGTGTTCTTTATACCAAATGGCAAAGTGGTGGTCAGTGATAATGATGATGATGATGATGATGTAAACAAATACCAGCTGCTGCATCTCTCCCGTCAGTTAAGTCTGAAAACACAATACAATCACTTGTTTGTTTGAACGGTGCCACTGGTGTGAGAATGTGAAATGCTTTCCCTTTGCAGCACAAACACAGAGCTGAGGGGAGCGAGGATGAGCTCCCTCTGCACACTGCTCTGGGGTCAGCTTCGCTAACAGGATGAAACAGGAGCAGCCTCATTGAGAAAACATATCATTCTTCCTGTTACGTGACCGTTGTGGGAAACTGGGACTCGCAGCAAATGATTCCAGATGCTCGTCACATGCACGCGCACACAAACACACGCATAACTGTGCTGAGGGTTACGCTGACACTGCGAAGACTCTGCTGATTGTATTAGCACTACCAGGTGAATTTGCCTCATCTGCACCTTAGAAATCCATCCCGTACTACAGTGCTTGTACTGAATGCAGTGTTTCATTATAAAATTCAGTCTGTAACAGTATTGCTAAAAGCAGTTTGTGCTGGAGACTGCTAATACATGTCCTTGTAGATCTCCTGTAGTAGAGGGTGGAGCGAGGTCTCCGACTCAGTCTTTTTGATCTTTTGGACGAGCTGAGCGTTCTCTGTAACCAGCTGACGGAGGTCAGCCATCTTCTGAAGCAGTTTTGGGAAGAGGTAGACAGAGTCAGAGTGATTTGCGTGGAGGTGAAGGTCCAGGGCCTGAAGGATGTTGTCCTGACTCTGCTCCACCTGCTTCACGTTCATTAGCCCGGGACGATCTAGTGCAAAAAGAGGAAAAAGCCTGTGATGAGTCACAATTTATGCTGGGCAAACAAGACATGCAAAGACAAGTTAAAACCCGTTTTAGAATCTTACTGGCATGTAGCAACATGATAGATAACCAGTAGCTGTTATGTGGCTGGTTATAGACAATTTCTTTCTGGTGGAACCAGCCCCGAAAACAGACACCCTCTCTACTTTTAAGATTAGCCTTAAAACATTGCTGTAGGACAAAGCTTATAGTTACAACTGGATCAGCTGAACAACCCCTTAGTTGTGCTGCTACAGGCTCAGTGATTACTTTTAAATCACTGTCTTATCTTTTTCTGGATGCTATAAGACTCGAACCTTAATTGTACCTTCTAACAGTTTCAATGCAGCACTTTCAAAGAGGTTTCAAGAGCTACAGACACACTTCACAAGATTTGAATCTTCATACTTGACCAGAAAGCTGCTCAGGCTCACCTCCACAGAGAATAATGGCAGCAACAAACAAGGCCAGATCACTGTCATCCAGCTCCAGAGCATTGAACTTAACAGCAAACTCAAACTTTGGCTCCATGATCTCACTGAAGGGCTTCCGTAAGCTGCGCAGAAACTCCCGTGTCACAAAGCCTTTGCCATTGGCCACCAACAGTCCATCTTTGTTCATGAGAGATGGCAGCATGGCAAAAATAGCCTCGTGCACACCATACTTTAACAAAGTCACCTGCAGTAAGCACACAAACAGCTGTTTATTTGTGCTTTCCTAAACTTGGATATACTAATAATTCTTTGTTATATGAGACAGCGGCTTACCTGGTCATTAAGGAAGAGGTCCACAAACCCTGGAATGCACTTGGCAAACTCTGTAAGCTCTCGCACGGTCTCCACCGTGGTGCACTGACAGCGGTAGAACACATGAACCCCAATCTCCTTGGCCAGAGGCGCACCTGGAGTTAACTGGCTCCACACCAAACCACTCTCTGCTTTCCAGAGGGTGTCCACATCGTAGATCACAAATGGCTAAAAGGAAAATGTATTAAAGGGAGAAAGGTCTGAGGGAAAAATTCACATAACTGAGTTTTGCATAAAGCCAAGCACGGCTGAAAGACAGGAACATACTGAGGTGCTGCTGGTTTTGCCCATCAAGATGCTGCGGGCTCTCTTCTTGGTCATACTGAGGTTCTTCAGGTAGGCTGTATTGACTTGTTTGGCTAAAGTCTTCAGGTCTGAGCCACCTGGTTTGCTGACGTCCAGCTCCTCTGCGAGTATGCCTGCCACCAGCTTCTTCCTCTCCGCCTCAGGCATTCGTCCATATCTGATTGCTGAGCAAAAACACCCACAGAGACGGTGTTACTCTGAGAGGATATTTGCAACACTAATGAGTTCTGAAACCTCTTTGTGTTTTGGAACAACTCAGAGCATTAACAATGCAACACACCATCTATGTGCTACAAAAGATTGGAAAGGCTTTGACATGAAAACAGCGGATTTGTTTCCTCCTTTAGACACAATAAAACTCTTGGATCTCTCAGGCAGCCCATCTTCAGCTGGTCAAGAACGTAGAAGCTAGACTGGCTTCAGGTGAAATTCAAATTCATTTTAAGATTTTATTACTAGCATATAACGTCCTACATGGCCAGACTCATTCCTGTATAGCAGATATGATAACAGCTTATTCCAGCAGTTGGCCTTTCTGATCGTCTCATCCGGGTCTTTTAACTGATCCATGCTCTTATTTTAAAGCTAGTGATGACCACACTTTTGAGGCTGTCTCCCCTAAACTCTAGAACAGCCTTCGTCAGCACATCAGTTTGGCTGAATCTGTGGTTTGTTTTAAACAACTGCCCATTATTTTTGGCTCTTGTTCTTCTAATGCGTGTATAGAAGTGCACATGCAAGAATGAATGCATGACCACATGTTTGACTTTACATTTCTATGACTGGACATGCACAGTTATCTTTAATGTGCGGTTTTACTCAAACAGTGAAGCACTTTGTAACTGTGTTTTAAAAACTGCTATACAAATAAACTGATCATCATCTTAGTATTTTAAGTGAATCTCAGAAAACACTTAAGCCCTCACCATCGTGGGACATTCCCAAAGACAGGCACTTCTGGAAGCGACAATATTGGCACTTGTTACGATTTTTCTTCTGAATCTTGCAGGAACGCTCACAGCGCTCATATTCCAGTTTCATCCGCACAGTACGCCGGAAAAAGCCCTGCACAAAGCAAAGCACATCTAGTTAAGCAACTCACACAGTTGGGGGGGGGGGGGGGGGGGGGGGGGGGGCACAGAACTTCCCACTCAATAATCTGTTGTGGGTAAAAGAAAAAATGTTTTACCTTGCATCCTTCACAGGCATGTACGCCGTAGTGGAAGCCAGAGGCCTTGTCCCCGCAGACCTTACACTCCACACTGATCCCGGAGCTTGTGCTGTCCTCTTGGCCCAAACGCAGCTGTTCTGAGAGCGAAGGTGATGAGGTATGGGACAGGTCTGCATATAACAAAAAATAATAGTATTTCAGTTCAAGTACAGCTTCTGAAAATTTAAGAGAGTGGAAAGTCTTACCTGTGTAGCTCGATGATGCGCTGCTGTTTTTCTTGTTGCCACTGTTCTCCTGATCTTCCCCTTCTTTCCGTCTCTTCTTCTGGTCCCTTTTCGGGTATTTAGAAGCAGGGACTACCTCCTTCTCCTCCTTTTCCTCCTCATCTTCACTCTCCCTGCGCTTTAACTCTTTCAGATCTGCCACCTCGGAGACGCTTGTCGCACCACAACTGTCTGAGCCTACAGACTCTGCCTGCGGTGGCGTCCACCTGACGTCAGCTGCGTCCTGGGGGCACTTTGGCTCACAGTAGCCGTTCACCCCGTCATGCTCCTCTGGGGCAGTTTGTTGAAACCCGTCCATGGTTCCTGTTGCAGCTGATTCAGCAGCTCATCTCCTGTCACGTAGCCACCATAGTTGCACTATTTAAAAACAGAATCAATCTACTTGAAATACACCTTACTAAAAAAATATATCTGTTAACATGAGGTTTATTTACACAACTAGAAAGAATAGCTAATCACACTTTAGAGCCCACATATCATCAAGGGTTCCATTTAATCCAGGATGCCAGCGGTTAAGAGTCCAGTTTCAGCTTGCCATAACAAACCAACAAAGCCAAAATAGAGCCCTATTTTTTTTAAATAAGCACACGGGTGAAACTCACATAAGTCTTGTATTCAGTTTAGTATAGCAATAATAAATGAGATGAATGCTGTTCAGTAATCTTCAACAGAGTTTGTTTAGGTGCCTTTCAGTCAGTTAGGTTTTGTTATAACAGCCAGGGAATGTCTTTTAAAGAAATAAGCTCATGACCTGAGACACAGATGTTATGGAATCACGCCTCAGTTACTTCAAAGCCAACGGAACAGACAGACAAGACAATAATAAGGATATATCTACATTTTCAATCCTGATTTAAAATATCACAGAGCACTTTACAGGAATATTAACACAGACACTGTTTGGGGTAACTGTTGCTAGGTTCGGTTAGATTTAAATACTTTATTATAAATGAAAGATTGATTTGCTTATTTGCAGCACTGTCCAGAAAAGCCTGTACATACATCCAGAGTTGCCATCTCAGTATTACTCAGTAATTACGTATTAGTTAGCAGCATGTAGAACGAAGCCGTGTCTAACAGTCACACTTAAACAGGGGTTTTCCTGGCTCAAAAAGGGTGGACTGTGCACATAAGGACAAGTTAGAGCTGGGCGATATGAGATTTTTTCATATCACAATATGTTTTTTTCATTTCAGGCGATAACGATATCTATCACGATATAAGCCAAATAACTTGTAAGAATTTGTAAGATTTAAATGTGCCGTTGCTCACAAGTAAAATGTGAAATAATCAGCAGCTTGTTTTTATTTAAATATTTATTTCCCATAATAAGTTCAACAGGGTAGATGTACTTAAGGAACATGAGACTTTTTCAGATAAATAAAGGCAAATATTGCAAACTACACAAAAGGCAGCCGCTAAAGCGTTTAAGTTTCAAAATAGAACAAACGAAACAGACTAAATTGTCAATTCCACTTAGAAACAAAATATTAATTCTAAAAATAAATCTTAGTTTGTTTTACAGAAGAACAGACAAAACTGACTAACTTTTGTCAATATCAAATAAACTGAGAACTAAAAGGAAATTCTCAATCTCTCCTTGTTGTATAGCTGAGCTTTTCAAACAGTTTTAACAGTTACTTTAGTCTGACAAAAGCCGAATGACGAATTAGCGCTTCCAGTCAGAGACACGTACACGGGTATTTTTGAAAACAGAGATTTTCCGTTTTCGTTTAAAAAAATAATCCCGTCCACACATAAAGGCAGAAATGAAGGAAAACGCTGCTATGAACATGCCAAAGCAGCAGGTGGCGCTAGATTCCTAACCGTGCAGAAATGTTGACCAATCAGAAGTCTAGAAGCCTCGGTGGGAAAAAGTAAACAAAGCTGGGGCATAGAAGCAGAACCGAGTCGTATGTGTGGAGGGACAGTAACTGTGTGTATATGTAAGCATTTAAACACTGCAGAGAGTAGAATTAACAGTAACAGTATTGTAGAAATTCATTTCACCGAAACAATAACGTGGTGCACAGTGTGACGCATGCACCAGTTTATTGTATTTCCAGACTTGTTTTCGGCACAATTTACAGTGCACGCTACTCTGTTTTTTGTCAGACTTGAAATAGCCGAAATACCTTCACACTACGGAACTTCTATGGCTCTTCCGTTCGACAATCTCTCCGGCATTGGAACCATCATCTGTTTTCTCTTCGGTCACACTCGGTTGATTTTTCTAGTCGGCACACTCATTTCCTCCATTACCCGCTGGCTGCTTCCCAAACAAACACACGTGCGGCTTGGCACTTGTGCTGTACGTAACAAGTCACGCGACGTGACGCTGCGGCTGTGATTGGTTCAGCTCTGCGCTACTTAATTTGGATTGGCTGACCTTTTTTTTTTTTTTTTTTTAAGAGGACAAGAGCGGCGAGGTCTATCGCGATAGCTTAATTTCTCTATCGAGTAAAAGTTATATCGCGATACATATCGTTATCGTTCTATCGCCCAGCTCTAGGACAAGTGGTCTGCAAATAGTTCAGACGAAAAGTTTTCTGTTACCTGCATTTTCCTGTTATCTTTTGGCCTTTTTATGAACCATAAATGTATTTTTAAATAAAGAAAAATCAAACACCACTTGAATAAACATGTTAAAAATCACAGTCCTGCGAGCTTTCCCTTTATTGGAAGGTCAAAACCTCTTTGGTAACCACTGTAAGTTCAAAGCAAAAAGCTACTTTCAGCTTCTCCCTTATTCATAATAAGTTGCCACAGCGGGTAGCCTCTTCAGCAGTTTTTTTTCCTCCTCCAGATGGCAAAAGGACTGCCACTCATATAGTGCCTTTCTACTTAATTTGAGCCCTCAAAACACTTTCTACTGCAAGTATCATTTGCCTAATAACACACACACATATATATATGTAAAATTTTGCATTACTTCACATAATAAGATGTTTAGTATATGCCTGTGGTACCTTTAACAAAGTTATTTTTTATAGTAGATTATATGGAGATTATCTATTCTTTATGCAGCTGCAACACAATGATTTTCATTGCGGGATAGAGTATCTATCAATTTGTGCACCGGTGTGGAAAAAAAGAAGCTGAAATACTACTTTCAAAATCTTCAGTTTCATAATGAATATTCATTTATTTTGCCCCTGGAACATAACAAAAGCAAGAATTTCACAACCGCTGCATCACTTTTAATCAAAATAAGGGCCCACCGCATTTCCAGCACAGTTCAGCCAGTAGATCGTAATAGTAAGGGCACTAACTTTATCTCTAACCGAGCTTGAAGACATCTGTATTATTGTTTGCCTCACTTGCGATGGGGTGCGGGGGGTATTTGGCGGCTGCTTTTAATAAAGGAACAGGGTGCATGCACTATGTACACACTGAGCAGTGCAGCTTGCTGATGGAGGCGGTGGGGGAGAGGGCTTTGGGTTGAGGGTTACAATTTTTTTTTCTACCCCGGGGCCCTCTAGCGGATTAAAAAGTCCTTGTTTGTAGCTGTGCCTTAACAAACAGCTACAGTGTTGATATATTAGAAATAAATGTTGTTGTTTTTTTCCATAAAGGACACACTCATTGTAATTCAAAGGCTACGCGCTGTTTTCATAATGCTTAACACCAAATTAGGGGTGTTAGGACTTGTCCAGTAGACAACCTGTCACACTGGTTCTCGGAAGTCTCTGCTAACATTACCGTGTAACTGCATGAGTCACTGACAGGACTGTAACTGGATACAAGCGTTTGAAAAATGAAAGGACAACCGAGTTACAGACATGGCTGCCGCCAAACTTTCTTATCTCACTTAAAGTTTAAACTGTATAGGCTTTAAAACTGAGCTCGTTCAGCCGTCGGCTCGGTTAGCAGCTAGTTAGCCACTACCTTGAATTGTGACTGAGTCCTACTATCAGCTAGCCGTTAGCACGGCTGACCCAAATTCCCGTTTGTGCCTTTAAATCACGTTAGCTATCCTACCAGGTTAACTTACCTCTCCCGGTTGTGCTGCTGCTTCAGAAGATGTTTATGCCTCCCGGCTGAGGTAAACAAGCCACAAAAGCAGTCCCGAGTCCCGTCCCGGATCGATCGGCTGTTGACAAGTTTGTTTGCTTGAAGCTGGAGTTAGCGATCTGACGTTAGCTCTTGCTGTAAGCTAACTACTATAAACTTAGACCGAGTCAGGCCTCCGTCCATGTAGAAACCGGGCTGACGAGACGGGAAAAACAATGTGGAAATCTTTGTGGGCTACCATGTCACGTGCAAATAAGTGGAGTTAACTAGTAATCCCTCCCCGAGTCTATCCCTGGCTTTGCTTTTACTCTGCTTTGGTTTGGTTTGCTTCACTCCCCTCTCTCCTCCCCCTCCTTCTCCCTCGTCACATGCCACAGCACAGCGCCCCCGCTGCATACATACACACAGAGCGCACAACCGACTGGATGTAACTACTGCAAACAGAAGAGTCAAGGTCTCGGTTGAGTTGTTTTTGACATGGACATATATTCAGCTTTGACTGACATTGACCGCATCTGCCTTAATGGAGACACACAAAGAGCACGTGGCTGAAATCCGTATGGGAAAATGTGCGATTTATAACTGTAGAGACTGAACTGGGCTGCACGCTTTTGAATCTGAATGAAATGGCTATTGTTACTCTCCACTACCAATCAAAGAGCCTTTGAGGAAATAAACATGCCTTACAACTAGTTTATACATATATAATCAACTTTACGCGAAACCGTAAGTGACCATGTATCGAAGAAGAGGTTTTATTTTTCGTTGGTTTATATTTCTAAATTAATTTCTGTTCAAATAAACATTAAGGCAACATCTAATATTAAGAACGACATAATATAGAAGGAGGGAGGGTAGCAGCTTATTTCTCCTCTCAGCTGACACTGCTTAAAAATGTAACACTCATAAGAAAAAATAGGTCGTCTCATCAGCTGTCTCGGAAGCTTGTTTCTGCCACAGATTTATTTTATTCATTATTTATTTATTTATTTAATTTTTGTCAGTTTGGGGGGTTATGAATTCAAAATGGGGTTACTATCTGAAAAAAATGAGTGAGAAATCACAAAATATGTAAGGAATAACTCCAAATTTTGCCCAAAAAAGCAAAAACAGAAAACAAAGCAGTCTTTTATGCAGAAACAAGCTTCCATTTAGCACTGTATGCCAAATGAGAGACACAGCTTAGATTTTGCTCTGCTGCACCAGAAACTGCAGTGAAGAGAGATTTTATATAGATGATATCTCTAAATTAACTGTTGTTTAAATAAACAACTATCAGGCAAATCTAATATTAGGGAAATATTAGAGTGATTATTCAAAAATTGAAAAAAAAACCCCATAAAATAGTCATCAATTGCTCTCACTGTGCAACCTTTTGGCAACATTTTACTTTAACTTCCTACATTTTTAAACCATTATCGGTACTTTCTACTTGTTACTTTTGGTTTAAGGCATTTGAAGAGAGTTATTATTTTGTCAGCGTGGGCCTTTAAACATCAAACCGAGTCTAAACAGTAACACATGAAAGGCAGTCCTGTTCGTGTAATAATCACCAGGGTATGTGGCACAAAAAGAGAGGAAACAAGCAAAACTGTGTGCCAAAGTCGGAGGTTAAACTGGGCTGGTATTTTTAGTTATTTATTTATTTTTTGGCACAACACGACTGAGGCTGTCCATAAGTTGCGGTTGTGGTACTTCCGGCCCTGCAAAAAAGGAGCGAACATAAAACGAGTAATTTTTTTTTTAAGTGGCAGGTAATTTCAAATGCAATTTTTCTATCCGATTAACAAACAACAGCAAACACACAAGCTCAGTGGTGTTTGATAAACTGGAAGATTAAACAGTGTACTGTCAGTAGAGGATGGAAATCAGCCAAGACAACTCCGAGGCAAGCTTTCCCAGATGAATGTGCCTGATCCCATCTGCCGGTGGATCACTGACTTCCTGACGGACAGGAAGCAGCACGTGAGGCTGGGAAAGAATGTCTCGGACTCCCGGACCATCAGCACCGGCTCCCCTCAGGGCTGTGTTCTTTCTCCTCTGCTCTTCTCCCTGTACACCAACTGCTGCACCTCCACCCACCAGTCTGTCAAGCTAATCAAGTTCGCAGATGACACCACCGTCATTGGGCTCATCTCGGACGGGGACGAGTCTGCCTACAGGAGAGAGGTTGAACGTCTGGTGTCTTGGTGCAGCCACAACAACCTGGTGCTGAATGCCCAGAAGACAGTGGAGATTATTGTGGACTTCAGGAAGCACACAGCTCCACTCCCCCCCATCATCCTGACTGACACCCCCATCACCTCTGTGGACTCATTCCGCTTCCTGGGTACCACCATCACCCAGGACCTGAAGTGGGAGCCCACCATCACCTCCGTCATCAAGAAAGCCCAGCAGAGGATGTACTTCCTGAGGCAGCTGAAGAAATTCAACCTGCCAACACGGACGATGATGCAGTTCTACACTGCAATCATCGAGTCCATCCTCACCTCCTCCATCACCGTGTGGTACGCTGGAGCCACTATCAGGGACAAACAGAGACTGCAGCGTGTTGTGCGCTCTGCTGAGAAGGTGATTGGCTGCAGACTCCCATCTCTGCAGGACCTGTACACCTCCAGGACACTGTGGCGTGCAGCCCGGATCTCAGCTGACCCTTCTCACCCTGGACACAGTCTGTTTGACCTGCTCCCCTCAGGCAGGAGGCTCCGGTCCATTCGCACCAGAACCTCTCGCCACAAGAACAGTTTCTTCCCCTCTGCTGTTGGACACATGAACAATAACCACATGATTGTCCCCGCCACTAACACATGACCCTACGCTGTGTCACTGCATCATTTCATGTTTGGCACTGATCACCACCTGCACTCATGTATATATCTTTCTACGTAGCACTCATAATTCTTATTCTCATGTATATATCTCATGTATATCTCATGCACATATCTTTCTTTCTACATAGCACTTTAATTCTTATTGTCTGCACTGAAGCACCGCAGCAATTTCCTAATGTTGTAAACCTCAACATCTGGCAATAAACCCATTCTGATTCTGATTCTGAAACATCAGCTAAATTCAGGTGTGTAAATCCACAAGGCGCAGTAAACCTCAGAGCAGCTGCAGCAGCACAGGTAAGCAGATCACAGCCTCATTTTTTCTCTGCTTGTGTTCTTCTTAACTGATTCAAGCCGAGCCTTTATTAGAAATAAAATTTTAACAGAAATCAAGCTGGTTTTCCTATCTACTAATATTATTTAATTATTACATTAATATAGCACAGGGTTCAGTAAGATTTGCACAAAAGTAGGTGGAAGAAATGTTCTTCAAAGAGCTGCTTTTTACTCTCTTACTTTGAGAATATTTCAGAGCCAGTACTTTTCCACTTTTACTTGAGTAAAGAAGTGGAAACAGTACTTCAGCTTTTACTGGAGTATGTTTCAAAACTACTATCTGTGCTTCTACTTGTTGCCACCTCTGCTTAAAACTGTGCATTAGTACACTGGCACATACAGCAGTTGGCATGCAGTTTGCATTACCTGTCAGGGGATGTCTCTGTTTGCTCATGTGAGCCAGCTGAAGGTTTTGTCCCCGGAAGGCGTCAGATTAGTCGGAGATGACACATTTAAGGCCTCAGAAGTGAAGCAGACTCCAACTCAAACCGAAGCGGATGTGCAGTGTGCAACTTCAGCAGTGTCTGCGACTCTTACTTCCACACCGTGTGGTCTTTTGCATTTCTGTCACGTCTGCGTCACTACAACTCGTTTTGCAAACTCTTATTTAGCTTTTCCACTGTGTGAAGCACCAGGTTAAGATTTGAAACAAAAAGTTGCCTTAAAGTTTCTTTGAATTGCACAATGCACTAAGTTTAACACAGTAAAGATGCAGGTACGGCTTCAAACTTCACTCTCTTTATTTACAGTAATGTTAAATGACATTAAAAACAGGAAGGTCATGACAGTTTTTTTTTTCTTTCACGCCTCTTCTTTCTCTTTCCTGTTTATCAGGAGTGAAATTGTGGTAAACTTTAATACTGAACCAAGTTTCTAGATCAAAAAAACCTAAGCCACCTCCCACAACCTCGAAAATTGTACCAATAGAAATGAAACATTGGTATCCGTCTAAGTTACAGAGCTGCACAAAAATGAGCTTCCTGTGTGCATGTAGGCTTTTCTCTTTGAACACCAGAGCTAACCTTGTACTTTCAGGATCTTTCTTACCGCTCATTTTCTTTCCGCTGAGGTATCAGTTATGTTCACGTCAGGCCTCACACAGGCGGCAGAAAAGGATTATTTGAGAAGGGGAGATATTGGAAAACGCACTCTCGTTAAAATGTTTTTAAACTGTTGCTGTCTGTGATACGAGGTCAGTAATATTTCAGCATTTAGTAGACGTGGTAGTACGGTAAATTCAGCTATATCCCCGCCGCTTTCATATTGTTCACAAACATGACAACCATCTCTTGCCCTTCCTGTGACGAGGCAGTCTCTATGACTCATCATTTAGGGGATATCCATGTCGCCATTAGATGCATGAGAGTGACGTTTGTCTAAATCACATCCAGCTCTGCTGTCAACATTTTCTTTGCTCTCCTCCCGATCCCCCGATCCCGAACTCCTGAGACGCAGCCCGGGGTCTCGCTGCGTTGGGATCTGGAAGCTCGTGAAGGAGCTTCCCAGCGATGGTCTCTTCTCTGAAAATGAAAGCAACAAAACGGACAATTGAAATCAGACTTAGGCTGAAACAAAAACCAAAAATAAAAACAGAATTCACAGTTAAAATAAAGTATAGTATCAAATTTAAGGAAGTATATTTGCAGAAGTTCAAAATGAAATATATGAACCACCTATTTTGACCTAAACTTCACAGCCCCTGAGCTAAGCAAATGGTCACATCAGTCCTGGCTGCAACACAACAGGGCTAGAAGTGGTTAACACTTCTCTGCTGGTATAATGCAGCAAGAAACATTTGAAAATCTGGTCTTGAAACGGTGCATGTCTGTCATGTCTCTGAGCAGGCAAGGACACATACCGCCAGGTCCGATCGGCCGCATCAGTCTGTTCATCTGGACATTCCAGTGTTTGACGTTGGTGCTCGCCTGCCGAAGTTTCCTCTGGGCGGCCTGCCGGAGAAGAAGAGCTTAGCGGCTACTGATAAACAAGTGAACTGACAAACGCTTCCCAAAAACCTCGATCTGTTGAAAAGTACCCAGAAGAGCCACTAAGACGTGAACTCGCTTCCTTTTTGCTCTTTGTCTGTGACCTGATAAATAAACAAAGTGCTGCTGGTATTTTAACCACTAAAACTGGTCAATTTATTAAAAAGTTAAACTTTGCATCTCAATAAGGTTAAGGTTCACTACTGCCACTCTCAAGGCCAGATTTTGTCAAATAAAATCAAATATAATGAAAGTAATAAAAAGACAGAGTAGCCACCACTCAACAAGAGAAAAAAAATGGTGTCCTGTTTGAATCCTGTTCATAACTGATGTGCTTTTGAGGGACTGATCACGATGGCAGTCTGTTTAGTCTCATTAAAGTCTCTGCCATCTGGCATCCTGTCTTATCATTATGAATTTCAAAGTTATACTTGCAGCACTTCCTGGTTATCTAACTTTATCTGATGACTAGGGACTGTGATGGGTGGGTGGTTGTTTTTTTTGTAGCTCGTGAGATGCTTTCGTGTGTTGTTTTAAGCGCCTATTTTGAACTTAACTTCTGTTTATTGGTTTGGTGTCAGATTGTCAGTGACTCTTGCGACAGGACAGCCTCTCGCTGATCTCATCAACACATTCTGTGGTGATTTATTTAAAAACGACAAGCAGCAGAAGCTCACTTATTTTTTTCCATGTTCAGGGGGTCTGCAGTGGTATTAGGGGCCTGAGGCCTGAGGGGTATTAGCTTCGATAACATGCTGTAACTGAGTCACACGGTCAGTGTCAGGGTTTCTACCTACCACAACGTCCTGGTCAACTCTGTGCCGGTTGGCTCGAACCTCCTCCAGCTGTCTCTGCGCCTCCTCCAGGGCCCGGGATTTGGCCTCCATTTCCTGCTTCAGCTCCTGCTTCTCCCTCTGTGTCTTCGCAATGTACTCCTCCTGTTCCTCCTGCAGGTTCATCAGAGCCTTCATTTTATCCTCCTCCTCAGCCAACAACCTGAGCATGATGTAGAATGCAAAGAAGTTAGACTTTGAATAGATCATTTGTGATAAATGCAGGGGGCTCATCAGCGAGGTACTTTGGACCTGGGATGGGATAAATCGAGAGTGCAATGACAATGGTCTAGTTGGCTGCAGCGTTAAACAACTTCCTCTTTGCAGCTCAACTTCCTCAGGAACATAACGCAGCAACAGAGTTTATTAAATGCTGCTTGTACACAACACAACCTCCACCACCCTGCGCTAAGCTTTTTGCACTGCACACCTGGCTAGCTGCTTAAACAACTTTACCCTGCTTGAGCATAGCGGAAGGCCTCCTCATCAAGCCTGGCTTTAATCTCTTGCTGCAGCGCCTCCTCCAAACGTTTCTGCATCTCCTCCAACTCCAGGATCCTCTTCCTCTGCCTCTCTGCTTCCTCCTCTTTCAAAGCCATCTCTGCCTGCATACTGACTCGGGCCTTGTAACACACAGAAAGAAGCAAGTTAAAGTCGATCTGCATCTTTATGCTTTTAAAATCTTTCATTCTTTGTTTCCATGCTCACCTCCTCAGCCTCACGGAGCTGAATCTCCAGGGCACGCTGAAGCTGTTCGTGTTGCTGGCGCCTCCTCTGCTCATCCTGCTCCAGGAGGGCCTGAGCCTGCTTCTGCGCCTCCTTCAGGAGCTCCAGCTCCGCCAGCTTGCGCTCCCGTTCCTCCTGCAAGGCCCGCAGCCTCTGCAGCTCCTCCTCCTTGGCCTGTCGCCTTTTTTCCCGAAGCTCACGCTGTTCACGTCGCTTAAGCTTCAGATCTTTGTGGAGGGATTTCTTCCCCTCCACATGCAGCCTGATTGCCGTTTGAATAGCTGCAAAGAAGACACTGATGTTTAACATCTAAATAAATAATTAAAGCTTTTAAAAATTGATGTGAATTGATGAATGAGAGTCTCTTTTAACCTGTAGTCCACTCCTGTCGCTGTTTGGTGTCTGACGCACTCATTTCATACGTCTTGGAGAGGGTTTTAAGACAAAACATGCATCTCTTCCCATCTCGGTCTGGCAGCACCTGTTCAAAAAAGGGACACCCAGTTTATCTCTTAATACTGAGTAGTTAACTGTGAATGGTTTTGCAGTTTTTGAGTCTATTTTGTAAAAATAAAGGAGAAAAACATCAATTACAGGAAAAGGACATTTTTCTAACAACTCTGAAAGCTCAAAAAACATCTGCTTCCTACAATATAACACAATTTCAGCAGCTTCCTTTGAAGTATCACATGCTGGGTGAAGTGATGAACTTGTGACTCAATTAGTTATTCATGCAAGAATTTATATTGCCAGGATTTTTGCAATATTGTGGTCTACACTTATTCCAAGTCACCATTGTAATGATCATAATCTGAGCTGTACTTTAAATGTCTTTTATGAACACAATGAGTCATCAGTCACGTTCCAGGCTGGAAACAATATGCAAAACTTTTTGCTCGAGATTTTTCTTAAAAGAATCCTCTTGCAATAAGATGTTCCAGTTAAAGGTGTGACCCATGCTTCGATCACAGTAAATTCCTTAGGGATTTATAAGAAGCATAAAGAGAAGCAAGAAAATGTTACAACAGCTTTGCTAGAGGCCTCGGTATTTAATCAGTCCACAATAAAATACAAGGCAGGGATATTAGGAGTGTTGCTAGTTCCCTGGGGCCTGGCGTGCTGCGGTGATCACAACAAGAGAACAAACCTGAGTATTCAAAGAGGTAAGAAGAGCAGCTAACAGCAAAGCACCTGCACAACTCTCATTTCCTTAGTTAATGTGTCCAATGCAGCATTTACACAAAACCGAAGTAGTGTTAACCCTCTGAGGTCTACATCATCTACACAGGTGATAACCTTAACCGTACCATAACCTTAAATATTAGAGAAGGCCAAAATGGAAATCAATATTTTAAGATAATGACCCTGTATCAGGTAGGCCATCAAGTTTTTGCCAAATCAAGCATGTGGTTCATCAAGAAGAAGAAAGAAATAGTTAAAGGACTCTATAAAGAAACAAGTGCTAAAACAAATCAAGTCATCGTAATGAGACTTTGTCATGATTACGTTTTGGCTTCATTCATGCTTAATAAAGTTTTTCATGCTTTATTGTGTTATTCTGTGAAATAAACCCTCATTAGTCCTCATATGAGGAAATACCTTTTGTTTACAGCTGATTCTTACTGTGTACTCATCAAGTCCAACTAATCTCAAAAACCATCGTAAAGACGAGCTCATGTTTCTTGAGGACCACCTGTGTATTCTGTAATAAACCTGGGGTGACGCTGTGTGGACTGCCGAGACAAACGTGAACTTTCATGCAATGCGGGGGGGAAAGGGCACTGCACACCCACGATGAAACCTCCTCCTAATTGCAAAGCACGGTAGGTGGAGTATCGCTCATCATAGTCATAGTTTGGGGCTGTTCGGCATGCGTACTTCGCCATGATAAACGCCACAATGACTTGCACGCGTGGAAGTCCAGACACCGAATGCGACCAGTCAACAAATGGTCTGTGGCATGAGCTGAAGAGGGCTGATCAATCAAGACGTCCCAGAAATGTTGCAATATTTCACGAACAGCCACAGGAAGCATGTGATGGATGTTGTGACTGCTAAGGGGGGGATCTACAAGTTACTACACTCAGGAATTCACTTACTGCTCTGCGATTAATTACTCAGAGCTGATACAAGAATAGATCTCATTGCGCTTTTAGTCATCTTTGACTGTAACTGGGATGAATTTCAGACCACATTTTATGAGCAATAAATGCAGAGAACCTAAGAACAGTTTCCAATTTCCTTCTTGCAAGTGTATTACGCAGTATGATAACTGAGGCTGTGTCCACACGAAAAGTGACCAAGACACCTTAAATAGCAACCGCTGCACTCTTACTTCTGCTTCACTTTCAGCTAGGAGTGAGGCTAGCACACTAATCACCTCAGTTCCCTTGAGCTCTGCGAGATTTGTGAGGAAATCTTGTTTTTAATATGACCCATGGCAAGCTTCAGTTTTCAGTCTTACCTTGTTTCATTATGACACCCAAAATATGAAGCAGTGCCAACACAAGTCAAAGCACTGGAGTAGAAAGATTTTGGATTTTGCAGTTATTTACTTCCTTTTATGAAAGGTAGTTTAGTCATTTGAGAGAGGCTCGGTGTCACCTTTGCTCATCCCGCATCTTAAAAGAAAATCATGAGCCACCGAGTAAAAGTGGGATTATTCAGCAACATTTCACGTTTAAATTTCTTCTCTTTATAGCATGTTTATTAATGTCGACATGACTTGTGCTGATTTAACTGTGAGGGCGGTCTCATTTTCTCTCAGACTCCAAAAAAAATTCTTTGCTCTTGTAAACGTGAAGCAATAATTTTGACTTAAAAGAAACTGAAATATATAAAATTAAAGGTATAAACTGAATGTATGAATTACATTTAATCTGACCAGATTCCAGGGTCTTGCTGGATTTTGTACTTGCTCCCCTTTTTTTGTCTTGTTTAACCTTTGGAGGGACAGGATTTCAAATTTTGTAGTAAGTTACAAGTTAAATCAAAGATGAGGGGCGTGATAAAAAATAAAACTACAAAAAAACCTTAGTGTAGCACCTTGGGGAAGTCCCCGCCCTACACTGAGAACCACTGCCTGAATGTCATTTAAACGCCTGCTTTAGTATTTCTGCTGTGGAGATTTTGTTATTAAGAGTTTCTCTAGCTGTCACAGATGATTATCTCTCCAGCTGTTTACCTCCACGCAGCAGTTCTCATCCAGGGCTATATTGCCTTGGCAGTCCTTGCGGTCCTCTCCAGTGTAGTAGGACAGGTTGCTCGGCTTTAAGGTGAACCACCGTTCCTTCCAGTTTCTCCTCAGCTGGCCTTTTTTCCATAGATAGCCCTGAACGCAGCCAAACCGACACACAGATCACTGAAATAAATCTCACCGGGGAGGAACAAAAACAGCATTCTGGAGGCACATCAGTTTCCTACCTCTTTGAGGACATCACCAACTATTTCCCTGTACACTTCCTCTATAGCCATACTGATGATGCTCGCATCAATTCCTCTGGTTACCTTCCCGGAGTTCATCATCTCTAGAAACGTCCAAACAGTAATTCCACTCTGCTGCACTGAGTCTTGAGAGAAGAAGTCCTCTAACTCGACACAGTTGAACTCAATACTCATAGCCATACATATTTTCTTGAGGAGGTACTCCACCTGCATGGAAAGAGACAGGATTAATAACTCAGCTGGACTGTCCCTGCATGCTGTGCTGCACTCAAGCAAGCTATATATTACACCAATCACCTTTGTGTGCAGTTTTAAGGAGTATTTAAAACTGAATTTACCATTTTTAGTGACCATCACCTGCTTATTAAGGACTAATTCACAGTGATGCTTTAATATTACTTTGTTACTACACTTTTATTTGTAGTTTGAATCCTTCTGCTTAAAACACAACTGCAAAAATTGTATCTAATAGTGTAGCTGAAAGCAGCTTTTGCTATTTCCCAATAAGGCTTTCTCTAGTAACAGTATAACCTCACAGTAGCCCTGGCTACACCACAGAGTGCTTTGCACAGTGGCTGATGTGTGAAACACGCTCCAAAATACAACTGGATAATGCTTTCTTAAACCGAGGGTGACAGAAACGACCCTGCCCTTGAAAAATTGGGGCTTTCTCTTGGCAGCGGCTGTGAAGAATACACGACAGGAAACCAAAATGAGACTTTGCAAGTGAGAAACAAGCCCACACTGCTGCGTGACATGAGCACCATGTTCCATGGTGGCAAGAAACAAACTTTCAGCTGGTGTACTCGGTGTTTGTAAAAGATCCAACAGCATTTTTAGGTCAGAGATTACTGAGTGCAATCTCAGACTCAACAACAGAGCGCGGAAATGTTGAGTAGCTTAGGGTCTAAGTTTGGAAACGGGTTTCTTTTGCCACACACACTTGTGATTTTTTTTCTCTTTCGGTTACATTTTCAATACGATAAACAATGCATCGTACTAATGATAAGAGTTAAGAGTTAAACCCACCTCGTCGGGAACCATAACCAAAGGGTACTTGTCCTCAGAGAGAAAATTAAAAAGGCACCAGAGACGAAAAGCATCTTTGTCTGGTAAAATGGTGCTGCTGCTTCGGTCTGGCTGGTAGTTTTTCTTCGCAGTAAGAGTCCAGCAGAGCTCGTCTACGTTTTCCTTAATAAAAGAACCTTCCACAACCTACAAAGACACAAGACCAGGGGTTTAAAAAAAGCTGTCTGAATTATGAAACACATGGAGCTCGCAATATGCTGAAATAAACTGAGCACACTTGTTTGGGTTTTTTTTAATCACCTTATCCAGGATGTATTTATTGAGGTAAGGCATATAACCCTGACTGGAAACTGGGCCATCATCGTCATCCCTGAAGTGCTCCTCCAAAGCCACGGGGTCATGTGGAATACACAAGACTGTGCACAGGTTGTGAGACAATACCTGAAGGATCACAATATGAGGATGTTTAAAAAAGAAAAACACTGAAGCAGAAAGTCATTTCAGTTCTCGTTGTCCAACACAGGACTGTGCAAACTGTTTTATTTGTTGTCCTGTGAGGCTGCTAACCGCATCCGCCTACAAATTAATAATTAAGTGTCTAAAAAAAGAGATTACACGTCATGAGTTAGGAAGGATGAAACTTTCTGTAGAATATAAAAGGTAAGTGACATGATGTATAAATATATTTATATAGCTGGCTGCTCAATCAGAGAATGAAGGCCAGGGAAGTGTTTGAGGAACTGAACTTTTAAATTTCTGCTGCATCGTTTTTTTCTATAAAAAAAAATGTGTTTGCTCAAACATGGAAAAAAAGAGTCACCAGAGTCAGCAAAAAGCTTTAATTTTCTAGGAAAGCTGCCTGGAAAACCGTTCAGACGCACTAGTTTAAGAGTGGAACGACATCAGTAAAGCAATATGACCGTTTTAAAGTTTAAAAAGATGAAAATCGAGCTCAGGAAAACATCTCCAAGTTCTATTAGAAACTTCAAGTGTTACACTTTACTCTTTGTGAGCAGTGGCATCACTGACAGCATGTGAAAAACAGTTAGATTAAAAAACGCTTTTCCTTCTTGTTCTGTTTCTTCAGCTGAAACCATGCAACATCTTGAGGTATCGTGCATTTTATCAGACAGCTAGGTTCTCTGTGTGTTGAGCCATAACCACATCCTGTCGCCAGTCTCCAACGCTACAACATCTGTCAGTTTTGAGGCCAAAGCATGCAAAGTGTTTGCCTGCGAGTGCCTCTGAGCAGCGCGGCGCCTCAGAGAAGGCTGAAGGCACGAGGGGGGATAAGCCCAGTCATGAGGCTGACTCGCTGAGAGCCAGGAGCGCCGGGCGGCACATTCGCAGGAGCGTGGAGGTGGCTGGAAATGGAGTCTGAGCCACAGCGAGACCGAGTGACATAACAATGAGATCAATGCAACATACAGTAGCCTCGTTTAGGCTCTGTGGAAAGAGACAACGGTCACCAACATGTGTCCACTTTATCCCTGCTCTCCCTGTGACAATGTCCTTTTTGACGTGTTCGGCCTCATGTTGTGAACCTACTCTATTCAACAGGCTGCTCTCTGGCCCGGTGCTGTGCCAGAGGGTCCCTTTGCACTACAAGCTGGTACATGGAGGCCCAATGTGAGCACAGCTTGGAGATGAGGGCTCCCATTCATGTACAGACTGAGAGCAAACTGTTACTCTCGTGCTCGCGCCGGACAGAGGTGCATATTGTGCCCTCTTTCAGCAGCTGAAAGCATTTTATTCAAAATAGGGGGAACAAATTTGTTCCTTGTTGGGCAGTACACGGCTGAAAAAAACTGAGTTTTACACAGGAAATGTTAATGATGATGATGTTTTCTGATAAGTAGTATCAGACGTTGCACACCATTATTTCCTGACACATAAACACATAGTAAAAGTAGTAAACCTTGAGATTTAATTTGCTTTGTTGCTGAAATTGCTTTCACCTCCTTCACAACCAACCCGCATGATGTAAAATGCAACGAGGTAGGAAACGAGGGTAAACGGTAAGAGATGAGTAAGTTCTCGGGCAGGAAAAAAAAAGTTTCTCTAGTTCCATCTTCCAGGTAGACGATCCCTCACTCACCTTCAGCTGAGACTTGGACACTTTCCCGCTCTTCTCCAGATCCAGGGCTGTGAAACCATACCAGATGGATTTAAGCAGCTCAGACCGCAAGTCCATGTCTGCTGCAGCGTTATTTTCTGGTTTCCTCCTCTACGTCTCTTCTTCTTCCCTCTACTGTTGACACGGGTGACAGGCATACACCCACGCTGTGCTGCTGCTTTCAGGCAGGCATGGGGCTTTACTGTTCTGCTGGCAGCGGCACCTGCTGGATTACAGTGGTCAGTGATGAAGAGGGAGGGTCTCGCTGTTTACCGCAGCGTCAGATCTTGCCCTGCAGTGGCAGAAGCGTTTTAATCCTTAGAAAATTTTAAAAGAAAAAACTCCATTATGCATTGCCTAGAAATCTACAAGTGTCTTGCTAGGTTTAGTTATGCGCCTGTGCAAAAAGTGTTGTTATTACAGTTTTATATTTTTAATGTTCTAAAGTTATATCACTGATTTACTGAAAATCTCCATCCCCTTCCTGTGCACCTTGGACAGAAAGTAATTTGCCATTCATTATAAAGGTTTATTATTTAAGTTAGTAATTAGATGGGCTCCTGGCAGTGCTGCTTTTACTTTCATTTCTCTGTGAAGTAATCTTTCAGTTTGTTTTCAAGGTCCTCCTTATTTGGGTGATACCTGCACTGATGTGTGAACATAAATAAGGCATAAAGAGCCAATTAAGTGACAGTGAATGATAATTGGCCTTGCATGTGTATAGCACCTTTCTGTACAGTTGAGCACTCAAAATACTTTTTACTACAAGTCTCATTCACCCAATCACACACCTTGTTACAGTACTTGTATCAATGTCCAAAGGCTTTCTAACATTCACAGCACGCTCACACTGGGATTACACTGGTGGAAACTCGGGGTACCTTCCCCCAAGTGTACTTTGCCACATGGATTGATCCACTGACCTTCCAACTGGTAGAGGACCCACTTTGTTACCTGAGGCCACAGAGCATCTGCAAAACAAGCCCAAATCATCACCCCTCCACTGGTGATGTTACCCGCTGTTCTAGAAATCTTCTGGTTTGTTCAGATATGATTTTGCAATCAAAGCTGTGCTCCCATGTTCTTTTGAGAGGGAAGAGGCCTGGCACCCCTACCAAACAAGCCATACTTGTTCAGTCTTTTTCTAATCGTACTGTGACGAACTTTAATCTTTAACATGCTGACTTAGGCCTGCAGAGTCTGAAATGCAGCTCTTAGGGGTTTTTTTTGCAGTTTCTCTAACCTTAGGGTGAATTTTCAGAGATGATTAAAAGATTTTTTGGGCAGCACAAATTGTTTCTCTAAGATCACTGCATTAGCTTTATGTTAAGTTAGCTTGTCTCATCGCTACTTTAGCAGCTGTCTGTTAAATGTAGACTTCTTGTTAGCTAAGTTTACCGTATATTGTTTATATTTGCATATAAAATACTAACAAATGCAGAATGGCTTGGTAGCTTGACTTTACCTTAGTGCTGTCCAATGAATTTAAGAACCTCTGACATCAATATTCAAATATGTAAATTAAAAACAACAACAAAACAAAACCATTACGTCAGTAACTGACGTGATCCCATTGATTTAAACAATGTTTATATTAAAATATCTGAAAATAAAATAAAAATAACAAAAAATCTAAAATTCTTCTAATATTCCTCATGATTTGTCAAATAAATCAAACTCCACTTACTTTAGCTCTGGAAGTCTATATCCTTGAAATGGCTCCGCTTTATGTAGATTGTATTATTATTATTATTATTATTATTATTATTATTATTATTATTATAGGTTTCTCTGAATGTCTGTACTTTGCACATAGGGGGAAGCCGCGGCGACACGCTGTCACGTGGTAAAACAACTTTCGCGTCGTTACCATGGAGTTGTTTATGAAACTCCATTTCTCATTGGTCGAAGACGTTATCCTGACTAAACCGCACGCGGCCATTGGCTGATACGGATTCTTATTTCGACCAATGGCAAAGCGCGCTTTTTACAAACTCATATGAGTCCAGGAAGTTGACAGCCCACTGTGGTGAGAATAGACGGGGCTAGTGGTTTTTAAATCTGCACAAAACACCCGATAAACCAAAACATTTGGAGCTGTTCCGGTCTGAAATACTTTACTGGATGATCGGAAGGAAGAAACGGATACTCTGTTGAATTATAGGAACACAGAAGGTCCGTATGTAGCCAGGCTTGTGATCGGGGTAAAGCTAGCTTCTCTGGGGTAATTTTCACAAGTCAGCACGATGGTTTGTACTGTGTTACTAACAGGCATGCGCTTTTACGATTAGACAGATTGTTTGAGAACTTTAAATTAGCTCATGTTAACGTTTTAAAGTCTCGTGTTTCTTTTTTGTTGTTGTTTTCATTGCATGCTTGGTGTCTTTTGCCCATCTCCATACTACCCTTGTTAGAAGCCTGTTTGGTATTTTGGTTGCTCAGCTTTAATTTCTTTCTGTCTTTAGTTGCTTCAGTTGCTCCTCACAGCTTTATCTCCTCATCATGGACTCTTCTCCAATCCTTCGTCAACAGAGTCAGAATAAAATCCGCAGTGACTTTATGAGGTGAGACTGATGATTTGAGCCGCAGTTACTGATATAGAATTTCAGAGCTGGGACTTATTTGGTCTGTCTACAGAAGCGTGTTTATTTGTTTGTCTCATAGTAAAATATACCTTTCTAGATCTCAGGTATCAAATCAGTACTGGTATTAAAAATGTCAGGCAGCTTGTTCCTCTCCTGTATCTGCCTCCCATCTTGTCTGGTTTTCTTTGTCCTTGAATCAGTTCCCCCCCCCCCCCTTTTTCCCCTTTGCATGCTGCCTCTGGTGATTTCCCAGCCTCGAGCTGGGTTGTGTGACAAAGCTGACCGTTTTTCTTTTTTCAGAATGAAGAATGAACAAAACAAAAAGGTAGCAGACCCAAAGCCTTCCAAACCCATGTCAGGATCTCACCTTTCCAACAAAGATATTGAGAACAAAGATCCAGGAAGCTCAGCCACTGGTAAAAAGGCACCTCTGCAAGCAGGTATAAGCAGGCTTCCGGTGCTTGCAAAGTCCCTCCATCTTCAGACTCCCTCGGACTTCAGTCAGTCCCACTGCAGGTGGGAGGAGAAACCTCTGGCTGTAAGCATCTCCTTTTGATCCTGTAGATTTCCATATTTTTATTTACTCGGGTTAGTCTGATGTGTTTAATAAGCATTTTCCTTTTTCTGCAGCGAAAAGCGCCGAAGAAAAAGCCACTCACTCGGCCTGTACCTTTTAATCTGTCACAGCCCAAAAGCACAAGAACGGCTGCTGAAAACCAACCTCTGGCTGTCCCAAAGCTTTGGACTCATGCAAACACAAAACCGTCTAAACATCCAACCGCTTTAAAGGGCAACAAGGACTCAACCAAAGCTGCAGGGAAGCCTCTCGGAAAGACAACAGAAGATGCTTCCCACCTATCGGGACCAACTGGGCCTTCCAGCACATTTCAGACTTCATCTTTGTCCACCGCTATGTCATCCCGTCCTGATAGTGCTGCTACTTCTGCACAGTCTGCTCCCAGTGCAGAGGTCTATTTGAATAGCATGAACCTGCTCAGTCTAAAAGACCATTCAAAAACAGCACATGCTAGTCGGACCACGCAGTGCAATTCTTCAAAAGGTGGTAAGCTTGTTTATTTATCGCATCTAAGGCACAAACTTCCACCTATATTTTGTGGATAATCACTTAAAGCTTGCAGGCCGTATTTCCCTCACTCCTTTAAATCCATGGAAATCCATTTATTTTGTTTAGTGAAAATGAAGATATTAAGAGAGTTTCTCTTGGGCTTTTTTCTTTTGCATTATAGAAAAGGGGGAGAACTTCCAGCCTGACCATGCGGCTTTGCTTAGCATCCTCCGGAACGAAGGAGTGGGCGTCACAGGTCCGGCGCCTACGACTCCACAGTCCAAACCGTACAACTATTTGGTGAGTTGGATTCACAGCGGTGCATTCTTTATCATGCTTTTTTTTGTTTGCTTGTTTTTAATGCCTATAGTTGCAGCAGGTAAACATTTTTTTAAAGGTGTCCAATGATCATGTGTGCAGCCCCAGCGAGTGTCCGTCATGACGAGCCGACAGAAAGCTGGAGCCCCTGCAGGTCAGTGTAAGATGGAGAACACAACATGTGCTTGGCACATACATGTGAACATTGTAAAAGACTTATTTTATAGTAGATGGCCGAGCAGTCCCTTTGAAATACTATATAAATATATCTCACTATACGTGTGTGTTCTCTCGTCCTGTGTAAAATCCCCAATAAAAATGCCACAATTATGAGTCTCATTAACTGGAAGCCAATTTTATTCAAACTAAACATCAGGCAGTGTTAGTTGGGTGTTCATAATGTTCAGTATTACACTCACGTCATATTATTTAAATGATTGTTGTCTGTACTTTTCTCACAGGATCAGTGAAGTCTGTGCAGTTCTCTCCAGACCCCGCTGCGCTGCAAAGCATCCTCCAGAACGAGGGAGTGAAAGCCGGAGGGCCCGTGGGCACAACACCCCGAAGTTCAGTCTGTCCACCAAGCAGGGCGACTTCAATCTACACAGTAAATTTGTGTTCACTTCTGTACTTCCTCATACTTGTTACATTGTTGTTATTGCTTTTTTTTGCTTTTTAAGTGCTGCCTTTGAAATAATTTCTTCTGTCTTCAGGCTCAGAGAGTGCCGGTTAGAAAAAATCGTCCAGAAGCGACTGCTGTGCCAGCAAGTAAGATGCAGCATTGCTCCACTCGTTATCTTTATAAAACCCAAAGCACTCTTATCTCGTTGTCCTTTTAATCTGATGTGACGTGGCTTTTTTCTCCTGAGCAGCAGCATCAGCAGCACTCAAAGAGACGGCGCTGAACAAATGGACCCCACAGAGAGTCCGCAACACCAGACATCAGCCCCTGTCTGCTATGGTCAGTATGTATTTATTGTATGTTGGCACTCTGTCCAGGTAGTCTGTTGTGTTGTGCACAATCACCGCGTTAACTCATAATGCTTCTGTTTGCAGAAATGGCATCAGTCGCCATACGGCACTCCTGGATTCAAGAGTTGCAAAACCAACCTTCAGCCCCAACAGGAGGTGAGATGGGAAACCCTGACTTAACCTATTATTTTATACCACTTGTGTGTGTGTGTGTGTGTGTGTGTGTGTGTGTGTGTGTGTGTGTGTGTGTGTGTGTGTGTGTGTGGCAGTGCCAAAAGATGTTCTTAAGTACGTAAATATTGTTTAACTAGTCACCATAAAAGGGAATCAGGAACTAATCTAAGTGAACACATAAAAAGTTTTAACCAAAAAAGCTTTTTGGTTTTAAAATATTAAGCTACAATGTCAGTATCCCAACTTTGGGAGTGATGAGCGGTGGGGAAGGAGCGAGACATCCTTCATTGCGAACAGGCCTCACTAAGCATCTCTTTATACCTTCTAGTATAACTCTGTTGAACAAATCCAGGTAGGGATGGGTATTGATAAGATTTTCACGATTCTGATTCCATTTTCGATTCTGTTTAACGATTCAATTCTTTATTGATTCTTTTTAAAAAAGGAGAACACTAAGGTCGAATAGCTTAGAACTTTGTTTTATATCTTCTTTTTGAACAAGATAGAAATTTAGGAGTAACATGGCCTCACAAACCCAGCAGTGACATCTTAAGAGATCCACAGCATACGGCTCTTCCAAGGGGTGTCACAGGGTCCCCAGGAAAAAAATTGTAAATGTAAAATAAATATTCTTCTGTAGCAATAACAAAGTTTTAACTAGAAAAAAACTGTCTAAAATTTATGCTTAAATGAAGAAAATTTGACTTATTACAAGGAAAGAGACTGAATTGTTTCTTTCTTGATTGAGTTAAATATAAGAATTAAATCTCAACTCTGAGAACAATAATTAGAAAAAAGTGCTGAGAATAAGACACCATCAAACATACATTTTGCTCTTATTTCACATTTTAATATTTTTAATGATAACATTATTAGGTTTTTAATGTCCCTTACTGCAGAATAAAGATTTCTTATGAAAGTTTTGTTTTGTTTTGGTTTTATCTTTAGCTCCATTCTAAGAAAATGACCAGCTTCAAGTGTCCTCAGTGTAGGACACATACAGGATGTCATGCTGAAATGTAAAGCACTTACAATAGAAGCCACTAGAAACAAATTATTCCAGCCTAATAGATGACATTTATGGCACTTGTTTTCTGTGCTGACTGATATGCTGCTCAGTGCTTTGCTGCCTGCTTTTAAATCAGATGTCACTCTGAACATAAACACAAGCTACATGTGATGTCTCTGATGTGTATCTGTTTCTACTCGTGCTGATGCTACCGTGACTAAAGCTAGCCAAGCAGCAGTAAATATGTGAAGCAAGGCAGAAGGATTTACTCATCAAATAAACAGGATCATAAGAATATAAGACCACGAGCACCACAAATGTAACAGAAATATGCTGACATAAAATGGCATGTTATTTGAAATCTACATGAAACAATGACACAACTACTTTTTTTTAATTTTTCTAATTTATTTATTTATTTTTTTACCAATTGTCCAAATTAGTCTGTGATTGGCCTTAGTGTGACAGAAATCATATTTATGTACAACTAAATATGCCTCAGCAAACATGTTTTAAATGGATGCTTCCTCACTTGATGACGAATGATCCTTTTCCATATTTGCTGAGTCTTAAATTTGATGTCAGTGAACTTATCAGTGGTTGGTGTTTTAAAAAAAAAAAAAAAAAAAAAGCCCCCAAATCCCCTATGAGCAAGCACTTGGCGACCGTGGAGAGGAAAAACTCCCTCTTAATGGGGAGAAACCTCTGACAGAACCGGGCTCAGGAAGGAGTGGCCTTCTGTCTCGACCGAGAGGGGTTCAAATGTTCACTGACAATTTAGTTGTATATAAATATGATTTTTAGGACTTGATGTTGAGACCAATTAGGTGAAATTGGGGACGCGCACAGTTCCGCTTCTTCTTGTTCTTCTTCTTACTTGGCAGAGTCTCTGGCAGGCTCTTAACTTCAGCCTCGAGTTCAGCCACCTTGACATTGAGCATTTTCTGTTTGTCTTGTAGACTTTGCAAAGATTCTGTACAGAGAATGCAGCTGACTCTTCTTTTTCTGTCTTCTGTTGTTCTGTGGTGTCTTTTTCTTTCTGAGGCTCCTGCAGAGACATTGCAGTGGATGGCAGTGAGTCCTCTTTTTCCATCTTCTCCTGTTCTCCAGTCTCGTTTTCTTTCAGAGGCTCACATTTGTGCATTTCATTTGCAGCAGTGGAATTTTGTTCTTTGTGCTGCTGTGGGATTTTAAGTGAGGAAGCTTTGGGCTCTTTCAATCTACCTTCAAATCATGAAGGGCCTTGTTGGGGCAGAGCTGGGATTTCAGGTCACTGATTTCCAGGTTGAGTGTCTCCTGCTCCTGCCTATGTTTAACGGCCTGCTCTTCAAGCTGATTTTGAGCTGCTAGGAGCTGTTTCTGGAGCATCTCAATCTGCTCTTGCTGAATCCTACATTTGAGCTCAAATTCAGCCTCCTTAGAGGACTTCAGTCCTACAGAGTCAGTGTGTGAAGCCTCTGTGGTTGGAGTGGCAGACTCCACACACTGCTCTGTGGTAGGGTGGCTGATTTGGTCCTGCAGGGTAACCATGTTGTAAGTTGTAAGAGTAATTTCTAACAGTTTTTTTTTTTTTAACATGGAATAATGACAGATGCGCTATAGATTTAAAGATAATAATAATAATAATAATAATTTTAAAAATTATTACTTTAAAAAAATCCTGTAACTACAATATATTTTGGGGACAAATGCACATTTTATTTTGTGTCAGTTACAGTTCCTTTAACCTTTCGCAGGAGGTGGTCCAGAGACTGTTTGATGAAGAAGAAGAAGAGCAGAGCGCAAATGTGACAGAAAAAGATTGCGAGCAGCGACCAGTTCAAGCCTCAGCTGTGAGAATTTGAAGCGACCGATCCACATTAAATTAAGTTCTTCTGATTAATGTAGTAGCTTAACAATCAGTGTATTTTTGTTTTCTATTCATGTCTCCAGAGTAAATCTCACTGTGACAAAGAGGAGGAGAAGAGCAGGAGCAACGATGATGATGATGAGGAGAAGTTAGTGGGAGAACAGATGTTCTTGCAGGCCCAGCACAGAGAGTCTGTTATCTTTTTCTCGACTGGCAAAAAGTTGTTCAGAGTGCCGCGTTTAGAGAAGCTGGGGGACTCTGCTCTGCAGGACCAGCGCGCTCCAGTTTCACCAGAAGAGAGAAAGGGGCTGCCAGTGCACGGCGAGGTGCCGGCTGTGCCAGAACCGAGCTGTAAGATCACCCCTGCTGTTCAGCGCCCGCACAGAGGTAACTCTGATCGATCACACTCCCCTTAACCTCTTAAAAGCTGACTCGGAGTAACCATTGAAGCTGTTTTCTGAACCGAGTGGTTTCGTGGTGTGAAAACCACAAGTGTCGTCTTTATGGGGGAAAGGGTTAACAATGTTGTGTGCCTGTTGTGACATTTATTAAAGTGTAGACTAAAAGTGAGTGCCAGGAGAAAAAGAACCACAATATTTGATTTTAAAAGTGACAAAAATTGACACAATTTTCCTGCTATTAAATAATTAGATTCTTTAATTAATTTTTACGAAGGCTGCAGATATATATTTTTTTCCTGTCGCAGATCTCGTTGGTCAGAAGACTTGCTCTGTGAGTTCTGCAGTGTTGATGTTGCGCAAGCGTTTTCCTCCCCTGGAGGAGCTGCGTTTGGACGAGGAGGTGGCCACCTACACATCAGCGTCTGTCGGGGCTCCCCCTGGGTTTGCTCCCCTTCGACCTTCCTGTGGAAATCCTCTGGCCTCCATTTTGCACTTCGAAGAGTCCACTGTAAGTGTAGCTCTGACAATCTGCAGTGTAACAAACTTTATATCACTGCTTTATGGTTTCTTTTCTTTTTTTTTTTTTATTGAATTGAAAATACCAGCATGCTGTCGCTCTGCCTGAGTGGGTTCTCTCCAGGTTCTCTGGCTTTCTCCCACAGTCTAAAGACGTGTGTGTTAGGTTAAGTGGCAACTTTAAACTGGCCGTAGGTGTGATAGTGAGTGTGTGTGTTTCTCTATCCATGTCAGCTCTGTGATGGACTGGTCACCTGTCCAGGGTGGACCTCGTGTTTTGCTCTATGACAGCTGGACTAGAGCAAAAGTGCAACCCTGAACTGGATCAAGGTTGAGTGGATGGATGGAAGTATTCAGTTCAGAGTGTGCTTCTAGAGAAAATGATAGTTGGCAGAACAACACAGGTTCAGATTTTTGATTAATTGTGACTTTTATTCAAATTATTCCATTTTGAAAAGCCAAGAAAAGGGAAACCATGATGGTACAAACATAAAAGAAATAGACCCTGCACAACACAGGTGATGTTGCAGCAGGGATCTGAAGGTGTCATAGGGGATCATCTTATTGTTAGGGTTGTCTGCAGGCTCTTTACCTCACTATCTCAGTATATATTTCAGCTTAACAGTCAGTTTAATAGACCGACAGCGCGCATGTTTTGGAAATGTGGTGGCACAGAAAAGCTCAAATGAAGACCATCTGGAACATGAATAAAAGTTTTAAAGCAATGTTAATGATCAGTTATAGAAATATATAATATTTGGCGGTTTGATTATTGGGTGTGATAATTATGCACAAATCAGTTGGAGATTTCACCCTCGGTGTACAAATAACTGTTGCAGCAGTGTATGAAGCTCAAGATATCTTAAACGAAGATCAATCCATCTTTATTTCACACTCAGTGGTCCAGGAAAAAACAAAGGTACATTAAACACGTCATTATTTTCTCACAAACAGACAGCTGTACCAGTGCGTCCATATTAAAGATGGTATCATTATTACCATTAGTTTCCACATGAAGAGTGGCGTAAGAAGATGTTTGCTTGTGCATTTGTATCATTTTCCCGTAAACATCTTCATCATCTGTCGTTTGATCTGTAATGACGTGTCTAAGATATGCGAGCTAATTACAGACACTAAAATCAGGTAATCTGATGAGCATGTGTCCTCTGTGGTTTTACACATCATTATAAAACCCCAATTCCCAAAAAATTGGCACGCTGTATAAAATGTAAATAACAACAAAATGCACTGGTTTCCAAGCACAGGCGATGTCAAACATTTAAATTGAGATAATGTCTCTTTTTAAGAAAAATCTTTGCTCATTTTGAATTTGAAGGCAGCAAAACGTCCTAAAAGTTGTGACGAGGCAACAAAAGGCTGGAAAAGTTAGTGGTGTTTAAAAGAAACAGACGTTTAGGTTAATGTGCAACAGGTCAATGACTTGATTGGGTTTAAAAATAGCATCTCAGAGAGGCAGAAGTTCAAACTGCATCGAAAAATTGTGGAACAAATTCAGAAAAATGTTCATCAGCATAAAATGATGAAGACTTTGAATATCTCATCATGTACAGAACTTAATATCATTAAAGGATTCAATGAACCCAGAGAAATCGAGGCTGAAAATCTGTTATTGGATGCCTGCGATCTTCGAACCCTCGGTGCTGTCAAATTTAATAATAAGCTAATATGTTCCTTAAAATGTTGAGTTTTCTTGAGAAATGGAGAGCACCTACTTTGTTGTTCCCTCATAGAAACTTGTGTAGAAACAAATACGAGTCCAATTTATAAGCTTCAGAAGAAAGCTATAAGAATTATAAATGGATTAAGGTTATTATTCACCAATTACACATTACTATTTATTTATTAAACTACATTAATTCACACTTTCTCACCCTGCACACGTGATGTACAAAATGATCTACCTCCAAACTGTATTCACGGGTTGTTTAAACCATATTTGAAAAAAATACAGTTCAGGACGATTTACAGGTGTACGTCTGCAGTACGGACACAGCAAGACGAGGTAAATAAATATTAAACTGTCGACATTTGCTTTATTTTTATCTTGTTTGGTTTTGCTTTAAAGGTGTATAAAGTATGCTGTGTAAATGGAATAAGGTGTAATTTTCTATAGCACGAATTGAACCTTTTAGTCAGTTTGTGCTACTAATTTCAGTTCTATTTGTCTGTTGTTGTTTTTTCCTTCTGTAGCTGATGTAAGATTTAAAGCACTTAACACTGACCACAATAAGACTCTGTGTGATCCGAGTGCTGCACAGAACACTCGGACATCAGGACAGCAGCTTAAATATTCTCTGTGGTCGGATGTGTTTGATGTGCACAACACAGTCAGAATAAATATTTGTCTTGATTTTGTTTTTCAGAGATTTGTCCCAATTGGCTCCGATCTCTCGTCTGGTCCGCCTTCTCCGCTGCAGGACAGTTGACTTGCACCACAGCTGCAGTGTTTGCTTTCACTGTGAAACGCCGCTGACTTCACTTTACAAATATTTGTCGAACACTGACGCCGCCAGGTCAATGGCTGCTCCAAAAAGAAAAAGGGTATATCTAAATTATACTGTTTTTCTTTCATAACTACAGACACTTGTATGTTTTTAATAAAGTAGATTAAAAGTTATCTTTTTGGGACCTAGGTCCAATGTATGTGTTGAAAAAAATATTTTTTTAAAAGGTCAATGAAGAGATCAGTGCTGTTGGCTGTAGTGTACATGTGGATCAATGGTTAGGATCTCTGTGATGTACAGTGTTTATAATAAATAGTTGTTACTGTCTGGCCATGTGTGGTTTGTTTGTTTGTTTTAAGCACATACACAATTTAAGATTTGTTGATTTGGGAAGTAATTTCAGGATTTGACCCCATGATAAAAACGAACTTTGAATAGTGTCAGACAAATATTTGTTTCATGTCTTTACCTTCAGTTATTTCATGTTTGTGAAGATGATGCTTTAAGTTTGGTTAAGATTGACAGTTTGCTATATTTTAGAGAATTAAGTAGTGGCGCTATGGTGTAGAGGTTTGCACATTCGTTTAATGCCACAAAGATCCTTAGTTTGGTCCCGGGAGGAGACCCAAATCCCTTTGAAGTTGTGTCAGGTAGAATGTAAAAGTCTCCCAAATCACACATCCGGAGCTACCTGCTGTGCTCCTGTGAATAAGAGAGCTGCTGAAATCATCATTGCCCCACTCACATGTAGCACTGAGATATGGAAACGACACTTCAGTGATGCAAAATCTCATACCGTCTTGCATTCTGCACTTTGTTTCTTGGCCAGATATAAAGGTCAACCATTTTTCTTGAAACATGCAAAGCATCCTGTTCAGTCATGTGATGAGGTGTCCTGTTAGGAGTTATGGAGTAATATATGAGAAATGTAGCCAGCTGCTGAATCACCTCTGCTCCCATGGGCTGATTTCATCCCCGTCCAGAGGTTTGCATGAAGCAAGATTTGGTGCTTAGTGAGGTAACATCAAGATTAAAAGCGGTTTTCATGGAGGTACATCTCATGCTGAGCTAGACTGCAGACCTAACCTGCACAGGAGCAACAGGAGAAACATTATGGAGGTTATATGTACCTTGTGTAAATTATGCAAAGAAAAATCTACTTAAAGTTGTTTTGTTTTTTTACTTTTCCCCACTTTACTCTCACACCACTGAACACTGCCAGAGTTAAAGCTGAAACCACCCAGCACACATTAACTTAAATTTAATTAGTCCAATCTTTTATTGATCATGAATAAGTCTTGATTGATTCATTACTTGCCAGTTTCCTTGGTGACTTTCAGCTCTTCTGATAAATGCCTAAAGCACAAATACAGGTTCATACAGACCTAATTTGTAGGGCACCGCAAGTGCCAAAATTAAATAAATAAATACACGATTAAATAATTATTAAATTATTTATTTATTTAAATGTTAAATAAATAAATAATGTATTAAAAACATAATTAATTTCTTATATATGCCATTAAATGTGTGTAATGTGAAAGCCATAAATTATTTATTAAATACATAATTATAATAATAACAATAAATGATGAAATTTGTCATTATTGCATAACATATAAATTCATTTTTCCTAAAAAGAACAATTGATTTATTTCACTATTTAATTATTTTAGGCTTACGAAATTACTTTAACTTTCAGAGCATGTGATTGGTTAGTCAGTACAGTCAAGACAGAAAGAGCCCTGATAATGAGTCAATGCAGTGTCACAGTCAGTTGAATAGGTGGTGTGGACTCTTTGCATTTGAAATGAAATTACCAACAGCAAAGGCAGAGGAAAGCAGCCCAAACTGTAAGTAACATTGGGAAATACTGTTCCTGTTTCACCAAATACACAAGATTTTTTGGGGTAAGAGTGTAGTGGGATCATTTTTAAATATCTTGTTGATTTGTTGAGGTAAAGCTTATTTATTAAAGTGCTCCAATATTTTCCATTACTCCAGAATTAATGTTTTTAATATCGATCCAGCTTAATTCTAAACTCTAGCTGTGAGAATTATGTGTAAATGTATAATGCTTTACAGAGAAATCTACAGAACATTCTGTTGATGAAACAATATTATTTGATATACTGGTGTACCATATTTTTTAATGCCTTTTTCATAATTAGTCCAGTGTTTATGTCCTTTCCAAATCATTACACATTAATGGACCTTTTATTCTTAAACATCTTGCCAGATACATGATATATGTTTTAAAAAGACAAATAAGTAGGTCTGTTCTCTGCTAGTTTCATTTCATTTCATTCAAATATTATTAAATATTTATTCATGCGTACAGTGATTTTTGTGTATTTTGAGGGCTCACGCGCTCATGCTTCACAAGTAAAACTATTTTACAAATGTACATCCAAACCTGAAAAAATCTATGCACAATGTATTCAGTTCAGCTCATGAATCTGATCATTTCTCATTTCAAAATTCTTTCTGTGTGTACAACTGTCTAAAACCACACCTAACATCTTTCACTCAGTTACAAAGCCTTAAATATATGTGGACGAATCGCTTTATACGCACTTACAGGCACGTTGCATGACCACATGGGGTTTTGAGACAAATTTAAAGCAGTACAATCTACAAATGTAAGATGCATTCAAGTCACAGTGTAAATAATTATTTAAATAATTATTTAAAAATAATTTCAATAATTATTTAAATGAATGTTTTCTACGATGTATTTTTGTTATTTCATTTTGGCACTCTTGCCACTCCATACCAATTGAGGGTCATCGCTCCACGCAGCTAATATAATTATGCTTTTAAATCATGCTGCATAAATAAATAAGAGCATATTTGAAACGTTTTGCTAAAAGACAACTTTTTTTTTATATAAGTTAAAAATAAATAAATAAATAAATAAAATCTTGGTTTACCTGAAAGCAAATTCTAACCCGTGCGCTTTTATTTGAGGTATAGACTTCTACTTCCGGGTCACGTTCCTTACATTTTTTTCTTCTTTCCATTCTTCTAAGCGAAACACAAATACCCCCAAAGCACAAATTGGTCCTTTTTGATAATTTTGATTTCTTGTTTTCGGTTTGTCGTTATTGACGACAAAGACAAAAGCCGGCCCTGAATTTTCCTTCTCGCTTTAAAACGAAAAAAAAAAACTCTCTCTCTCTCTTTTTTTTTTTTTTTTTTTTTTTTTCCATTTTTGGCTCTCAGGAAACAAAAAGCGAGCTGCGCGAACATCGGACCAAACCACTTTTATTCTGAAACTAACTTCTCCACAGGTATTCTGATTAAAGTTTTGTCGGGTTTGGGGAAAAGTTTTTGTGCCTTTACAGTTTAGCGAGGCTTTATTTGAAGAGCTTTTCTGTTATATAGATGCTTTTGAGAAAACTGATGAGAAATGAATGATGTGCGTATTTTTTATTTATTTAGTTTTCGTTTTTTAAAGCAAAAACTAAAGTCATCAAAAATCAAGTAGTTTAATAAGCATCAGGTGCAACTAAGCATAATGTGAGATGAGATCTGTGACCATGCTGTCTCACTGTGCAGAAAAGCTGTTTGGAGAATTTGCAAGCATGCTACTTCTTGTGTGTGTTTCATGTCCACACTTGTATTGGACCAGTCAGAAACTCTGATTTTATTCCTAAACAGTTTCATCTCTGAGGCATTTATTCATGGGGTTGGGTCTATTGTCTCGCTTGACGACCCACATGTTTCCCTCAACGTGGCATGTTGAATAGAAGCAGCAAAGCACCCCCACGACGGATAACCTCCACCTCCATGCATGTTTTCTTTTGGGGGATTCTGTGTTTGGTGGGGGTCGGGACCCCCCACGTCCTCCAAACACTCAAAAGTGTACTGAGTCATAAAGTCAGATAGCTGGCAGTGGTTTTCTTCTTGCTGCAGATAGTAGAGTCATAAACACTGACCTTCGCTAAGGTGAGAGAGGCCTGAGGGACCCTTTGATGGTCACTTGTTGTTGTCTTGCTTTTGGGGGAACTTTGGTAACTTTGCCTGCTGTTTGTAGACAATGGGTTGGTCTGTCTCAAATATTCCGATTTTTAGGTCATTTTCTGCTCACACACCTATGATTTGTCTTAAAATGTTTTTTTTTCTCATAAATTTGAACCTTTATAATATTTCCGTTTAAGGTTTAGCTTTGTATACATTTCAGAACTCCTTTTGTTTTTGCACGATTAAATCTGAGGTAATGTTTGAACATGAATCCTGATTCACTTTTATTATACAAATCAGTAAAAATTTCAGGCTTTCATCTTAAATGATTTTTGAGATATTTATGTTTAAACATTGAGTGATATATACATTCAAACTTTGGACCACAACGTTTTAGGCTCATCAGAGATGGGCGAGCAGGAGGCCCATGATGATCTTAGATGGAGGGGCCCTAATGCCTCTTACTGTGGGCATGTGGAGGGTCTCAGTGCCTTACAAATGTCTTTGTAACCTTTCATAGACTGATTATTTTAAATAAAGCTTCCCCCAGTCACTCAGAAATCCCTGTGATTTTTGTCACAATGTGCTACTGGTGAGAACTTCTCACCAGAAGTTGTCTAAAGGGCGTCCTTTTGAAAAAAGTCTGTTTACTGAACAGGGCTGTTACCAGTCAGGCCTGGGTGTGTCTTCCAGCTTAGCTAGTCAAATTAAAACAGGTTGGTAGTATTTTGGATTGAGCAACTAAGTAGGTGTGTGGGTACTTTTTTATTTTTTGTAGTCAAACCGTTTCCTGCCACGTGCAGTGTTTTTCTCTCTTGCTGTTTATTGCAGGTGATCCCTGCACCCGATTATATTTAGTCGAGCTGTGTGAGTGAGCGGTGGAAGGGGGCAGGATCAGGAACAGTAGTCTATAAAACCAGTGGATTTACTCGGGCTCCCATGAGAAGACAGTGAAGGAAGAGCACTCTACTTTTCTTTCCCCCCTCTCATCAAGGCCACCTGTCTGCCCGGTCCCTCTGGAAACATGTCTGAGGACCTCCAACCAACCGTGGACCCCACAAAGATGGGGGTCGGACGATCCATCGCCGTGCTGACGTCAGGAGGAGACGCTCAGGGTAAGCAGAGGAATGAGGCTTTGCTTTATTTTGAGCATAAAATGATTCTCAGTGGAGGGTAGAAGAACGATCAGACAGCATCTTCTCCTGATGTGTCTGATCACTGAATCCCAGCAAGCTGTTGAAGTCCTAGTTTCTCTTTGTCTCGTGGATGCTAATAGAGTATCATTTTATGCTCTCACTGCACAGCATTTTAAATAAGATCAGAAGCCAGAGAATATAAAGGGCTAGCAACATTTTTTCCAGTGCTGAATGACAGCTGTCAGAGGCCGACGGAGTTTTGGCTGCAAGTGCCATTTGAAGTCCAGAACATGATAGGAGGATTACATCTTGGATTAACTCCACCATCAATGCCTAATGTTACACTGCTCGTAATGTCTCAGAGTAGAAGTGTGGTGGGGGTTAAAACTGGATGAACTCAGATTGTTTAAAGGTTCAAGTCCAAGGTGTTATTATCATTGCTTTTATTCAAGTAGAATAATGTGGACTACGTGAGGATCACAGTGAATATGAAACACTAATTAAAAACTTTTCTCTTTCTCTCTATTTTTTGTTTTGCTTCTCCTGTGAATCCTTCTGGAGCTTTATCTGCCTCTTCTTCCCCTTGTGTGTTCCCTTATTTTACATATTTGGAGCTAATCTTAGTGGCAGTGACCTTTTTCTGGTATGGACAAGAGAAACACCCCCAACCACAGCTGCTGTCTATTGAAACAAGAGCTGCAACATGCCAACAGCCACAACACAAAGTCCCACAGTGGCCTTTAGTGTGCCAAGATTATGCACAAGATGCACTTTTCCCTTATGGCTATTCTTGGCTTGACATGTGCCTGTGTGCACACTAAGTCACTTAAAGGTTAAGATAAGGCCCGACAGTGTTCGGGTGATATTTGATAGAAAGTTTGAAATGTTCAGTCATCACAGATCAGATCATTTGTGTGTTTTTAGGCATGAATGCAGCCGTGAGAGCCACAGTCAGAGTCGGCATCTACACTGGAGCCAAAGTCTACTTTGTCCATGAGGTATTTGAGCGGCATACAGGTGACATGTTGGCATCAGAATACAGCAATTAAATATAAGATGGAGACACATAGGAGAGAGTTTCCTGTTAAAGTCATGACAGAGGCCATCAGCTCAGGCCTGACGGTGTATGTTGTCATGTGTTGTAGGGCTACCAGGGCCTGGTGGATGGAGGAGAAAACATTTGTCTCGCTACATGGGAGAGTGTGTCTATGATGCTTCAGCTGGTGAGTGATATACAGCTGAATAAAGACCCGTATTTATTGTACCATGGAGAAGACTATTAAAAATGCCTTTTTTAATATATATTGTAGGCTCATTTCTATGTTAAGGATTAATATTTAAAGAGTCACCCTTGACAAAGAAATCAACAATTAACAGGCCAAAATTCATTCTGATCGGTTCATCTTTTGTCAGTTTTTAGGATCCTAAGTCCATCCATCCATCCATCTTCATCCGCTTTGTCCGGGGCTGGGTCGCGGGGGCAGCAGCCTAAGCAAAGAGGCCCAGACCTCCCTCTCCCCAGCCACCTCCTCCAGCTTATCCGGGGGAATACCAAGGCGTTCCCAGGCCAGCCGAGAGATATAATCTCTCCAGCGTGTCCTGGGTCTGCCCCGGGGCCTCCTCCCGGTGGGACATGCCTGGAACACCTCACCCAGGAGGCGCCCAGGGGGCATCCTTGTCAGATGCCCGAACCACCTCAGCTGGCTCCTTTCGATGTGGAGCAGCAGCTGCTCTACTCTGAGCCCCTCCCGGATGGCCGAACTTCTCACCCTATCTCCAAGGGAGAGGCCAGCCACCCTTCGGAGGAAGCTCATTTCTGCCGCTTGTATCCGCGATCTCGTTCTTTCGGTCACTACCCACAGCTCGTGGCCATAGGTGAGGGTAGGGACGTAGATCGACCGGTAAATTGAGAGCTTCGCTTTTACACTCAGCTCCCTCTTCACCACGACGGACCGGTGCAGCTTCCGCATTACTGCAGCTGCAGCCCCAATCTGTCTGTCGATCTCCGGCTCCCTTCTCCCATCACTCGCGAACAAGACCCCGAGATACTTGAACTCCTCCACTTGGGGCAGGAACTCATCCCCGACCCGGAGTGGGCACTCCACCCTTTTCCGGCTGAGAACCATGGCCTCAGATTTGGAGGTGCTGATCATCATTCCCGCTGCTTCACACTCGGCTGCGAACCGTTCCAGTGCGAGCTGGAGGCCTTCACCCGATGAAGCCAACAGAACCACATCATCTGCAAAAATCAGAGATGAGATTCTGAGGCCACCAAAGCGAAAGCCCTCCGCCACTTGGCTGCGCCTAGAAATCCTGTCCATAAAAATTATGAACAGAACCGGAGACAAAGGGCAGCCCTGGCGGAGCCCATCACCCACCGGGAACGAGTCCGACTTATTGCCGGCAATGCGAACCAAGCTCTTGCAACGGTTGTATAGGGATCGAATGGCCCGTAGCAATGGGCCAGACACCCCATATTCCCGCAACACCTCCCACAGGACACCCCGAGGGACACGGTCGAATGCCTTCTCCAAGTCCACAAAACACATGTAGACTGGTTGGGCAAACTCCCATGCACCCTCAAGTATCCTCAAGAGGATAAAGAGCTGGTCCAGTGTTCTGCGACCAGGACGAAAACCGCATTGTTCCTCCTGTATCCGAGGTTCGACTAACGGACGAACTCTCCTTTCCAGCACCCTGGCATAGACTTTCCCAGGGAGGCTGAGGAGTGTGATCCCCCTGTAGTTGGAACACACCCTCCGGTCCCCTTTCTTAAAGATGGGGACCACCACCCCGGTCTGCCAGTCCACAGGTACTGCCCCTGATCTCCACGCAACATTGCAGAGGCGTGTCAACCAGGACAGCCCTACAACGTCCAGAGCCTTCAGGAACTCGGGGCGGACCTCATCAACACCAGGAGCTCTGCCACCAAGGAGTTGTTTAACTGCCTCAGTGACCTCGCCCCCGGAAATTGGCGGGTCATTCCCCTCATCCCCAGACTCTGCTTCCTCCTCGGAAGACGTGTCAGTGGGATTAAGGAGGTCCTCGAAGTATTCCTTCCACCGCCTGACAATTTTCTCAGTCGACGTCAGCAGCGCTCCGCCAGCACTATGCACAGTGCAGGTAGAGCACCGCTTTCCCCTCCTGAGACGTCTGACGGTTTGCCAGAATCTCTTCGAGGCAGTCCGAAAGTCTTTTTCCATGGCCTCTCCGAACTCCTCCCACACCCGAGTTTTTGCTTCAGCCACTGCCCGAGCCGCATTCCGCTTGGCCTGTCGATACCTGTCGGCTGCCTCCGGAGTCCCACAGGCTAACCAAGCCCGATAGGACTCCTTCTTCAGCCTGGTGGCTCCCTTCACCTCTGGTGTCCACCATTTGGTTCGGGGATTACCACCACGGCAGGCACCAACCACCTTGCGGCCGCAGCTCAATGCAGCAGCTTCGGCAATGGAGACGCTGAACATGGTCCATTCGGACTCAATGTCCCCAGTCTCCCTCGGAATGCTGTTGAAGCTCTGCCGGAGGTGTGCGTTGAAGATCTCGCGGACTGGGGCCTCTGCTAGACGTTCCCAGTACACCCTCACTACGCGTTTAGGTGCACCAGGTCTGTCCAGCGTCTTCCCCCGCCACCTGATCCAACTCACCACCAGGTGGTGATCAGTTGACAGCTCAGCCCCTCTCTTTACCCGAGTGTCCAGAACATATGGTCGCAGGTCTGCTGATACGATTACAAAATCGATCATCGACCTACGGCCTAGAGCGTCCTGGTGCCACGTGCACTTATGGACACTCTTATGTTCGAACAGGGTGTTCGTTATGGCCAAACTGTGATTAGCACAGAAGTCCAATAACAAAGCACCGCTCGGGTTCAGATCAGGGAGGCCGTTCCTCCCAATCACGCCCCTCCAGGTCTCGCTGTCGTTACCCACGTGAGCATTGAAGTCTCCCAGCAGGACAACAGAGTCTCCAGGTGGAGCACCCTCCAGCACCCCGCCCAGGGACTCTAAGAAGGCTGGGTACTCTGAACTGCCACTTGGCGCATACGCGCAGATGACAGTCAGGACCCGTTCCCCGACCCTAAGGCGCAGGGAACAAACCCTCTCGTCCACCGGGAAAAACCCCAACGTACCAGCAGCAAGCCGAGGGGATACTAGGATACCCACCCCAGCCCGCCGCCTCTCACCAGGGGCAACTCCAGACTGAGACAGAGTCCAGCCCCTCTCCAGGAGACTGGTTCCAGAGCCCGAGCCATGTGTAGAGGTAAGCCCGACTATATCTAGCCGGTACCTCTCAACCTCACGCACTAACTCAGGCTCCTTCCCCACCAGAGAGGTGACATTCCATGTCCCTATTGCCAGTCTTGGCAGCCAGGGGTCAGTCCGCCAGGGCCTCCGCTCCTGGCCGCCACCCGGCACACAATGCACCCGACCCCTATGGCGCCTCCTGCGGGTGGTGGGCCTGCGGGAGGATGGGCCCATGTCTCCTCTTCGGGCTGTGCCCGGCCGGGCCCCATGGACTAAGGCCCGGCCACCAGACGCTCGCCCTCGGGCACCCTCCCCGGGCCTGGCTCCAGGGCGGGGCCCCGGTAACCCTATCCCGGGCAGGGTAAACTGTTCCCTCGGTGTCTTTTTCATAAGGGTCTTATGAATCGCTCTTTGTCTGGTCCCTCACCCAGGGCCAATTTGCCATGGGAGACACTACCAGGGGGCAAAAGCCCCCAGACAACATAGCCCCTGGGATCCCTGTGACACACAAACCCCTCCACCACGATAAGGTAGCGATTCCAGGAGGGGAGGATCCTAAGTTGAGTTTCTAATTACAATCAATGTTTATGCTGATAACAAAAGGAAGCAGATACATACCTAAAAAATGAAGGAGGGAGTTTGTCAGCCTCAGTCTGACTAATCTGCAAAACACTGCATCTACAAATTGTGGAAAAATGTTCCAGCAGCTACAATCCTATGTCAGACAAGAGCGGGACAACTTTCCTCTCCCAGAGGTTCCCCAGCTGGTCTCAGTTCCCAGATGTTTGCAGACTGTTGTTAAAAGAAGAGGGAATGCCACACAGTGGTAAACTTGATCCTGTCCCAACTTTTCTGACATGCTTTGCTGTCATCAAATTCAAAATGAGCTAATATTTTTCTTAAAATATAAAATTTTCCCACTTTAAACATCTGATATATTTTCTGTGTTCTATTGTGAATAAAATATGCATTTATGAGATTTTCTAATCAGTGGATTCTGTTTTTATTTACCTTTTTTTTGCAGCATCGCAACTTCTATGGAAGTGGGTTTGTGGTAACAAATGGATGCTTCTGTAAATGCTTCTGATATCACAACAAGCTGAGTGATGACATTAAACAAGTGACTCTGCCCTGTGATTTAAGGATCGTGGTAATACTGAACGGCATCATTCATAGTTATTTGTCTAAATACAGCAGTCTGGCAAGGAGTGACACACTGACATTTATGAAGTGTGTGTGAGTGGCAGCAGAGGCTGCGGCAGATTTCTAAGATATCGTCTTTACTCGTGATGCAACCTCACTCCATGGGAATCCAGGCCACCCTAATGAGCTGTTATAAAGCTGACCCGATGATATCTAACTGTTATGGAAAACACTGTTGGGTTAATTGTCTGTCAATGCTGCATTAACGTTTTCAAAGCCAGTTATAAAAGCTTCTCCTCTTCCTGTGTTAGGGTGGTACTGTCATCGGCAGCGCTCGCTGCAAGGACTTCAGAACCAGAGACGGTCGTATGAAGGCCGCCTGCAACCTGGTGAAGCTGGGCATCACCAACCTGTGTGTAATCGGTGGAGACGGCAGTCTGACGGGAGCCAACGAGTTCAGGACCGAGTGGAGCGGGCTGCTGGTTGATCTGGTCCGAGCAGGTAAAGAGACAAACGAGGCTGCGAGAATCGTGAATGTGTCAAATCTTTCAGCCTCGTCTTTTTGTGTCTGACTAAATCTGTCTGTCCTCGTCTCTCTTCCAAGATTAGCTTCTAATTCATCACAAAAAGACGGGGTAGGGGAAAATAATGAAAAGCATGTGCATTCACTAGGAATATACAGTGGTGTGCTTTGTTTTGACCACTAAAAACTAAATTTGGGGACGTTTCCAAAATGCTGCATAAAGTTTAAATTTATAAGTTAAAGCCTCAGTCACACAACTCATACAAGCTCCAGTAAGGGCTAAATAACTGAATTTTACATTTTTTTCCACTCACTATGTGGTTGGCAATAAGCATTTTACCCTAGCAACCAGTAGATACCAAGGGGTTGACAACCAGTCTCTAGGCCTGTGCGTCTGAGGCTGCAAGAAAGAAAGATAAGAATAAACTTTATTGTTCCACTTGGAAATTTGTCTTGGACAAACGGCGCTAAACATAGCTGCATTCGCCTAATGAAAACCATGAAAATTAAAAAGGGGGATAAAAACAAACAAACCAATGTTTGTATCATCAGATTATGTATCATGTCTGCAGGTAAGATCACTGAGGAAGAAGCTAAGAAATCGTCCCACCTCAATATTGTTGGCATGGTCGGCTCAATCGACAATGACTTCTGCGGCACTGACATGACCATCGGTACTGACTCGGCACTGCACCGCATCATTGAGGTGGTGGATGCCATCACCACGACTGCACAGAGGTCAGACCCCACTGTGCATTCAAAAAGTGAATCTGTCAACCAAATTAATAGTTTGCACATATGTACAGGTAGAAAACTCTAGAAAAAAATGGACGTATCGCCTTTCTTATGCCTGTCAGTTTATAGTGGATATACTGATTCTGCATATTCATTTTTTTCAAAATCCACAGCCACCAGAGGACATTTATCCTGGAAGTGATGGGCAGACACTGTGGGTCAGTACTCTATCTGTGTGTGTGTCATTAGACTGAGAGACTATTATATTTGCGTGACTTATTTATTCTCATTCATGTGTGCAACAAGTAGTTACAGTGCATAACATAACGAACTCTCTCCAGTTACAGTCTTCTTATTAATATGATGCTGGTGCACAAATGACCTGAATGCCTCTGTATTGTTTGTGTCAGTGGACTGGTGGGATCTTGTGACTGTCAAAGAGGTTTTGTGATTTAAAAGTACAGCCGAAAAAACATGTTCCTGTGGCTACGTCTATGAATCAGGCTGCTTAACCGTTTGTGTTTGCACACATGCGTGCAGTTACCTGGCCCTGGTGACGGCTCTCGCCTGTGGAGCTGACTGGGTGTTCATTCCCGAGATGCCGCCAGATGATGGCTGGGAGGACCACTTGTGCAGGAGGCTGTCAGACGTAAGTGTTTCTTCATTTGAAGATACCCACATCCTCTCTTTGCATGCATATTTGTACTTTTATCTCTGTTATTATTATTATTTTTTTACTTTAGCAAAGAGCCCGTGGATCTCGACTAAATGTGATCATTGTGGCCGAGGGCGCGATGTGCAAGGATGGCAAACCAATTACATCTGACCAGATCAAAAAGGTAAGCTGTATGGTTCTTACTATTGTGCGAGTATTATTGTAAGCTATGCTGACAGTATACTGAACAAAGAGCTGGATTTGTTTGTGTCCAGTTGGTAACTGACAGACTCGGCTTTGATACCCGCACCACTGTTCTTGGACACGTGCAGAGAGGAGGAACACCCTCTGCCTTCGACAGAATCCTGGTGAGTGTCCCAGTAAAACGCAGAGTAGAATCCACACAGTACACAGCTCTACTTCTGCCTCTACTGAGGCTCCTGACTCCTGAGGAGTGTACTATGAAGTAAGAATTAATGGAGTAGTAAACCATAATGAGCTAAAAGTCTGAGTTTCTTTAAAAAAGTAGCTTTTAAATGGCTAAATCACCATGGCAACTTACCTTGAACACGTAACCTGGTCTGGAGAAGGTTTAAAATCCTCTGGAAATGCAACATTTTTAATACATTTCTTTTATTTACAGCATATAAAGCAGGATATAGAGTCTCTGCTAGGAGAACCTGTTTTATATGTACAAGTTGTACAGAGGGTGCAGTCTGCAAAAAAAATAAACTTGAATTATTTTACTCCTCTGTGCACTAAATCACCACATTAACAGTTTTCTGCAGCATTAATTTCCTGTCTTATTTGTAACAGTGTGTTTACATTTTACTGTAATATTTTATCTTTTTATCTTTATATATTTGTAGTCACCATTTCATTATCATCATCTGATAACATCTGTGAGTGGAGTAGGTGACGCTCATAGGGATCATTTTATACAGAAGAGTCATATAATCCGCGAAGCACCTGTTTTTATTAGATGCGCATGAACGAAGCCTGAAGGGCTGAACTGGGTCAAGAAAGCTAACGGAAAGAAAGCCTAGCTGTGTTGAACTTTCTTCGTAGTACACCCTCTGGTGAACTGGCTCTGTTGGTTTACTCTAGGGCAGCAGAATGGGAGTGGAGGCGGTGATGGCATTGCTGGAGGCCACCCCAGACACTCCCGCCTGTGTGGTCACCCTGTCGGGGAATCAAGCCGTCAGATTGCCGCTCATGGAGTGCGTGCAAGTGGTACGTCAGAGTATTTTCACCCAAGGAAAAAGATGATTAGTGTGTTGCTTTGCCTGTTCTGAGGGATATCCACTAACACTACAATGACTTTACGCTTTACAGACAAAAGAAGTGACTGCTGCCATGGCTCAGGGCAGATTTGACGATGCCATCAAGCTCAGAGGAAAGTACGTGTTTCACAGAGAGTATTAGCAATAAAACATTTAAGTGATCGACTAACTTTGCATAACTATGGAGCCTGAATTGTGCAGCTTCAGGCTCTGCCAATGTCATCTGCTCTGTGGGCTGAACAAATTAGACATTAGATGGCACATGCAATCAATTAAAAAACTTTAAAGTAAAACTTGCAATACCATTTAAATATTAAGTAATGCCTAATAACAAAAAGGAAAAATCATTAAAATACTGACTACAATAATTTTATATTGTTTATTCTGACTAAACACTGTAAAAGTCTAACAGCTGAGCCGTATTTTTAATCTAGCTAATAACCCACTAACCCTCCTTTATGATGTGTAGGAGTTTTGAAAACAACTGGAATACGTACAAGCTGCTGGCTCACATCAATCCTCCAGATACTAAGGTGAGCGACCTTCACCTTCTAAACCAGACTCGTCCTGACTCCCTGTTGTTACTGAATCATGTTTAAGGACCTTCAGCTGTCTCATTGTGTCCATCTGTCGCTGGCAGAGTAACATCAATGTGGCCATTATGAATATCGGCGCCCCCTGTGCTGGTATGAACGCTGCCGTGCGTGCAGCGGTGAGGATGGGCATCATCCAGGGTCACTCCATGCTGGCAGTCCATGAAGGTTTCGACGGTCTGGCTCAAGGACAGGTAATAATTTTTTTGGTAATCTGTTATCCTTTTAAACCAGAGAACCAGTGTCACACGTGCAAGAATCTTCTTCCTACTTCGGTTACGAAGACTAGAACTGCTTTTTGTTGCCTCTGGTGTTTTGTTCCCTGTCAGATCAAAAAATATGAGCATAAAACATCCATCAAACAGCGACGACAACTGTTATGTTATCACACGTGGTGGTCACAATGGCAAGATATTAAGTATGAATGGCGACATACATGCAAGACATAAAAAGGCTAACAAAGCACTGAAAACACATGTTAGAAGAAAGATCAATGTGTACTTTAATGAGCACCACCAAACTGGGAGGTGGTTCCACAGAAGAGGGCCTGAAAACTAAGGGCTCGGCCTCCCATTCTACTTTTAAATACTCCAAGAATCACAAATAAGCCCCCAGTCTGAGAATAAACTGCTCTTGTAGGATAATTATGGGGCCTGATTATGTATGTGAGGAGAAGGATTTAAAAAAATATCCCTACATTGTTGTTGTTGTTGTTAACTGCTGTTATTAACAACCAGTGTTCTTGCTTGTAGCATCAGAGAGAGAGAGAAGTTGCTGACTGGACTCAGTGTGTGTGTGCGTGTGCGTGTGCGTGTGTGTGTGTGTGTGTGCGTGTGTGTGTGGCATTAGTTGGTTCAGTTGTTGTTCAGTTGATTAGCTCGGAATTTATATTGGGAGCAATATAAACGCCCCTGTACCCATGAAATTGGAGCTATTCCCATTGAAGCCCTTTTTGCATCTATGTGTCACGTAAAGAAAAAAAAAACAAAAACGGGCCTTTCAAAATAAAAGACCTCTGCTTCTCTTCTGTTTTTATTGGGTGGGGTCAAATGCAGATACATGCTTTCAAATAATTCAAGTAAGTCATTGCTTTCATGTGTGAGTACTGTACTTTGTCTTCCAATAGTTATAAGTGTTTTACTTTTATTATATAAGCTCAGTTAGATCTTCCTGTTCACTACAGATCGAGCCCATTATCTGGACTTCTGTGAGTGGCTGGACTGGAAAAGGAGGTTCAATGTTGGGCACCAAGAGGTAAAAATATGCATTTTTGTTTCTTTGATTTTATATTTGGAAAATAAACATGTATCCTGTATTCCCGAAGAACTCTTCCAGGCAAAAGGTTGGAGGAGATCAGCCAGAACATCGCCAAATTCAACATCCACGCTTTGGTGATCATTGGCGGCTTTGAGGTAAGAAGTGGCAGAAGGCTTTGTTTCTCTTCTGCTCATTCAAAGTGAGCAGAAGTTCCTGAAACTAGAAGCACAGAAAAAAAAATGAATCTGCGTCTCCTCTTTTGCTGCAGGCGTATGTTGGAGGCCTTGAGCTGGTGCAGGCTAGGGAGAAATATGAGGAAATGTGCATTCCCATTGTGGTTATCCCTGCCACCGTATCCAACAACGTCCCTGGCTCTGACTTTAGCATCGGCGCTGACACTGCCCTGAACACCATCACCTCCGTTAGTGGCTGAACAGCAAATATATATGCACATGCACAAACATAAATTAAAAAGGAAGCAGTTTATCTTTTACTTTCTGGTTTGTTTCTCTGCAGACCTGTGACAGGATCAAGCAGTCTGCAGCAGGCACCAAGCGCCGCGTGTTTATCGTTGAGACTATGGGTGGATACTGTGGCTACTTAGCCACCATGGCAGGTCTGGCTGCTGGGGCTGATGCCGCTTACATCTTTGAGGAAAAATTCGACATTAAAGATCTGGAGGTGAGCTGAAAGTCGGTGAAGAAGAGGGCATGGCCATCAAGTGTGAGTTCATTGCTTGAAGTGACTGTCTTAAGAGGGCAGTTTCTTCCTGAGGACAGAAACATAATGAATTCGTTGTGTTGCACTCTTTTGGTTTCAGTTTTCTGTCTTTAAAGTTTATGGAGTCTGAAAAGTAATTAGGTGAACTTTTGCTCACAGGCGAACGTCCAGCACATGGTGGAGAAGATGAAGACAACAGTGAAGAGAGGTCTGGTGCTCAGGTAGGTTTTGTTCTGGCAGGGAAAAGAAATGAAGTGCAACAGGAAGAAGGTAAATACCTGGTATAAAACCAGTAATCTGGTTAACTGCTACTGAGTAAATCTTCGGAATATCCAGTTGTTGTAACCCTCTAGTCATTGTGAATCACTGATTTAGCAGAGCATCAATCACAAACTCACAGCGAGTGCTTCAATTTTCTGTAGTACAAACACCAAAAACTCAGGATATTCAAAACAATAAGAACCCAGGAGACGAGTTCTTTTATACAACAGGCAATTTTAACTGAAAGCATGTCATTTCAAAATAGGAAAGTGACGGTTTAAATAATAAAACTAGTAAAGAATTTTATTTATCTGCTCTAGTTTGATTGGCTCACTGTCATAGTTGAATTCAAATGAGCCATTATTACACCTTTACAATGTCTGCTGTGAACAGGACCCATAATTCATGCTCTGAAACCAGATAAAAGTCCATTTATTTTCAGGCAACAGCAGAATAATTTACTGTTCATTGTTCAAAAGGAATGAAAGCTGCAATTCCAACTACACGACTGATTTCATCTTCAACCTGTACTCAGAGGAGGGAAAAGGCATCTTTGACTGCCGTAAGAATGTCCTTGGACACATGCAGCAGGTGTGTTCATGAGGGGAAATGTCCAAACGCAATAATTGGTTTGCTCCTCATTTTTCTGTGATTTATTCTAACTGCGTGTCCTCTACCAACTGCAGGGTGGCACTCCTACACCCTTCGACAGAAACTTTGGCACAAAGATGGGTGCCAAGGCAGTTCTGTGGCTTACTGACAAACTGAAGGAGTGCTATAGGCATGGTATGTGCACTTAAAGCCAAACTCTGTGTTATATATGATGAAATATGCCGTTGTTTAAAGTTTTGAAGTAAAGTTTCTTGAATCTGATATATTTATATGTAGAGTTAATTTCATGTTGTAAAGTCATAGCAAAGAAAAAGTACACCTTCTGTCAGTTATAAGTCTGTACATATCAAAATTAACCTTAAAATTTGGTTAATAAAACATACGATAAACAGCAACTCATGACCTGTTACATCATCTTGGGATTTATTTGACAAATGTGTGAAAAAGAAGGTAAATAGCAGCCAGTTGCTGCCAATCTTGCACTTGATTAACTGATCATCTTTAAGTGTGAGCACTTCTATAAAAGCAGAGCTTTTGGCAGTTTTCTGCTCTGCAGCATTCAAATGTGTGTTAACATGACGCCAAGGAGGAAAGACATCAGCAGAGCTGTTAGAGGAGCAACTGCTGCTGCCCATCAGTCAGATAAAGTCCATCATTCTACAGTGAGGATTGCTCTCCAGTGGAGATCACTCAGAAAAGCTCCCAGTATTTCCATGAGTGGATGTTCCAGCAAATTCACCCCAAGGTCAGACCATGCAATCCTCAGAGAAACTGCAAAAAACCCAAGTGCTACATTTCAGACTCTATAGGCCTCAGTTAGCACGTTAAATGATGACTTGGATTTGCAAAATTGCTTCTAAACAAACCACAAAACCCCTAGAACAATGTCCTTTTGAAAGACATGACCAAAGAGGGAGATATTTGGCCATAATACCCAGTGCTGTGTTTGGTCAGAAGAGACACTTCATATCAGCGGTCAAGCACGGTGGTGATTTCAGCTTGTTTTGCAGCCACAGGATCAGGGCACCTCTCTATTGAAGTATTCTACAGTTAAATGTGAGGCCATCTGTGTGACAGCTAAAGCTGGGCTGAAACTAGCTCGCACAACAGGACAATGATCTCAGTCACACCAGCTAATCTACAACACAATAGCTGGAAAAGAAAAGAATCAAGGTGGTGCAATAGTCTAGTCAAGGTCCAGAGCTGCCATAAATATGTGGACATTAGAAAGACTGATACAGTGATACATAAAACTGCTGTACAACGGGGTGAGCTTTAGTTTTTCAAACAATGCTTCTGCTTTTTAATTTAGTTTTGGTTAAATAAACAATGAAACTGTGAAATTGTTCACAGAAACTGAAAAGGGTGCTGTTTTTAAAGCTGCTGAAGACCAGATGATTGTTTTTACGTTCAATGCTCTAATATGTAAAAGCTTCCAAGTGGCCGAGCCAAACATTGACAACAATCGTGTAGCAGATCTACGTCATGTTTTGTCATTCTAAATGTACATTTTTCATACATAATCATATGTTATGAATATTCCTTTCAGTAAGTCATGTGGAATGTGAATCATGAATTAGTTAATCAGTTTGTCTTTGGGGCTTTTAGGTCGTATCTTTGCTAACACAGCAGACTCCGCTTGCGTGCTGGGAATGAGAAAAAGGGCACTCACCTTCCAACCTCTCGCTGAATTGAAGGAAGACACAGATTTTGAGTATGATATATATTTTCGAGCTCACATGTTGTAAGAATATAAGTACAATAACAAGCATCCGAGTGAATGATCCCTCCCATCTGTTGCAGGCGCCGCATCCCTAAGATACAGTGGTGGCTGAAAATCAGGCCCATCATGAAGATCTTGGCTAAATATGACATCAAACTGGACACCTCTGAACACGCCGACTTGGAGCATGTGATCAAGAAGAGTAGCTTTCTTGGGAAGTAGACGCCATCTGCTCCCTGTTAGTACGCAGTTGGACAGGGGGATTTTGTTCTTTTCCATAAACAAACTTGTGTTTTCTTGTTTAACCATCTGTCTGCCTCAGTAAAAGAGCTGCTATCTTTCCTGTCCTGATTGTTTGCTTCCTCTTTGTAGCCCTCCTCATCCTGAAAAGCTTTTCCTGAATACACAGTGCAGAAGAAAACAAGCCATTAAAGATGACTGATAATCCCCCCAAAACACTGTGTTGTTGGTGATTAATGCCAATTAATGTGATCTGTCCAGAGAAACTAGCAGACTAATTTTTAATTTACACTCTATTTTGGAAATGGTGTCTGATCAAAACCCATACAGCGAACACAGTGATTAAAAGTTTACATATTTAGCAACTGCGTGACCTGATGATCATCTAGACGTCATTTAGTGTTTTTGTTTTGTTTTTCCTTGTAGCCATAGTAAATTGTACCCGTTACACCTATACGTATGAATTTTAGGTCACTGGAAGCGCTGATATAATTACACCTAATGCATCTGAATTAGTAAGCCTCAATCACAAATCTTTAGAAAACGTCCTTTACTCCAAGAGGTTCTTGCCCCCGAAAATTTTGAACCCCAATTGAAAACCATTGATGTCTGGTAAAAGCAGCCAGCTATAATAACGTGATCCATCGGTACACATTCAGCCTCCTTTTCTTTATCCTGATTTTGAACAATACTTGAGCTGGGTGCAGCTAAAGATGGACTCATAGCGATCTGTTTAAATATCCTCTGCACATATTCAAACACAGATATATTATTCTCTGAATAAGCTCTGTTTGTATGGGTTTGTCATAAAAATAAATGTATGTAGAAAAAGCCATAACAAAAAGAGATTACCTATGTTTAACGAAGAACTGTGACTACAACTGAAGCAGCCTTTGTTTTGTTTTATTTGTTTTCAATAAATTTTGGTAAATTTTCTGGTAACAAATGTTATAACATGTTAATAAAAGCTTTGTTTACTGACTTATTCTTTTGAGGCACTTACTAATTTATGGTTTTGCTGAAATTCCCATATCGCTGTGATGATACGTAGACTTGAAAAGAACAAATTTATATAGTGATTTATAGAACCCTGGCCTACTCGCTCGCCACTTTTTTAAGTACACACATTTAACTGCTTTTTAACATAAATAGCTAATCAGCCAGAGAAGCAACTTTAACCTCCTAAGACTTGAGCTCTTCCATGGCATGCATTTTTAATATTTCTTTGATATTTGGGCATATTGGGACCTCATGAATGTAAAAACAAAGAATTGCCAGATCTTTTTTTTTAACCTCATTTTTATTTCTGACAAAAATGAGATCCACATATGAGGACATTTGTTTTAAATTTTGATAGAACAGTGGCAGTAGAATGTCCTCCTAAGTGGATATCAGGCACTTGTAGAGAAATATTAGTGTTTTTAGGTCTAGACAATCCAAAATGTGATGTCCACATATGTGGACACAAGGTCCTAGGAGGTTAAATGTGATGTGGTTGTTTGTGTGGGGCTGTGTATGTCAAGAATTGCTGATCACATGTCTATGGTTTCCAGATAATGGTCTGAAAAAGAGAAAATATAAGTGAGCAGCAGTTCCCTGTGTGAAACTGCTTTGTTGATGTCAGAGGAGAATGGCCGCTTTGAGCTGATAGGAAGGCAACAGTCACTCAAATAACTATAAGTTAAAACCCAAATATGTGAAAGAGCATCTCTGAATGTATAACATGTCAAAACTTGAAGCAGATGGAGGCCACACCGAGTGCCACTCCTGCCAGCTAAGATCAGGAAACTGAGGCTAATTTGATAAAATGCAAGATTGTAAGAATCCTGATTGGTCTGATGAGTCAGAGCATTGATCCATTCTGCTTTGCACCAAGCTGTGTAGTGTGCGTCAAACTCAGGTTAAAATTCAGAAAATTCTGGGTTTTTCAGTAATGATATCTGAAAATCTTAGCAGGTCTCTGTGTCTTTTGTCAAGCACATGTTTGGGGCTGCACACAAATACCCCAAGTCCCTGAGTGCTTTGTTTTGAATGGTACATAAACACTGGAGCCATTCTCATTCACAATGTTGATAATCCAATTATGGATCCATAATTACCAGCATAATAGAATGTTACCTATCTTTGACAACCCATTTTCGGGTTAATGAAATTTATTTTAATCATCTGTTCCTGATTACATCTAGAGCAGGGTGCCAGGAAATCTGATTACGTCACAGCGCTCTCCTTTTTACTTCTGTTGCTGCCACACAAAAGGTCCCAAATCACTCATTATTCCTGCTGGTAATCAACAAACTGCCTTTTCACAATGTAATCAGCACAGTAACTGAAACTGAAAGCCTATACTTCAGAGAATTGCAGCAGGCTGGTGGCCTGTATATAAAGCTTATGCAGTGCCCAACATAGTGCTGCATTTAAGCTGCATTTATTACAAGAAGTAATAAGAAATAATGAAAACACGCATGAAGGGTGAAATGGCCTACAGCACAAAAAAGGTATGTATCCCAGTGTGTGTCTTATTATTTATGTATTTATGTCATGGATTTCTTATGGTTTAAAGTCAGGAAAATAAGTTCAGATTCTCTGGTACCCGAAAAATAACATTATATGGATTTCACCTCTTGTATTTATTTATTCTTTAAAAAAAAAGAAAAAAAAAAGACAGCGACTGGGTCTCGATGTAAGTGCTCTTACTAAAGAAAAACTACAGTGTAAATCCGGAAAAGGAAATAGCGCCGTAGAGGTCACCGAGTTCTCGCGGTGGCAGCCGGGACTTCGGCGGACTGTGTGCCTGCGCTGAGGAAAGGTGCGTGTCCCCAGTGTCCGCTCCGGTCGCCCGGTTAGGAATGCGCCTCACGAACCCGGTGTGTGCTGTAGTATTTGACGAAACGCCAGTGGGGACCGCCGTTTAAGAAGAGTCATGGTTTGGCACTGTTTGTACCATTAGTTTCTCGGCGTGTGAGCTTGATTCATTGAGCTAGCTAGTCGTTAGCCCGCTTCGTTGATTCATACGCACGCTAGCTTCAGTCTGTAGCATACCCGCTAGCCGGTTAGCCAATCCAGAGTCGAGTAGGAGAGAACCAGACTGACTGCTGAACTCAGCCGGCGTTTCGGGGAGAAGCGGCGGCGGTGGTGGTGGCAGGAGGGGGCCGGGAGAACGCGACGGGGTAGAAGTGAGTCAGGAGCGGCTGATGAGTTCAGACCAGAGCGGAGAGCCGCCGCTGCTGCAGGAGGAGGCTGATCCCGGACCGAAGACCGGTGGGAAGGACGAGGCTCCGCTGGGGAGCGAGGGAGGGTCAGGCGGCATGGTGAGTGAGGCCTTCTTTAGCCTGTTAGCTTACTGGCTAAGCGACTGCCGCTTTCTAACAGGGAGACCTGTTAGCACAGTACGCCCCCTCTGCGTAATTAGCTTTGTTATTTATTACACATCTAAAATTAACTCAAACAAGATCAAGAATGAAACTTTGAGCGCGTTTGTGAATGTGTGTGAGTTTTTGCGTGACTGTTTTGTGACTATGTGAGAAAGCGGGACCAGAATCAAAGACTTTCACGACTACTTACTCTACTTGCTGCCAGTACAAGCTTTACTTTTACACACTTGGTGATGGTGGCGGTGTGTGTGTGTGTGTGTGGGGGGGGTTATAGCAGTAGCTCTACCGCAGCTCATTCAGATAGCTGCTAACTGTAGCTTAGCCGTTGTAACCAGCAAGCTCATTAAGTAGTTTGCTGAGTAATCATTAGCCCGTAAGTTAAGTTTTGACAGAGCTTTAGGATGACTGCGGTGGTATTTGAAGCGGACACGCGCCGAATCAGTTGTTTTCCGTTAGCGGGTGAACGATGCTTCAATTACTGGCCGAATGATAGTGTTCATTCACTCCGTTATCTGTGAGCTAATCGCGGTGCTAGCAGACCTAGCTAGCGCAGTGACATGCGTTGCAAATACCTGGCCTTTGCTGCGCAGCGCAGTCAGCTGACATTGCTTGGCTCGCTGTGGCCTGTAACACAGAAGCGTGCATTGTAACCATGTGTCAAGTTGCACTGCACATAAATGTCCGCGCTTGTCTGAATGGCACAGAGGCCTCTCCTATGGGTATACATCCCGTTCTTATTGTGTGATCGGGGAGGAGAAGTGCCCTGAGCCATACTACCACCGGGAGCTGCTCTTGTCAGGCCAAGTGCTTCTGCAAAAAAGAGCCAGGATCTGTTAGCAGGTGGTGAATGACAATGTGAAGTAAATCTGACAGTTTAGCAGGAAGCTGCCATCCACTTTACACAAGATTAAAAGCACAGTCCACAGTTAGCTCACATCAAGATCACATCGGTGTCTGTAGATCTTAATGTGTCAGTGTGCAATCTATTCTTGGCCACAGATCTTTGCAGGGTCAGGATTTCTTCTGCCAGACCATAGCCGGTTTGGTATGGAGAGTCACATCAGATCTGTGGATAACATACATGGGAAATAAATTTGTGCTGGTGAAGGTAACATGTAACGTGTTCGTTTGCAAATATTTTGACTACACACAGCTTTTATAGTCACCCCTCCTTGAGGTGAACAGGGTAAGGGCTGATTTTGTTGACAGGAGATCACAAGGCCTTATGGGGACATGTGTCACTGGGATGTTCCAGCCATCAGTATAAATTTAATCAATGAAAATCAGCAGACATAGCTGTAGTTGGCTATGACCCATCTACAGCTCCTCTCTTAGCCTATTATGGTGTTGTTGAAGACCATAATTTAGTTTGGCTTTGTTGTCCCCTGGTGTCAGAATCAAAATATTTTATTAATATCAGAGGGAAGTAATTTTCATTCAGATGCACACTTAAAACATAAATGGGGAAAAATACAAATGAAATATAAAATATAAACAAAACTGGATAAAACTAAGGCACTCAAACTGCCATATTAGAACAATACTATAAACATTATAGACAGTGTATTAGTTATAACAGTCTAGGTGTCATAAGGGGGAGTTATAAAGTTTTTTGGCCAATAGTAGGGGTGATTTCATGTGGTGTTTTTGTGGTGTATTGTGGTTGAATGAGTCTTTTGCTGAACATGCTCCTATGGCTGTCCAGCACAAGGTAAAAAGGGTGTGAAGGATTGTTCAATATTGACTGTAACTTGGATTGCATCCTCCTTCCTTCAACCTCTGCTGGAGTAAGGGCAAACATGCCTTGAGACGTGCAGCAGAGGTCTAAAATTTAAAACTCTGTTTCTTAAAAAGGAATAAAAAGCAACCGGGGGAAAAAAAGAAGCAAAACTCAGGTGACAGATGTGTAAATGGTCACACATTTGTTAGTCAAAAGAGCCCTTATTTGAATGCGTCTTACGTTTGAAGAACCACTAAAAGCATTAAACAGATGAAACGTTGTGTGCATTTCAGTGCTTAAATATAAACTCTTAAATTTCAACAGTAAAATTTAGATAACTGACAACTTACCTCTGCTCAAAAATAAACATCACTCTGCTTTCAGTGTTTGTCAGAACCAAATTTGATTGATCCTCCTCTTTCTGTTTTAAAGGTCACCTTCAAGGGTGCTGGTTTGAATCCTAATGCCAAGGTGTGGCAGGAGATGCCCGTGGCCCCCAGCGAGACCGTTACCAGCAACCCTCATTGGTCTCCCTCGGATCTCAATGAGGGTAAGAAATGAAAGAGAATGCTAAACTGATTTTATTGCGCTTTACAGCACGTGTTTGGAAAATAAGTTTGAAGGCTTTTTTGGGAAACTGGACATTGTGACACCCATGTCTACTCATGGGATTATTTCCCCTTTTTGAGTCAACACTCCTAACGTTGTTATTGGTGTTTTAAAATAATTTTGGGGCCTTACTACTTTAAAAAAAAAAAAAAAAAAAAATTCTTAGATGGCATCTGTATAAGTCGCAACTTTTTTCATGTACACAAACAATAAATAGCTAAACCATCAAAGATGTGGGTAAGTTTGAAATAGACTGCTCTTTCTGAATCAGACTCTTTACCTTGTTCACAGGTTATTCTGAGCCTCCGTCTGCTGGGTGCAAGCAGTATACCGTGGGATTCCCGGCCCTGGATAACAGCAGCTCCACAGCAACAGCTGAGATAGCAGTAAATGGAATGGACCCTCCAGAGTTGGGCTTTTCCCCCGCTGAGTCTACAACAGGGACCTCAGGTCAGTCTTGACACAAGAAGTCATCTTCACACACACAGGCTGCAGCTAAAAATTTGTGTTTTTTTCAATACGTCTGAAAACAGGAAATTATGAACAGCTTGAATGCACTGAGGTGGCAGATTGAGTGATCTGATACCATAAAATGTATCAACAGCTTAAAATACAGGACTTTCATGCAGACGTGTTCACAAAACTCTTTGTTCCACGAGGGAAATTTGTCTGGGAGCCAGATGAAACACTGGCTAAACTGAGAGACTGCTGGGTCACACCTAACCTGTAGAGTTATTTGTATTTAATTACCACCCTGACAAAAACCCTGTCTTAATCACTTGTGTTGCTAAGCATATACTCCACTGTGGAAACTTGGAACCACTGGCCCCTGTGTTAGTTACACCTGTGCAATCTAATGCCCCCCCAAGGTCATAGATAAAGGTGTTGTTGTACACCCTGTATGTGTACAACAACACCTTTATCTGAGTTTGAATGGAGTAGAGTAAAAGTCACCTCAATCTAGCCGCTCTTCCAGTAACTCCAACTTTTCCTGTCGCGCTTATGACACGGATGAATCTGACACTGTTGGAGTCATTTCAGTCACTGCTTATAATGTGACATCAGCATATGTCTTTGAAAAGAAAAAGGTTGTGTTGGAAAAATAATGTCATTAATGCTTTTTAACAGAAAACATTTCAATTTTTTTTTTAACCATTGATTCTTTAATGTTTTACAGTGGATTCAAAAACGGAAGAACAGCCAATCTCTTCTGAGAATTTGCGAGAGTCTCTGAAGAAAGAACTGGAGTATTATTTCTCCAGGTAAGAAGCCAACACCTAAAGCAAATTTTTTTATGCGCAAAATTTAGAAAATAGTTTTCTCTTGACTGTTTGCAGAAGCTAATCTACGTGAATTTATTTATTTATTTTGATTCAGAGAGAACCTCTCAAAGGATTTGTACCTGATGTCCCAGATGGACAGCGATCAGTTTGTCCCTATTTGGACTATTGCCAGTATGGAGAGCATTAAAGTCCTCACTACAGACATGGACCTCATTCTGGATGTGTTGAGATGTAAGTGAAAAGCTGAGGATGGCTCATGTTTAAAAAGGTGTGTACTGATTGGTCTTTTGCCTCAGCTTAAATATTCTTAAACCCACTCTTCCTTCCAGCCTCTCCTATGGTACAAGTGGATGAGAAAGGGGAGAAAGTGCGTCCTAATCACAAGCGGTGCATTATCATTTTGAGAGAAGTTCCCGAAACCACACCTGTTGAGGTAAAAAAAAAAAAAAAAAAAAGTTTGACTGACAGGCCATTAAAGCACTGAAAACATAGTTATATGCTTGAAGTGAGTATGCATTGTATTCAATTCACAGGAAGTGGAGTCATTGTTCAAAAATGACAACTGTCCAAAGGTTATAAGTGTCGAGTTTGCACACAACAACAACTGGTACATCACATTCCAATCGGACACAGATGCTCAACAGGTACTCAGCTCAACTCTTCTTCATCATGTCTAAAGTATTCAGATGAAATCCAGCATCACTAATAGTCGTTTGACTCTTTTTCTTGCCCCCCTAGGCGTACAAGTACTTGAGAGAAGAAGTAAAAACATTTCAGGGAAAACCCATTATGGTGAGTTAAATTAAAATCTGACATTTTGGAAAGGCCCTTCTGTAAACATCTTGACGTCTGTTGACACATTTTCCCCTCTGATTCATACCAACAGGCCAGAATAAAGGCCATCAACACATTTTTTGCAAAGAACGGCTACCGTAGCATGGACAGCAGCCTGTACGCTCAGCAGTCCCAGAGCCAGTCCCAGTACAGCTCTCCGCTCTACATGCAGCACGTCTACCCCCAGCAGCAGTACCCCCTCTACGGCATCGTACCTCCCACCTGGACACCTTCGCCCACACCGTACTTTGAAACGCCTCTGGTGAGATTGACTGTGCTTTTGCTGCTGTGAGACTAACTAAAACCCTCTGTCAGAGGATCTACAGTCAAAGGGGCGAATTCAGTGTAATCTTAAAAGTGTATTATTAATGTTAATTTATTATTTATAGAAGGGGTTTTTGTCACAGGACTTCAGGGACCATTGCACACCTGCCGACTAATCATCCAAGTTTATTTTGCACTAATCGAAATAACTGCATCTTTACAAATATAGCCAAATACAGTCAGGCATTAATGTCTGTTCTGTGTGATTATTAAAACCCAGAAAACAGAAAGCCACACTTCATGCACCTCAAAGGCTTTTGTCTGCGTTCATCACCAGCATTCAGCACCTAAATATAATGCAGGAAATCAACCGTGAAAAATGTGTTTCGCGCCAGCTGTGGCAGAATCCCTTGTTAGTTATTGCTTCCTTATTTATTGTGATGCTTAAATTCAGATGCTTTGCTTTCTGAAATGTCAATGACATAAATACACAATGTTGCATAAGAATTGGCTGGGATGTTTTTGTTTTTTTTTTCTTTTCTAAAGCCGCTCTACAATGAGCTTACCTATTTTCATCTCCTTGGGGAAAGCTAAACAACAGATATATGCAAAAAAGTGTTGCTTTAAGGAGGATTAGTAAATACTGACTTTTTTATTTATTTTTGCCCCCTTCCACCTCTTGAGCAGGCTCCGTTTCCCAACAGTAGCTTTGTGAATGGATTTGGCTCCGCTGGACACTACAAGACCAGCTCCAGTTCTCTTAATATCTCTCGCCCATTCAACAGAAGCCGGTAAGGATTATTGTTGTGAGCTTTTTGTTTGTTTGTTTGGGGGGGGTCTCTTTTCTCAAACATATTAGAATGTTTTATCACTTGTGTTCTTGTTTGCATGAAGTTAAACAGTGAACATTGGACCATCTCTGTAATACAGTTTGTCTAAAGTTAAAGAGGGAACTGCTCATCACTCCCTGTCTTCTTTTACTTCCCCACAGTGTACCCCTCTATTCAAGAAAGAATGTAATAAATGCCTTCAGGTACCACTGTTATACTATATAATGAGCTTCATTGCTTCCCTCATTTCTTACCATACCGCAGTAGCCAAATGATTAAATACATAACAGGCCCCATGCCTTCTGCCAGGCAGATTTTTATGGCCATAATCGTCCTTGTAGTTGTGATAAATGTTTGGTGCCTTTTTATGAGCGTCCTGGATTTGTCTTTCCTTTGATAAATGCTGGCTGCAATCTGATTTCGAGCAACTGGCTTTATTTATTTATTTTTCCAGTTAAGGCCATCTTGCCCTTCTTTGCATTTACATTATTACATGTGACAGCTTCTCTACATCACAACTAACTATCCATCATGTGTAGTCTTTCTTTTTATTTGTGCTGCTTTCATTCGTGACTGTCATCATATGCTGTAACAAAGAAATGCTGACAGGAGTTGAGTGTAGGTCATCTCTGCTGTCAAGCATCAATTCATACACTGCATTTTTGTGCAAAGAGATGACAACTTTTTCAAGCGTGTTCATCACGTTTGTTCAAAAGAAGCTTCACAAAGACATAAGTCAGACCCAGTGATGAGATCATGATGCGCATAGAGGGAAAGAGGGATGGAAGAACTGACTTTGGTTCTCTCTCTTTCTTCATCTTTTCTCTTTGCTCTTTCTTTCTCTCTCTCTGTTCTCCCTGTGGACTTTTAAAGTCAGGAATTTCAGTCCCAACCCAATGAGCGTTCAGATTATGAGATCTGAGGGTCAAAGACCGGTGGGAAGATAAGTTTATGTGAAATCATGCTAATCATACAACATCTAAAAGGTTTATTTGTGGCACAAATCCTGGCAGGTCTTGCAGGGGTGTTGTCAGCTCTGCTCAGTGAGTTAATGATTGGTTGCAGATAGCCAAACACAGTAATTCTGACATCTGAGTTTTAGCTGCTTCAGCCAATCATGACCTCAGTTGTAGTCCAAAACCACCTGCATGTCTACGTTTACTCTGAAGACACAGCATGTTGTCCCATTTCCCTTGCAAACTGTCAAGTTTAGTGTGGTTGCCACCAGTGTTTCCTTTGAACTGACTGAACCGTTTTAGCTTCTTTTCACTAGAAAATAGTTTATTTCCTTTGAAGACTTCAAATGAAATGATGTGTATAGGCTTCTAATTACCTCAGATTGCAGTGCATGATTTTCAGTGTTTTAACACAAGATTTACTCTTAAGTTCATACAGTGGTTTAGGGCTGTGCGATATGACCAAAATCTCATATCCCAATATAAGACATTTATCGTCCCGACAACGATATTTATCACAAAAGTTTTACATTTTCTGTAACTTCTGTGAATCTCGGGCAACTCGACTTGCACAAAGCGTTTTTCACCTGGGCGTCGTGTACCTGGAATTGAGTTTAAACTGACACAATTTTAACAATTTTTGTGAGTATTACACGGCGTGCTGCTGGGAAAAGCCTGTCTTAAGGTTTTTATTTATTTTTTTAGCACCTGACGGCTCTTTTTAGCTTCTCATCCGTGAACACTCTGCATACTATTTCATGTGATTCAGTTTATTTTGAAAAATCTCAACAGGATCTTAAGCTTTATTGTGAAAGGTTTATGTGGAAAATAAACAAGCGGTTTTACCTTTGTTGTTGCTAACGAAATGCATAAAGCAGTTGTCCGTCCATAGTGTGGGTATTTTAAATATGAGAGAAATTCTACAGTGACCATCAAAACGATGAAAAACTATTGCTGTAAACAGTTCATTTTGCGACACCACGAAACAAACAATAGCGTAATATGAAACGATAGACGTTTTTATATCGTCATCTGAAATATATAGTTATATCGAACAGCCCTACAGTGGTTTAACATCTTATAGCCAACAAATTGGATTAATGTACTTGTAACAGCTGCTGAACTGCTTTCAAAGGCTCTGGATGTGTATTACACAGATCTGTTTCCTTGGAACACATAAGCATAATGTCTTGTGTATTTTATGACTGCAAAAATACACGACTAAAAGTTGGTAAATGTGTAAAAATATAAATCCTGAACGGAATAATTTATATTACGTGGACTTAAGTGTAAAAGCACCAAGCACCTTAACCGAAAGTTATTAAGTTCAGTAGGAAGCACTGGTTGCCAATTTGTATGCAGAGCATTTTAAATGCATAGTAACCTTGATCTTCACTTTCCCCTCACGACAACAGAAACCACGTGAAGCCCCAGGTGAGGCCAAACGACGTGACCTCAGCATCCGTAACACCGGTCCCACTGGAAAGCCTGACCGGACTGCGAAGCCCGCAGCCTCCTGCTCCCAACGCTACTGCCGCCGTCTCCACTACTAACACAGTCCAGACAACCACTGACTTGACCATGGCATTCTCGCATCTACCCCCCTCTTCCTCATTGGACGCCAGCGATGACAGTGGGGTAGCTGGACGTGGAAGGTAAGCCTCATCTGTTTCAAACCTGGTCGAATGTTAGAGCTGCTGCTCGTGGGTTAGATTTGATAGGTTATGATATTTCCATCGATTTAAGCAGGTTAGAGTTGACTTGACTTTAACCAAAAGCCATATTTTGAACTAAATGCAGTTTAAATGAGTAAAAGGGTTTTTAGACCTAGACATGAGTGTCATTTCAGTGGGTAGGTACTACTCAGATTTGATTTTTATTTTTTATTTTTTGGTAAATGAAACAAACAAAACAGTCAACTTGGGAGTTCAAAATTCCACTTACAGCATTAATCATCAACTTGAAGACTAAAACTAAACTTTTTTTTTTTTGCTTTTTTGGCAAGTCTCATGTACTGCTCCCTGCCAGGAGCATGCCTCACTGTGTCCCCAGTGTCAACAGCAGCATCTGTGCTTGAGCTAGTTGCACATGTTCTTTTTTTTTTTTTGTCTGTTGCTTCAAACATTTTCTTTCTGATTTATATGTAAACATCAAATGATGTCATTGAAATTTGCTTATTGACTGACGCATGCTTAATGGATTTGGCATGCATATGACTTTTGACTGACTTGACTCTTTATTCACACCTTATTTATTTGTATTTCAGACGTACGACCTACAGAGGAACACGGAGGAGGCGAGAAGAAGAAAGGATTGCGGTAAACAGCAATTACCTATGGCCATAAAACTTGTATGTTGTGTTTAAAACCATGAACCATGTAATGATATTTCTGCCCGTTGGCTCTGTTTTTAATTCCTTTTCTCAGAGGCCTGTACCCTTAACAGAGGTCAAGGTTTCACCACCCAAGTTTGACCTGGCTGCTACCAACTTCCCTCCTCTTCCGGGCTGTGTGGTCAGCACACAGGGGGAGCCAGTGTTAGAAAACCGGATGTCGGATGTAGTACGTGGTTTGTACAGGGACAAGGTAAGAAAATGAGTTTGTAAATCTCTTGAACAATGATGCATAGAAAGCATTGTTGAAATGAGGACTGCACAAGTGTAACATTCATGCACTTTGCTTTTTATAGGCAGAACAAGCCAATAAAGAAGCCACTGCGAGTCCAGGTTCAGGTCAAGTCACAGAGGAAGCTGTGGCTGTCATAAGTCCTGCCCCGGCAGCAGCAAAATCTGCTACTCAACCACTTGGACCTTCAGCCTCTGGGTATGATTGTCTCTGCTCTTAATTTGAGCATGTTTTGTTCTTACAATAAAACTTAAAATGTTAGCTTTGCTAACTGAACCTCTTGTCCTGATAGTACTGTTCGTCAGGAGAAGAGAGTCGAACGGGTGGAACCTACGACTCAAAAACCAACTCCACGCACACCTGTCAAAACTCCCGGCAACCCCGCCTCCACACAGCCTGTGCCTAGCTCCAGGCCTCAGACCTCTGCTGCTTCCACACCAGCCACACCCAGCACGGCTGCCCCTGCGACAGCCGCTCTTCCCACCCCTGCACAGGTGAGAATCTGACTTTCCTGTTGTTGCTGCCGCCACATGAGCACAGTTGTCTTCCTGATGATGAGATCTTTTGCGCATAGAGGGAAAGTGAGGTAGTGAATTGACTGGCTTTGGCTCTATCCCTCATCTCTGTCACTCTTTTTTTTCTTCTCTCTCTCTCTCATTTCACCCCAACCCCACCCCCCATGCTTTTGTCTCACCAAAAGTCCAGAATTTTCACTCCTACCCCAATGAGCGTCAAGATTATGAGATCTGAGGGTTTGACTGGAAGGGTGCTAAAACTCAGTAAATGAGTGTATGTTTTACCCATCTTAAAAATGTTTTTTCTGTTTTTGTTTAGGAGCCCCGTAAACTCAGCTACGCCGAAGTGTGTCAAAGGCCACCCAAGGACCCTCCCCCTGCATCCCCTGCCCCGGCCACCCCGGCCACCTCTAGCACTGCGTCGGGCCAGCCACTACGTGAATTGCGCGTGAACAAGGCCGAGGAGCCGGGCTCCAGCAGCAGTCCTGGAGACAAGCACGAGAGAAGCCACGACAGGGAGGGGGGATGGGAATGCAAGGAGAGCCGGCCACCGCGTGAACGTGACTCTCAAGGCTACCACCGCAGCAATGGTCCCAGGGGCACCGGGGGCCTCAAGTTCCGGGACCATAGGCGTCCTCCACCACCCCGACGCAGCTCCCCGCAGGGAGGATACAGGCACACTGGAAAAGAGCAGAACATCCCACCAGTATCGCCAAAATAAAAACTTGATATCAATAGAAAAAGATGTATGAATATATACATGGATATATATAATTATATAAAAATGAATAACATAAAAGCAACAACAATTATGGTAGCCACCTTCCCCACCCCCCTGGAACATGTCCAAAGAGAGGCTTTTAAAGTGGCAATGAGACTGACATCCAGGACTTATGGGCAAAATGACACCTGAAGAACTTTGACGAGTGATTGGAAAAGAAACAAAAACGTTGTTTTGGCCTTCAGAAATACGCTTAAAAGAATTTAAGTGTGACTTACCTGAAGGTTGTTGATTCGTTCATGCTCCGCTAGGGAAAGGTGGGATGCTGGGCCTCGTAAATGGCCCTCTACCTTTTTTTTTTTCTTTTTTTTTTTTAATTAAAGAATAGATGTTGGTCTGCAAGAACAATATGCACTAAGAAAAAAGAACATGCATATATGTCATGTACATATACAAAGATATCACTAACACGCAATGAGACATCAGTTTTTGTTTTGTTTTTTCTCTTGTGTGCTTAGGTTTGCAAGTATGACTGAAGGGTTGACTGATGTCTGTGTATGCATCGATTGTTAAGCTAAATGACTGAAGTGCTGCAGGGTGCTGTCGCACTGATGTAATGATATTGAGAACATTTTGATTTTTACAGCAGAGATTCTGAATCGTCCTGAAACGGGACAATGTGGTCTTCTAATGTATATCAATGAATTGTGTTCTATGGTGGTATTTTGATCCTGGTTCATGATTGGCTTAAACGCTCTCCGTCAGATTATCAGAAGGTGTTGACATGCACCGCGGTCAGATGTGTGATTTTTCTTCAAAGCCCGGATGCTCTGTAGGGGGGGCTCACTGGGCTGTTAGCCACGGTGAACCTGCTAGCCTGGTCCAAAGTTTTTCACGTTGAGTTTTACGTGTTTTGAGTTTAACTGTTCCGATGAATTCAGAATATCGTCATGTTGATTATCAGTCAGGTTCTCTGTTTACATGTTTTGTTGTGGGTTTTGTTTTTTGGGGGGATCGTGTGTTTTCATGAGGAAAAACAAATAGGTTTTTGCTAAGATTTGACTGCTTGGTGCGCCCAGTGGTTTTAGGCAAGGTTTGGCTTTTCTACATCATCATCATCATCATCATCACGGGATATCCAGGTTAAGCTTATCTGTGAATTTGTTCTTAACAATGGCATAATGTCAAAAAAAATAGACTGAGTGCTGTTAGCTAATGATGATAGCTATTTACTATCAGGCAGCCAAGTTGTGGATATAAAGGAAATTGGAATATTTTCACGTGCTACGTGCCAGCTGGCTGCGATTATAGTGTGCTAGGATAAAGTTTAGATTTTTATTGATGAGGTCTGCTAATGTAATCTTTGGGGGAACTCTTTGGCCCAGTGAAACTGGATTTTGAAAAAGCTGTAGAGGTGTAGTAACCTATGCTATATTGTAATAACCCTTCACTAGAAATGTGTGTGGGAGAATGTAATTGTTCTAGTATTGAATTTACGGAGGGAGGCTTTTGACCAGTCAATCCACCAGATTGTTTTGTGCTTTTAGGGTGAGTTTGCTGTTTTGTTTTGTTTTCCTTTTGTTTTGTTTTTCTTCTAAGTTTTGGAAAACAAACAGGTTAACTTAGAATTTGAAGTTTGACTCACTGTATGTATTGCTTTCTTAAATTTATTTATTTTAATTCTAATGCAGCGCTTTTCTCCCAATCTTGGTAGGCTGGTTTCCCCAAAGTTGTGTGAAATCGCATTGGCAAAAATGAAAAAAATCACATATGACATTTCTGTACCGATTAAGATGTCAGCTGAGAGAAAATACTTGTTGCGTTGACTTTGGGATTAGTAATGCAGTAAACGAGTATCCAATCACTGGAGCTGTTTTTTGTTTAGTTTTTTTCATTAATAAGTATGAGCAGCTAGTGATTTAGTATAATTAAAGAAATGCACTAACTTTGTTTTTAAAAAGAATCTTACTCATGAGTAATGTGAAATCATTTTAGAAGCATATGGTTGATGTTGACAGGCTTGCAAAAATACCTACAGGATTTGCTCCCCCCTCCCCCCCCCAAAAAAAAATATGTTTGGGTTATTTTCTGTTAATTTGGGTTGGGGTGGCAAATGGAAATGTAGTCATGAATCAACCAAGTGTTTGAGACACAATCTTAGAACTGTATGAAATGTCACCAAAAATAAATTATTTTGATTTGGCTTCCCAGTGTCACATTTATTACTGTTGTTTTGTTTTAAGCACCTACACGAAACATATGTTTTCTTTTAGTGTATCAAGCTGTTAATAGAACTACAGACTGAATATCCTGCATCTCTGATCATTTGTTACATTGTTTATTTTAATTTTATTGTTTTTAAAACATTTAAAGTCAAAAAGAGCAGACAACATTTTTCCAGTCTTCCACTGTGAAATTGTGTGTATTGCAGCTTCAGTCTTCTCTTCTCAGCTGACAGAAATGTGGTCTTCTGCTGCTGTAGCACATCTGCTTCAAGGTCCAATGTGTTCAGAGAGGCTCTTCCGCATACTTCTGTTGTAGCAAGTGGTTATTTGAGTGACTATTTGCTCGAAGCTGGCTGGCCAATCTGCCACCAACAAGGTATTTTGACACAGACCTGCCACATGGTGAATATCATTTTATCAGACCATTCTCAGTAAATGGCTGTAGGGGGAAATCCCAGTGGATCAGACATTTTGTTGGTCTCAGTTCCACCATCAGGCCAGGGTCTTTCTGTGTGGAGTTTGCATGT